>NW_026136702.1:23049873-23179873 GCF_905237075.1 Dicentrarchus labrax
GCATTAAATTTAAAGATCCCTTCCAGACATGTATACAAATAGTCTGCTTGGAACAATAATGTGTGTCTTTTAATTCTTTTCTGCAAAAACAGTATAATTTCCTCATTAAAATCCATAAAACTTCCAGAATGTCTGAATATGCAAATGTTCATTTCTAAAATTTTCCTTCTGGACACAAGATGTCTCCTACTTCACTGTAAAGTCCATTCTCAGTGGATGTGCAGTGGTGGCTTCAAGTTTCTACATCACCCTGTACAAGTTGATACTGGACCAACTCCTGGCTTAATGGTCACAACATTTTCACTTTAGATTCAAGACTTAATTGTCTCTTATGGGACACCAGCTGTTGCAGCAGTAAAAGGTCACCAAAGGACAATAGAGAATAAATATGGTGGGCATATTGGGAATTAGACAGAACACAAACAGCAAATACAGCACCCGAAAACAGTAAGTGGAGAATTTCATATGAGGAAAGAAGAATTAGACCCCTTTAACCTGGACTCCTGAAAGAAACCCCAAGAAGTTGTTACTGTACAACAGCATTGACTCCATCCCTTTTTAAGAACTTCTTGTGGGGTTAATGGTCTTTCCTCTGGCCACACCCTCAGGTCGAACTCTCACAAAAATCTAAAAATCTAAAAAGTATAAGCACGCAAAAAACGACTTTGCTGCAGTCACAAGAGTAAGTGAAATAAGGTACTGTCTAATCCTGCAGCAGTTACGTGTAGGGGTGTAAGAAAATATCTAAAAATATTTTATCGCAATATTGTATCCATTCTCAAAAACACTATCAATTCTTATGTTTAAACCCCTAACTGCTAGATAGCAACGTTACATCGACTGTGATGAATACAAATGCAGATCCCACTGTTCTGGTTACACAAATAAGTTAACTTTTTAACCCCGGTTTTATGCATATGGTGGTGTGTTTTTTGAACTATGACAGTTTTCCTTGAAATTTGATTTTCATTATTAAATCACAATATATCACAATATATTGAACCGTAACCCCTGTATCGTGATACATATCATATCGCCAGATTCTTACCAATACACAGCCCTACTTACATGGATCTGTCTCAGACTAAAGGGTCAAACATCCTTCCTGACATTTTACCTGCGTGTTGCCAGAACTGGATGTGTTTGATTCCCACAGTGACCAGTTTGTCCATCAGCATGGGATTACACTTCACCACAAATATCTTCTCCTTATGACCTCTGAAGAAGAAGAGACACAAGTACATGCAGGATAAACAATTGCAGTTCTATGTTTTTTTACAGTGTATGAACCTCTTGGTATCTTACAGCGGTATTAGCTGTAGTTTTTTACAGTACCTGGCAGTAGCGAGTTTCTCTCCTCTCTTCCAGTCCCAGACTACAATTGAATGTCCGTCATCGACTCCCACTGACACCAGACTCTTCCCATCAGCTGCAACAGGAACACAGAAAGAGGTTTTTACCTTTTTCACAAAGCAAAGAGCCGCCGACAGAGAGAAACTACAGCTGGAGTTTAGCATGTACTCAAACAAGGTGAACACAAAAGAACCTAAATGGACAGACCTGAACCCAGACCAGGAGCTGTTCTTACAATGCAGTTTGACTGTGTGTGTTGTATCAACTCAAGCAGACAGGGTACAGTTTATAATTTTGCTTTTCTTTGGGGATTTGTGGGATTTAAATGGATAAATAAACAGCTAACCAGCTAGCTAACGATTGACGTGGATTAGCTAGCTAGTTAGCTCACGTTTTGCTTACATTAGCTAGCTAACTTAAGCTAAGTTAAGATGTGACTACATATCACTTTTATCTTTTTTATCTTCAAAATGTGGTTGTCTTTCAACATAGACTAGCCTCGCACATATCTACGTACAGGAAGGGAGGAAGTTGACCGAGGCTTGCTCAACTGTTATTGGACAGTGGAGCAAAAAGGGGTGGGACGTGAATGTGTGTGCGTGTGGTTTTTTTTAAACATCTCTTGTCTTTTAGAAAAATAATATTTATTAAAAATAAATAAGGTAAATAACAATAAGAGACAAAAAATACAGAATTTATACAAAAGGGGAGAAAAAGAAACCAAAAAACAACTAAAACAAAGGAAACCAGCCCCATTAGGGGGAAGTTAGATCAGTTCATCATGCCATCCATCACTTTGTATATCATTATGTTCCAGGAAATTCTTACAAAAATCCAAAACAGACATTAAATAAGGACCTGGCATTGTTTAAAGATACAAAATCATCTGGGTAAATTCAAATACAGAGTTTAGGATAAAGAGGCACAGGGATGTGAATGTGCATTCTGTTCAACAATTATAGGGAGACTTCAGTCTGGATCAAAGTGGTGGACTGACTGACTGGCATATTGACATCAAGGCTGAAAGTGAGGCATCTGGGAGGGAGTATCAGTACACACACACACACAGAATACCTGAGAAGTCCAGAGCACACACTCCTCTCTGATGGAAACCTTTCAGCAAAGAGAGACACTTCAGGGTCTGGATGTCCCACACATGGATGGCTGGGTCCCTCCCCACCTGCACACACACATCACATGCTTTTGAAATCCACTAATTGCATTCAAACATTTACAGGCTGTGTGTGTGTATGCACCTGTCCCGTAGCAGCGTAGTCCTTCACCGGGTGGATGCTGAGGCTCAGGATGTCGTCATCGTGTCCGAGGTAGAAGCGCTGGCTGTGCAGCTGCCGATTGTAGACCACGCCCACCGCCGCCACGTGGTACAACACCTCCCCCCCCTGAGTGTAGAACAGGTTGTTCCTGCAGTCATAACCGCGGTATCTGCACACCCACACACACACACACACACAATACAGAGCATTCACCATTAGGGTTACCTAATGGTGGAATGTAACATTTCACACATTTTTCTCTCCTAAAAAGTTTTACTTCACCATATTTATCTGACAGCTTGAGTTAATACTTTATTTACAAGTAAAGATTTTTCCATCCATTGCCACGCCATCTGAACGTCTGTGACTCTGAAGACATACCACCAGCAGGTCTAACCAAGCCAGGCAGGTTTCAGGGTAGAGGCCGGACGAAAAGCAGCTCCTGGCCCCGCAGTGGGTGCAAGGCTAACAACCCCCTCCGTAAAATACCATCCTGTTACAGAAACTGTGACAAACGCAAATGCTAAAACTACAGGCCGCACAGTGGACTCCAGCCAGTCCATTCACAATATAAAAGCCATTAACAGGAGGTCAGGAATGTGATAGACAGTCTAAACAAAGGTCCGCCTAGGAGCACAGAATATCTGCACCATGTATGAGACATCCAAACTAACCTGGGTCACCAGTGAGATATTTTAGTAAATCTGTTATATCACACTTTTCAAAGCCACGAGACTCCTTTGACAAAAACAGTCATTTTTCCTCACAGAACACAGAGGATGCTGGTCCACCGCTGCCTCAAGCCGCAGCAACTAATTCAGATCCAATCTTTGTATCACAGGAGACTCGTGGCTTTGGAGACAGTCATACAAAAGCTTCAGTTTCCTGTCAAAAAGGGCTAAGGTAAAGCAGTGAACATATTCTGAATGCTCCTGTCTGATTCTCCAAACTGCATGTAGTTTCATTTGCAGAATTAAATATATCTTGTCTACTCTTTATACAAAAAAGGTCACTCCTGTATTATAACCAAAAACACAGGATTAGAAACTGCTATCACTCTTAAACTGGGCACGGAGAGGCTCTTGTATTGTTTTAGAATCATGAAATAGTTTGTCAATTATTCAATCAGCCAACAATAATAGTTATTACAATGATAATTATGTAAAATTCCTATCTTGCCTCAAAAAACTAGCTTTTAATTCCAGGCTTTTTGACTAGGAAACACTCAGCAGCCAATATTGCCACCATAATGTGACGCACGCAATCTCTAACATCATTTAATGGGACATTCAATCAGTTCTATTCTGCATTTGATTCAATCACAACTCTGCACAGACTAGAACATGTGCTATTAAAGGAATATGTAACATTGTTAGCTTCATCTCTCTGTTAAAGTGATCTGTTTTTGATAATGCTTGTCAGGGCTTTATAACAGCAACAACACTACACACAGGGTTTCATTATCAAACTGATTTTACTTTCTTTGAACAAAAGACACGACACTTGGATGAGAAATGTATTACAGTGATCTCAATCATGAGTTTAATCTCTCTCTCTGTATTTAACCTTGTGATGCTGTATCTTTAATAGGCTGATGCCATCCAAGCCAGATGGCTGTGAAGTGTTACAGAAATGTTATTAGGTCTGACCCAGAGAGATTGTCTGATTCCCATTGTGTCTTTTACGTGACTTTTAAGTAACTCTGGCGCTAATTCAGACATGAGACCAGCAAGTAACACGCACACACACACACACACACACACACACACACACACACACACACAGTCTGATATGTTACCCATGCACAAATTGCAGCCGGAGGCCTTGAGCTGGTCCTCTCTGTCTCTTCAGAGATCCAACCTGCTGTTTCTTCTCTCTGCTCTGCTGTTGCAACTGAGGCAGGTCCTCCTTATACACCTTCACAAACACACACAGAAGAAACTTTAATTTCTCACACCTACAAAAAAAGGCTGTTTCATAATATAACAACTAAAAGTCAACATTAAAGTGTGAAAAACAACATACTGATAATTTTTTTTTTTTTTTAGAGTGGTGTGAGCGAAAAATGTAATAGGATGTGAAAGAAAGATGGTGAAAACAACACGAAAGTCACAGGCTGCAGCTGCAGCTGCAGCAGTGACTGTGAGCTCACAGAGGTGAGTCAAACGCCTGGTTTCAGCAACTGGCGTCAAAAATCACACTGCTTCTTGGAGTCGGAACTCACTCAAATCAAGTTTTTAGATTCAGTGTGACTTTTCGAGGATATTACCATCCCTGACGTCCATGGTGAATCAATGTACATAAATCTGCTTAGAGATCATAGAAAAAAGGACAATATAACTGAGATAAGCCTGAGAATCATCACATTTTCAAGTTTTCATCAGTATAAAAGTAATCCAGTGACAGTTGTCTGTACATCCATGGGTACACTGCAAACAGGAGATACTAATAGCTAATTCAGCATACTTTTAAATGATTCTAAAATGTAAACAAATATAAGCTTTAAAAACAGGGATCCAATGTAGCCCAGAGCTAACTTACTGAATTCATGGAATTGCAGCTCTAAAACTCAGGGCCTGATTATCCCCCCAGATAGAACCAACTTGAAGAGCAAATGAAAAAATGGATATAGTTATTTTTCAAGTTGCACTATCAATAATGTTTGACATAACAAAGCCTCAGAATGTCTCACTGACAGAAATTCTACTGCAACTGTAAAACGTCTAACACAGGCAGCGACTGTCTTTGGGTTCGCTGATCATCATCATTCTTAAATTCTGTATATCAGGAAAATTAAATTATAAATCATCTCCTGAAAACCTTTGAGCACAACACAATCATCGATACATTATCTCAGCATAACGAGTTGACATATACTGTCCTCTGCCTTCCTTCATTGGTTAGAGAGAATGATGCACTCTGCAGTGTTTCTGCCCTCAGCACAGAATAGGCCCGCTCATTTTCCATGCAAATTATTCTGTTGAGGGTGAGTTGGCGTGTTTCAGCCGTCTGAGAGTTTCACAGGGAGAGACTTTGCTCCCAGGAGGTTTGGGACTGGCAGCGCTCCACTTTCACGCTGCTTTCCATCTACAAAACTGCATATTTTTGGAGCGTCATGGTGGATCAGTGCAGCGAGTTACAGACCATTTCAATGTGACTGGAATCTAGACTCCCTGTTTTCTCCCCAACATTTTCTTTATCAAAATATAGTTCACATCTTCTTCATCCTCCTGGGTGGTTTTGAGCTTTAACCATTAACCTTCCTGTTTATCTTACTTTTATAATAACCTATAAGTAAAATAATGAAAATATAGCATAAAAACACACATTTCCATATTCCATAAGTGCTAGAAAGTGGGTGTAATCTCAGTATTTATTACAAGAGGCATTCATTTACAACTGCAAAAAGAGTCTACAGCCCTGCTCTGTCATTCTGTATGGAGCACTGAGCTAAATGCACATCAGCATGCTAATTTACTCACAATGACTATACTAATATGTTGATGTTTAGAAAGAATAATGTTTATCATGCCTATCACCTTCATGATAACATTTGTACAACTGAGGCTAATAAGAATGTCATTTTGAGATATTTCAGTGAAAAATACTTTGACTGGTAGAGGCATTCGATGAAAAGTCAAAATGAGAATGCCCGAATATTGGACTTGTTGCAGTAATAATGTTAGACAGTTAACAAGTTAATATAGTTTATTTATGTGTGTAGCTGTCATAATAGTGTCAAGCTAATGTTGACTCTCAATCAGGATTGTTAAAGACTAAACGTAACGCAATAGAACGGCATCTGACTGTGGTAATCACAGTGGTGGAATGTAACTACTGTAGTTTTTCTGCTACTTTATATTTCTACTCCACTCCATTTCAGAGGCAAATAATGCACAAAGGCAAAAATATTGGGAAAGGCAAAAAAGGAAGGAAAAAGGCAGGAAGGATAAGGGAATACAGTAATAATAATAATCCATGTTTTCCTGCTCTTTCCAATTAAACTTTGGAGCTTCTGATAAATCTAAACACACTTGGAGTCTTTCTCTTTGTCTGTCATACACACACACACACACACACTCTTTAAGCTCTATCTACAAACAGCACATTGTTGCAGCACTGGCGGCGCCCAACGAACAGTAGTTACACAGACGTCTGCCAGGCAGCTTCTGGCATTAGAGATAAGGCGTGTTTTAAGATCACCATGGTAACCACACTGAGCCCTGCTGCGCTGTGGATGATGGGAATATGAATGAGGAGCTGATGTAGTGGAGCCTCCATTAAAACACACTCAGCAGTAAAAACATTCATACATGTCCAAAGCTGCTCTGTAATACCACTTTTGAGCATTTTGCTTATGGACTATGGATCACCATAGAAATAACTAGTCCAAACTCCAGGTCGTACCTGTCTGTCATAATTGATCTGTGTCTCCTGCTCAATGTCGGAGTCAAGCTCCGGGACATCCGACACGTCGCTGTCCGACTCCTCACTGTTGGAGTCTCCGTGGCTGTCTACAAAGGAGAGACGAGAAAGAGAGATAAACATGTTCTTTTTAACTCAATTATCTACAACTACAAATTTGGTAAATGGAGAAAATAAAGACAAAAGTGAACCTTCAAATGTTCATTACAAACATTTATTACACTGCAGAGCTACTTATTAGTTCAAGTAAGACCACTTAGGTATCCCTTCATGGGACTCAAGATATTCAAGAAAATTTGAACCATCTTCAGGACCTTAGTAACTCTTATGTGAATCTCTGAAGCCTCAAAGCAGAAACAACTTACCAGTTCCTTTCCAGAGACCCCCTAAAGCACACCAAGAACTTCAAACTCTCTTGAAGTCTGCTGATTCAAAATAACCTAAAGCCTGCTAAAGAAAACCTGGAACCATTCAAAAGAACCTGTCTAGGACCTGCACCACATAAAGGATCTCTTAGGAAAAACTGAAACCTACTCTCACGGAGACCTCTAAAGCCCACTCAAGAAAACCTACTGGACCCTTGTCATTAAGTCTACAGCCTTCGCAAAAAAAACAAACATGAGACACTAACAAGACCATGGAACTTGCACAACGACCCCTATAGTCACGTAATTTCGGAACTACTTCCCACACACTTGGAACTTCTACTAAGATTCCTAAAGCTGCTCAAGAAAACCTGGAACTAATACAGGACACTCGAAACCTATCCAAGAAACTTACACTTGGAACACTCATTAGGTCTCCTCAAGTCTATTCAAGACAACCTGGCGCCACCCTTGGCACGGTCGATGTGACCTCTAAAGCTTTTTGCAGAAAACCTGAAATCCTTGACGAGACCCTTCAAACTTTCAGGATCTATTATGCCTCAATGAAAAACATTGGAACTCTCATAACCCCTCCTAAAACTCCCTCAAGCCCAGTTTGACCACAGGAGCTCACAAAAGGACCTCAGAAAACCTGCTCAAGGACCTCTGAACCCCCCTCAAGAAAACCTGTAACTAGGAAAGCATTGTCTACTCTGTTGTAATGTACCCCTACTTGGTTCGTCATCCTCTAATCTGCTTCACTCAACGCTACCCTGTTTCCCTACCTTGTATGTTGATATCCAGTCCTCCATTCATGACTGACTCTGGTAGAAACCTCCACTGGAAGAGGGCGTGGTCAGCCCCACCCGTGGTCAGCACCCACTGCAGGTCATGTGACCAGCGGACATTAGTCACATGGGCTGAGTGACCAATGTACTTCTTGAATTTGGCTCCTTGGAGAGAATAGACAACTCACATTTAACAACAAAACAGGGAGAAGAAAGTTCAAAAGACAAAGAAGGAAAGAAAGCTAGAGACCTTTCCTCAGACAGGGGAAGCGGTACAGCTTAACAAGGCCGAGGTCGTCTCCGGTAACAAGCACAGCAGCAGCGTGATTGGCATCCACGGCGTTGATCTCTGTTAGATTAGAGTATTTAGGCCAGATGCCACTGACTTCTGAGCCCAGAACGCCACTCCAGGATGCCCAGCACTGACCTTTCACCTCCTCTTTACTGACAATTGGTTTCCCCACTGCAGGAGGATGAAAACAGCGTGTGAATGTTAAATCTGAAATAATAAAATACCTTTTTAATTCCTGCGGAGTTTTATGTATTAGCGTGCACCAGTTTATCTTAATGTAGATGCTAATGATAACAAACAGCCTATTTGCAATTTTTTTTATCAGTAATCACTTGCAACAGACAAAAGCGGGAAAGGGAAATGTGGGTATGGTGCAGATTTTAATCTTCCACGCTGAAATCTGTTCTGGGTCAAGCTGCAGAGCTGGTTTCTCCTGGTGGAAGTTTTGTGTGGGAAATCTTGTGAACAGCCTGTTACATTGGCAAGTTGGCAACACATCATATGTGTTTTCGGTTTGCTTTGACATCTAAATGAATGTTTAGTGGTATGATCCAGCCTTTCCTTTCTTTCCTCCTTACTTCCTTCCTTCTTTCTTTTATCCGTCATTCACTCCAGGATGGTTTTTTTCCCTGTTTCTGTCCTGAAAGTTAAAATCCTCATCAGACCACATTTTTTATGCTATTAATGGTCAGACTTTTTTTCTGCTACAGCCGTTCAATTCATTGACATTCTTTAATTATTTCTCTACAAGGTAGTCTTCATTGTTAGTGGCGGAGTTCGCCATTCCAAACTGCCAACACATGGACAAGGGATTCACAGGAAACAATGCTGCATGGAATCCAGTGTAATTTTATCTCATTGATATCCACTCCACTGTTTACTTTTCACTCTCCCACTTACTGCTATTGCTAACCCAACATTTCCTACTGCTGCTGCTTAAAAGCGTTCAAGTGGCAGAACAAAGTGATGGATTTTATTGTGCACAGCCACAGGAAATACAATGGTCATTTTAGTCATTATTTGTCTGTGGATGAGCTGTAAATCTGTCAGAGAGTAATGGAAGAGTCAACAGCAGCCACAGAGAGCTGTTAGATAAAGAGCTGCAGGCGACGGGCTCCTCAGCAACACAACCAACTCCTTTTACTGTATCCTGCTGTTGTGTGGAAAACTACTGGCTGTGTGTGCAGTGTGAAATCAGATGGAGGTTGTTCATTTCATGATGGAAAAAGGACAATTATTGAATGACTTCTTTATAAAAGCTGCTCAAGGTGTGTTTGCTGACCTCGGATTCAAATAATGTAGTATTTAACAGCTTTTGCTGTCACCATGGTAACCACAAGTATCAACTACGACTGCAAAGCATTTTAACTTTAAAAACATTTCTATCTCTTCATCTTAAATTATCACAGTCAGCCTCCTCCCTCACTGTGTCAGTCGTGTGTGTCCTTTCTCTGACAGGTACACTGGAGAAGTTCAGCTTATGAATACATGCATGAATCTGACTGTGTGTATGTGCGTGTGTGTGTGTGTTTGTGTGCACTTATCTAGCAGTGTATTTCAGCATCGTTACATACTCTCCAACTGGAGAGAAAGTAAGACCATTTTCTCAAAAAAAAGACTAACTCTATTTATAAGTATGAAAACTTTTTTGTTTTTTTCTAATTTGGGTGAGCTGATCCGTTTATAAAACAATGTGTATCCTTGCCCTATAATACAGAAATACAGGCTCTTTTTTCTACAACATTTTGAGGAACCTAAGGCTGAAGGCATGACTGTAGAGACTCACTGGGCATTCGGTAGAAGATTCGTTCTCCAGCTCCGTCGTTGGTCTGCAGGATTTTGCTGTCCAGAGACCAGTCCAGGTGTGTGATGAAACTGGTGGATTTACAGCACTCTCCTATCTGCAGGCAGACAGACAGAGGGAATTATAATGTTATGGCATTATGTTAGTACTTTTGGTGGACTTTTGTTTTTGTACTTTTCGTTGTACCTTGTGGTTCATTCATACAAAATTTTCAACACATCCTCATACCTAAATGACTGAATAGGTTAATGGGCAATGACTCTCAATACGGCGTATAAGACTGTTTCGAAAACGTCATAAATGGCAGTTGGAGAGTACCAGCAACAGTGGTACTGGACCTTCATCGTCACCTAGCTAACATTGTGAAATGGTCGCAGTGTGGTTAGGTGTAGGCACTAAAACTACTTGATTAGAATTATCCACCACCATGATTGACCCATCCATCAAATCTCCTCCCTAAGCGGACTTTGTCGCTCTTTATACATTGTCACCTGACTTCCTCCTTTGCTCATGTCAATCACTTTGGCCCCTAGAGGTCGCTGCCAAACAATACGCACATATGGGTGGTAATAAGCTGCTTTCACAAACAACCTATTCAGCTGTTTTTCTGGTAATTGTCTGCCCTGCCCCTGATTGTTTTCACCTGTTTTCACTTACACCTGGCATAAATAGTCCTAGTCTCCCTTTGTCTTTGTCAGTTCGTCTTGTTCAGTTGGTAGAAAGAGTATCATCAAGTGTTCCAGCCAAGTGTTCAGGTTGTTTTATGTTTCAATTGAAGTTTGTGTTGATTTGTTGATCCTCCTTGAGAGCGCCTTTTGTTTGAATTTTATTTTGGATAAATATAATTTTTAGCTACATCTTTGTCTGTCCCAGAGTCATGCATTTGAGTCCACCAGTATTGTGTCAGAGGTTGTGACATAAGGACGAACTGGAATTTCCTCCAGGGATAAATAAAGTTTAAAAAAAGGAGGTTTTTGTAAAATGTATTTTTGGGGCCTTTTCTAATGTGTTTAAGTTAGCTATGGTTTTAAAATGTGCATGTTCTCTAACCCTCCGATGTGCCTCCCTACCTTCTTGTATCTCTGAGCAACAGCGTAGATGTCCACAAGACCGTCATTGGAGCCAACAGCGAGGTATGCTCCGTCTGGAGAAAACTTCATCTCATGGATCACCTCCTTCCTGTCTTTGATGTGAACGACCTCTGTCATGTCTCTGATACGGACAAATAAAAAAAATACCCTGTTCATGCCATATTACAACAAAGAAATATTAGGTTTTAATTAAGTTTGTTTGTCCTGATACACTGTCGAATTTTGTGTTACCTGACTCTCAGTACAGTAAAGGATCCATCTTTCATGCCCAGAGCCAGCTGGTATCCGTCCACACTGAACGCCACGCTCCGCACTGCCTCCTCCATGTTACAGCGAGCAATGAGTGCGTGATCCACTAGACTCCATAACCTGACACGCACGCACACAAAGTCAGATAAAAGTCACATGAATTCCAATATGTTCAATCAGACCTGTATCTGATTGGGCCACATACGAAAGTCAGCCAAATCAGAATTGAAAAGATCAGATTCCATGTGACTTGTGCTGTTCACACTGTCATAAAAAAACTGATCTGAAAAAACTTTGCCTGCAGTGTGAACACAGCCTTAGCCTGCTAGAATAAATCCTTGTTACATTCCACTGCTGCAGGTAATGAGCCTCGTCGCCTCAGTGGCTTTCAGCAGCTTTGTGAAAAAATCTAAGGAGGAAACTTTGCTGGAATTTTAAACACCATTTAGGAGGACTCCTAGTTTAAAATAAGATCCTTAGTGAATACAGACCCAGAACTGTTGTTTCAATTTTCACTGTTGACAAATGTATTCACTGTAGGCAGTACAGCACAGCTCTTCACAAGAAAGAAATATTTAGTCTCAGGAACTCTCCCCCAAAGCGGGTGAAGTGCAGTTAATTCTAGTCAAATCTGCCATGATTGTCACTGTGAACAACAGCCGTAAATATAGACGGTACAGGCAGCGTGGCCCTTGTGAGTGATTCAATTGCAACCTTGGAAATATGCCTGTGTTCAAAGAACAACTGATGTTAAATTAGAAACAGTGCTATATTTGCCTCGAATCTCCGTCATGGTTTGGTAGGGTGTATAAAAGACAAAGCTGGTGTCTGAGTGTATGTGTGTGTGTAGGCTTGTTGTAACCAGCTCACACCACTGCTGTACACTGCATATAAGCCTTCTCAGAATGCAAAACTTGACTGACATAGCATTATGTAAGAAAAGTAAAATAAGAAAATCAACAAACTTAAGAAGCTGCATGAATCAGCAGGCGGCAACAAACATGTCAGCATCTTTCTCTTTACTACTGCTGTTTCCATTATCACCTGTGTGCAGCTGACTGTGTGTGTTTATATCATTATATAATGTATAATTGGTCTCTCAGGACTTTCCTGCAGTACTGAAAAGAAAACAGTGAGCAAATGCTGGGGATGAACAGAAACCATTACCGCATTAGAAATCTGTCACAAAGAGCTCATGAGCAAGGCACTAAACCTGTGATCCACCTGTAGCAGCCTGTGGTTGTACTGGGCTCCCAGGATGCGTGTCCTCGCACTGACCTGACGGAGCGGTCGTCGCTGCCGGTGACAGCCAGAGGTTTTTTAGGGTGAACGTCCAGCGCCCAGAGCTCGCCCTCGCTGTGTCCCTGCATGATCAGCAGTGGCTTGTCTCGATCCCTCACCATCACCTGGACAGACACCAACAGACACATTTAAAACTGAGCCCAAACTCGATAGTTAACATTTTATGGCAGCATCATTTAAAAATCTGAAAGCAGACTGAAACATAAAAAATGCATCTCACAGTAAGCACATATTTGATGTTTGTTGGTCAAAACATGTGAAATCCAGGTTCAATTAGATGTCTAGGCTCAATGTGTAACAAGATTGACAGTATATATAAAGGACAGAGTTTCTGGGTCTGAAAAGCGAGTATTCTTTTAATGGCCAGCTGGGGGAGCTCAATTGGCCGTTCTCAATGAGTCCTTCCAGCTCAACACACCAAACTCAGATTAAACTGTCAAATCAGGCAGTGCTGATCAAATTTGAATCCAGATTCTGCTCCTGCATCGCCCATTTCTTTGCCCATATTTTTAGAAACATATTTATATGTTTCATCAAAATGCATTATACAGTTGCCCAGTGTAAAAAAGATGTATCACGCAAACTGCAACGTGGTAAAAACAGAATTTACAAATGAAAAAAGATAGGCCAACAATTTTAACACTGCTTCCTTTTGAAAACAAAATATTTTAAAATAGTAAACACTATATAAACACTAAATGTTGACATAAAAGTATGCATACAATTATGGCAGCATATGAAAAATGTTCATGTTAATTCTATTTATACCAAACTCGAGGATTTATCTCATGTCTGCATGTTAAATACAGATTAACAACAAGATTAGCCTAGCTTAGCATAACGACTGGAAGTAGGGGGAAACAGCTCTGTCAATTTAAAACTACCAACACATCTTAAGCTCACTGATTAGCATGTTGTATCTCTTTTTTGGTGAATATGTACACAAACCGAAATGCAGAAACAACTATTTGTGGTTTTAGGAGTTATGATTCTAGTTTTATATTTGTTTTATATAAGTTTTAAAACATATTCCTTCAATGCTACTTTTATATACTTTGTTATATTTTATTGTTTCATTCTTCATGTGTAACCCCGTATTGTACAATGACAATAAAACCAACTTTTTCTTTTCTTACGCTTAGTAACAAAACTTAAGGAAGCTTTATTCAGTCACTGCACAGCTGTTTTACGTAAAAAATCTTCATATATGGGCTTTGAAGTAACAGGGTAACTTACAACCTTGCATCAGTGCTTATAGTGAGGTAAACTGTGTGTGTGCCAATGAGGAGCCAGCAAAATAAATCTCTTTCAACAAACGTCTTTGCAGGGAGGAACTGCATTAGGCTGGGTTTCTATTTTCTATCATGAGTCTCCTTTCTTACCTCAAAGATCTCGCTGTCCTGCGTTCCCGCCAGGATCCGGTCGGCTCGCCAGCAGACGCTGCGAATAGACAGACCTGGAGGAGGAAGAGGAGGAGGAAGAGGATTAGATCAGCAGTAAAAACCTGTCAAAATATCTGGAGAAACAACAAAGGAGCTGCTTTAAAAACCAACAGTAATAAACAGGCTTTAAGAGGAAAAGGCAGGAATGAAAAGGAAGAGAAGAGAAAGGAAGACGAGATAGGAGAGGAGGAGAAAAGGAGAAGGGAGAAGAAGAAATATAAAAACAAGGTGTGCTGGAGGAAAAGAGGTACACAAGAGGAAAGGAAATGCTAGGATGAAATGGTGGATTGTTGAGATCAAATGTAGCTGAAACGGGTAAGTCAAGAAAAAAACGAAAACAGCAGGAAACCAGAGAAGTCTGATCGATGATTATTGATGGGGAGGTGTTTCTGATTCGACCGCCGGCTCTCATTAACTTCAGTTAATGAGCAGCAAACTTCACTGTGGTTCATTAAACGGAGATTCACACTTAAAGCCAGCCTGAGTTCATCAAATCAAGAATATCTTCACACGTTAGAGACAAAAATTCCCTCTTTTTTATTTCCTCTGTGTTTTTGCTGAGCTTCAGAGGAAGGATCCAACACAAAGAGGACATTTCTTAATAAAAAACACCTGGAAGATATTCACTTTATTCATCTGAGAGAGCTGGAGCCTCATATTAGCTTCAGATAAAGTATGTGGATCAGAGGTGGAAGAATTTCTAGAAAGATTTTTTAGTTGATAAGTAGCTATTCTACTGTGTAAAAGTAAAAATCCCCAAATCTTACTTGAATGTACTACAAGGAGTTTTTAACTGGTTATGCCTCTACACTGGACCGTTAAAGAGTAAGTAAACCCCAAAACAATTTTTTTTCTGCAGAAATCCTGTGTATATGGGAGTTAAGTAGTGTTGTTGATTGATTCAGGTCCAAATATTGACATTTTAGTGCAAAGTATTTGAATTCTACATACAGCACTGTGCTATAAAAATGCATAGCAATGCCCTCTACTGGTTGAAATTTCTATTAAATTTCATATCGCTGGCTGATCTGGCGACAGGTGACGTATGTGGTGGCAGCTTTTGTCACTAACCAACCCTGCTCCTGTAAAACCAACATCTCAACTCTGCTGACTGTGGCCTGCGTTGCCATACTGATATTCCCCATAGACACTGGAGAATTTGTCTCTTTGTGTTACTAGCTTAACTAAAGTTACAACACACAAAGAAACCTTTACAAATGGCCATGAATGTGCTTCTAGCGACTGTCAAAGCTCCAGCGGATCCTTTGTTTTTAGGGATTTAGGACAGATTATGAACTTATTACACAATCATGGCTGCAGCAAAATATGACAAATGTATCATTACATCTTCTGGAGATTTCAGAAGTAACAGACTGCCTCAAAAAAAGATTTAAACTTTTTTCACACAGGAAGAAGTTACACACACACTTTTCTTTTCTTCCAACCTCACCGTCACACTCCTGTTCCCCAGCATCTAAAATTTAATTAGCAAAGCTGTTCAGCAGCACAGCACTCGCCAATTAGAGCGTCTGCTGCCGCTGATGGCATGAATCAGCGTGTGATGTTTCCTGTAACTTTGTTAGAAACTCCTCCCTGGAGGTTCACAAGCCAAAGCAACCTAATACAGGAAGAGTTTATGAGGTAAATTGGAAATAACTGGGAAAGACTTTCTGCACTGTAAGAGTGGTGTACAGAAGGAAGAGTTTCTGATATGTCATCTCAGAAGTGATTATAGCAGCCAGAAGGCAGCAAAGAGGAAAACTTCACCTTAACAAATCATTTGGAAACGGTCCCGAGGAAGGAAATGGACTACAAAGATGTGATCTGATGTCTTGCTCTCATTTCATTTTGAAGTTTTTCTCTTGACTTCACTCCTGAGAAACAACACCGTGATTTATGCATGTTTAGTTTACTATGCTCCTCATTAAGCTTTGTGTTGCACGACAGGTCAATAAGGAGAAACATGCAAGCAGTGTGAGACTGGAGCCATGGACAAACGACATTATATCTGGCAGACACTTAAAATAACAATTTGCGTACGTCAATGTACACAAATGCCCTTATGAAAACCGACCACTGACTGATGAGCAGTAATTGATGAGTTGTGTAAAGATGACAGAGGAGCCAGGGTTTGAGCTGAAATCATGTTTTTTATTCTTTAGAACTATTTCTGTCCCTTTTTATGTGAACAACTCAGGGAAATACCACAAATGTCTTCCAGTCTGAAAATGTTCACTGTTATATCTATTTTTCATATATTGTATCTCCATGGCGGTCAGGTTTTCCCCTCCCCTTTAAGTGTGGTCATTGGAATCAACTACAAACACTTTTGATTTTGGTCAGACAACGTGTAATAAGAACTTTTTTCAAGTTCTTTGGAGCACAACCTGGTCCTTACCTTCTCACACGGAGCTTGTTTCCATCTCCTAACCCTACAAGGGAGGAGGTGTAAAGAAGAGTCTACTCTACAGTCATGCTAGCAGTTCTGTGTTTTGAGTTAAAGGGGAACTTCTGGGCTTTCGGTGAAGCGAGCGATGGAAAAACAGGTAGGTGACAGTACTTGTAAACTTTGAATTTAAACGGTTTCTGCACAATATAGCTATGAGTTGAAAACGCATGTTGTTGTCACGTAAGGGCCCTGATCATGTTGCACAGACATTTTAATTGCATTTTGTGTGTTAAGAGGAGCAAAAGGCCCTCTTTAGGATATGCCCCCAAGAAGTGTATTATAACTAACTGGGAGCTCTGGCCATTAGCTGCAGGAACTCCAGTTTGCTAGCACCGGCTTTGGTCGTTGTTTTTCCTATCGTCAGTACTCGGTGACATCTAGCGATCAAGACTCAGGTAAAAATCTGCCGAAGTTCCCCTTTAAATGCTAACATGACACACTTCATGACAATAGCTTTTAAGGCATTTAACATAAAAACCGTGAATTTCATGATGGCACCAGGGCAGCCTCCACGGAATAGTCTGTAGATAAAAACGTCTCATTCTAAGGTAACAAAACATAACGATTCCTATAGTCAGGTGATTATCCACTTATGAGAACATTATTATCCTATGGACATATTAAATTTTTGTCTAAAGACCGTCCTAAATGTTACACACCGGACCTTTACCCCTTTGGCTTGTCATGCATAAACCATTTGGTGATACCAAGCTGAATTTCATGGTAATTCATCCTACAGTTGTTACAAGTTAAGTTCAAGTTATTACAGTCTGGACTGAAGTGGTGGACCAACAGACCAGCAGACACGGCTGATAATGGGACAAACCTTCACACCTTCTGTCTTATTCTCACCTTCACAATGGAAATACCTGAAAACCTTTCCTGTGCTCAACCCTTGTTAAAGAGGAAGCCATCTCCTGCTGAGGAGTAACATTTACCTCCTGCCCTCCCAACTTCCTCTATAGCCCTTTGAGAGGTGAAGGGGTCAACCTTTCACCTCCTCCAACTCCACAAAAATTAGGCCATTTCCAACTCTGACTGGGAACCGAGACAACAAAACCATTACCTCCTTCCTTTCCTCCTTTCTTTTCTAACTTTCAGAGATCTTCAGAGAGGAGACATGAAAAGGAGGCTAGGGGCTTAATGGCTCTCCCCCACAGCTTTTTCTAAAGGAATACGTCTCTACCTCCTGCTGCTGAATGGCATTTAGCAGTAAAAAGGGGAGAGGTTCAAATATTCAGCACCCTCTGGGTTTTCCCAAAATCAGGTCAGTTCGTTTCTTCTGCTGAAGAGAGAAGAAGATAAACTTTTACACCTCTGCTCTCCTAGTTACTGAAAACTTCTCCTCAAACACTGTCAGGGATGAGAAAGACAGAAAATCAGGTCAATCCTATCTCCAACTAGAGACAGAGGATGACAATTTGACTGTTCAAATATGTTCAGAGGGAAAAGAGAGAGACTAAAATGGAGGTGAATGATTCAAGCGGATTTCAAAAGGAGGACTGAACTCAGACGAGACTGCAGCGTCACAACCTTCAACTGACAAAAGAGTCTTCGATTTCAAAATGACCTTCTCTTCTCATTTTCTTCTGGTTTCCAAGAGACGGAGGGAAAGTGATGTGCAGAGTTTGCCTTTAGATAAGAGATATAATGATATTTAAACTCAGCGAGTTAAATTAAGTTTGAAGAAAAGGTTTAAATATCTCGTCCAGGGCATGTTTGTGAACATAGAGACGGAAAGGCCAGAGCTCCTCATTAACAGAGAGGTCCCTACAGGTATAAAGGTCTCACACACAAACAGTAGATGGTTAGTCAAGTCCAGGTCCTTTGTCTAACACACCTTATTGTCTCCACCCTCTTTCAGATGGCGACATCATACTTAACTCAATCTCCATCTGGTATTAAACGGTTAGTAATGGTACGCGTCCATGGGGGTGTTTTTGGACACGAGGGGTCCCAGCCGGTTCCCAGCATTAGATGCTTGTCATCGCAAAGGGTCCGCCCTACAGCCTATAACTGTGCAAACACTTCTGGCAGCAAACGTCTTATTAAAACAGACAAATCCCACAATAACACAAACTGACAGATTGAGGCATTAGTGGACCAGCAACTCCCATGTACAGTGGGGTAAAAGTACCGTTTTTGTCAAATGAGTCTGTGACTTTGAAGAGAGCACAGGTCGATATAAATGTTTCAGTTCCCTGACAGAAAGGGTTGTCTGACAGCAACACTGCTTAATTTTGTCTGTAGATGTAGATTAACAGATCTATTGAGTAGTGAGATATTTTTGGTGCATAAACCTTACCAAACATAACCACAGTGGTATAATATCAGAAAACAGTTGTTGAATCTAAACTAATAAGCAGTTGAAATGTAACAAATACTCTGTAAATGGAACCAAGTTTTTAGGAGGGCCTTTTTTTAGGTGGCTATAATCCTGATGCCTCATTCCACAGCAGTACATTACTTAGCTTCTGTGCTGGTCCTCCTGTCTGCTTCTCCAAACTGGGGGCGTGCCGACCTCTGTCTACTAATACACTGACTTTGGATAAGTACCTCAGACAACCCCACTTCAATAAATCTGAATCAGCTCTTTAACCTGCAAATAAAATCGGATATTGAAATTGGTCTTTGTCGCTTCCAGAAGTCTAAAATGAATTAGAAACGTGGCCTGAACTTCTGCATCCATCATATTAATGCGATTAGTAAATTTTTATTTATTTTAATTGATGAAGGCTGGATTCTCATCTAACCACAAATCACAAAAAGTTCAATAAAATAAAATAGATTAGTTTAGTTTTACTACCTTGGATTGATGTTGAAAGTTGCCTCCACTCCACAATGTTTTTTATTTTTCCCGTCACGTCACTGTGATGTGTTTGAGTGTCACTCAGCAGAGTTTGGAGACAGCTGAGGACATTCAAGGATACTTCTAATTATGCTAACGTTCCTGCTGTCAGAAGCTCTAGTCCTAGCTTGGCCAACCCTCACATGACCCTCGAATCTCCTGAAGATGTGTTTAGTCCAAACTGTATAAATGTAATTCTCTGTCTTGCTGATATTTTGACTGTAGGGTTAGGGTGTGTTTCGTACCTTTGTATCCCTGCTCGGCCTCTCGCAGGTCGATCTTGGTGATCGGTTTGAAGTCGACGTCCCACAGTCGGACGCAACCATCTCGGCCTCCTGTGGCAAAACCTTCCTCGCAGGCATACATACTGAAGATACCAGCCTGCGCACACACACACACACACACACACACACACACACACACACACACACACACACACATTCACACAGCTATCATACACAATCAAGGTTTCCACTATGTATGTCTTTCATGGATGGTACCCACTAGTGATGCTCGGATCATTTCTGAGTTCATTTGAATCCACATGCTTTACTCCACTGCTGCACTGACCGATCCTGTCGGCATGTTGCTAGATTTAATCAATTAAGTTATGCTGCTGTGCCTTGTGTGTAAATGTGTAAAGCATCTCTCTTAATAAGTGAGCTTCTCCTATTGAACCAACCCGTACCCCAGAATTTTTAAAACATCTGGAACATCTTCTGCTATTAAAGTGACATCTTAAACATTTATGTTGCCGTAAATGTATAGACTTTTTGGAGTATTTTGTGGTCAGCCAGTTAAAGCTGAAACGATGAAATGATTAATCAATTAGTCAGTCATTAGAAAATTAATCAGCCACTATTTTCATTTCATTTTCAACAGTTAATTATTTAATGGTCTAGTGTGTAACATTTAGGAGGCTCTATATTACTATTAGTGTAACTTAAAATAAGAATCAGGTTGCCTTCAATGGAGTCTGCCCTGTTTCTATATTGTCACATAACACTGGCTGTGGATACGGGTGTTTTTCACATGTTACGCCATCTTACACACTGGACCTTTGACTAATTTTTAAGACCAAACAATCTTTTTATTGATTTTTCTCAATTTTGAGGATTTGCTGATTCTATCTTGACCTATGAAATAATAATAACAATAATCAACAATTTTGAGTTTTGGACTGTTGATTGGACAAAAAAAATAATCAATCAATTAAATAATCGATTATTTGGAAAAATAATCAGCTGAATAATAATGAAAATAATGGTTAATTGCAGCCCTACAGTCAGTAATACAACTTTGAGAACTTAAATGGAGGTAGAAGGTATCAGTCAGCAGGTATGAGACTCACCCCGTGGGCAGCCTGAACTGTTCGTATCAAGTTGAGTCCCTTCCAGACATAAATGTCCCCGTTGAGTGCCCCGGAGTATGTGATGTCATCTTTAGCCGATGCGACACACAGGATGGTCTGCAAGTCGCCCGTCTTCCCAAAAATGCCCCTCTTTGGAGTGAGAGCGTTACCACACAGAGACCAGAACTACAGAGAGGGAGAGAGGGGACACACATTAAAAACCCTTTCTGGCATCATCTATCTGTTAAAGACATCCAGACAGAGGAGACTTTTATGTTGATGGTCTTTAAAGCTTGGTGTTGGTGCTCAAGAGGGGAGAGAGGGGAGTAGTCAGTTAAGAACGTGTTTCTTGCTCTCTCTCAGGCTGTACCACTGATGTTCAGCTTTAATTAATGCTTGCTTCTCACAGTGAATCCACTGACAATTTCACATCAATTTCATCATTTAACATTATTGGAGAGAATTCTGCTGCCTTTTTTATAATATATGACAGTGCACAAGCACTGAATAAGAGGACCTTAAGTTGTTTTAAAGTTTTTGTTGAATATTCAGTTATTTATTCATGCAGTTGGCATGAATAAAAATTGAAAATACAGGCAGATTATAGGTATGATTGTTACTGTTCTTGTTACTGTTTAAGGGATTTTACCTCTGTGGTAGAGGAGAGCCGGTACAAAAGGCAAGTTTCTCAGAGCCAATTGAAGTGTGTGTCTTAAACATGCATTTTATGTAATGGCCAGCAGAGAAGCTCTGTTGGCTGTTTTAGTGGGGTTATTTGAAGACAGCAGCGTAAGTATAAATGCTCACAGCGGCACAGGTCACGTACAACTATAAATCAGCCTTGAGACCTAATCATCTGTCAGATAGCCAAGTCAAAAAGACACAAAAAAGTCTGAAAAATGCATTCTGCTTTAATGGAAGTGTTCATGTTGTTAGCTCAGTAGTACATTTCTTCTCTGTTTGATGACTCGATCTTGACTATTGGATCTGTGAGGATCACCGTCCTTAGTGTTTCTATTGTGTATTACCTTGATGTGTTTGACTCCACAGCTCACCAGACGGTTTTGTTGAAACGGATCCCAGCAGATATCGAAGATCTGGAGGGAAAAAGAGACGTTAACACACACATACAGTCTATGTAACACACACAAGCACACACACACTCTCTCACCCTGTCTGAGTGTCCGGTGGCTGTAGCCAGGATCTTCCCTCTCTTCCACTCCCAGATACACACTGTGTTCTTGGCATCCAGGCCGACCGAGGCTAACCGCTACAGAGGAGGGAGAGAGAGAGTTAGTGATCTAAATGAAAAGTCATAGAAAGCATGAGGAGAAAAAAGCTGTTTTCTGCATTAGGACGCAAATATTGTGATTTTTTGGGGATTCCTTTGGGAGAACAATATAACATTGTAGAAATTCACTGTATGTTTTCTCTGTAAAACCGTAATCTAAAAAGTAACTAAAGCTGTTGGTGAAGAAAAAGTTTAAATTAAAATTAAAGTACAAGTTAGCATGGCCGTTCTCGGGTTCCATGTTCATTTTTAGATAATTATAAATAAATGTAAATAAATACATGTTTTCTGATGGCATTTTGTTGTACATGATCAAGCATGTTCTGCTGTTCCTTTCCCACATGAAGTCAAAGTCGGACCAAATTTAAAACTTTTTTGATGTTCAGCTCTGAATTTAAACTTGCAGTGCAGCACTTGGTTCACTTCTGTAATGTAAAGCAAATTGTTAAGTAAATTGTCTAATAGATCAATGGCCAAGCAAAAGTGACAAGAAAACACTGAATTTGTGAAAAAAGAAGCCCATTAATTACTCTTTTTACACAAACTTCTTGCAGTTACTAAATTTACTATTTGGGTTCATTGTACAGTTTTGAATATAATATGAAATATCCATTAAATATGTCACCTGAGCAAGGGGCATCAGTTTACTAAATAATAGAAAAGGGGTCCTTTATGGAAGAAGGTTGGGAACCACTGGTATAAAGCGTTCCAGGCTCAGAGGAATATTCAGATTGTGGTCCAACTTAATAATAAATCAGCTGTACCAAACCCTGAGTGCTTGATTTATTATTAAGTTGGATTTATGATAATTTTATTGATTCTGTGTTTAGTCTGATTTACTCAAAGTTGTTAAGTCATCATGACCAAAGTCCCGGCAGAAGCAAAAACTGCTGACACAACAGTATGGATCGTTTACAGAGTCACTTCACTACTCAGTCTGATTCTGCTTCATTCATTTCTAACAGTTGGCCAAAGAAACGCTCTGTGCATTTTATTGCCAGTTTTGAAAGCCTGAGTTTCAAATGTTTTCTACCTCAGCAATGACCCCAACAGTCATTATAAATCTGGTTTAGTGGCTAATGTTTGGAACGTTTCCATAGCAGGTTTAAATGTCTCTGTTGCTCATTTCTAGGGTATGGATAACTTTGAATACATTTTTAGAATTTACTAATTTTTATGACAACAACTGCCAATAGCTGATAAGAGATCAGCTGCAGAGGCAGGAGATCATTCACATGCAGTCCACTCCTCCTCACATTTTATGCTTCCCAGTGAGCCCTAGCCGCATTTCAACATTGATTTCTAGTTGAAAACTGGGTGATATTCTGTCTCAACGTCTAAAACCTCTTTTCAACCAGCTAAAATATCAACGTCTCACAAAAAACCCAAATTTGTTTAATCATTTGGGTCATGTGTCAAAGAATAGACCATTATTTCACTACTTTTATTGTCTGCCCCTTGGAAAGAAAATGGTGACCTCAATGGTGGGTATGGCTATGTCCACCAGATGTGGCAGTACTCAATAAGAAGTAAGGGTACTCATGTGGACAAAAATCAGAAGTGGCAGTAACTTAGTACTTGGTGCCATTTCAGGCACCAATATTGATAATCTGCTGGAGACAGCGTTAAAGTCCAGTGTTTTGTTGAGCCATCCACCCACCTAAACCTCCTTCTTATGTGGACTTTTTTGCTCTATAAAAACATCAACTAACTTTCTCTTTTGTCTTTTGCTCCTTTCATACTATGAACATCAACTTGAACGTTAACAGGTGTTTTTTAGGGGTATATCTGTATCCATTTGTATGTGAATAAGGGCAGCAGGTTTGGAACCAAGTGAACAGCCGGGCTTTGCCTGACAAGAGCTGACAGAGCAACTTACAACAAAGCAGAACTGATATGAAAAGCCAACAGGAACTGTGAGGTAAAAGAAAATTAAGATGTGCGTTTTCCTTTGAGGTTTTCAGAGAGAGAGAGAGAGAATGTGGCTCAAGGAGAGCAGCTGTCAGCCTCCAGACCGCCACTCCAACTGCTCTGACACACTGACACACATGTTCACACACACAGACTTAAAAGCAGAGACATGCTGCTATTCATTGAATGGGACCTGGCCTTGTAGCCCACTGTGATACTTCAGGGGAAAGTTGAGAAAAGCTCCTCTGACACAATGCAAGAGACTACCAGGCAAAGAAGAGAGTTGTTTACTACTCCGCCCCTCAAGAGGAGTAGGGATCACCTCCAGTGCCAGTCAGTGCTGCCAGCTCAGTCGTCGTTGTTATTCGTTGCATTAAAAAACAAAAAGACCATAAAGGAAGTTATTCTGTATTCAGGAAACAAAGTGTGATACAGGAAATGAAAAGCTGCCTCGTGTGTAGAACGGCGTAAACGTCAGAAATCAACTGTCCAGTTGGAGTAGAGTATATAAATGATGTGCTCAGCGCTAGCTTCATGAGACTAATTTGTGAACCTGTTGTGATGTCACCCATTGGTTTATGGAGTACCATTTTCAGACCTCTAGTTTGGTATTATGGTCATCGCCATGACATTTTGTCGAGCCAGCAGAGGAGACATACTGCGAGTTGAGCTGCTCTCATTGGCTGTGCAGTTTTGACTTGTCCATAGATCAGTTTGATCTGAGTTTGGTGCGTTGAGCTGGACAGACTCATCGAGAGTGGCCTGTCACTCATAAGGTAGCCACGCCCAAAAGCATACAATGCTTTGTCGTCTATTTCACTCTAAATTGGACCATAATTTACTAAATGAACATCATAATGTATGCAAGAAGACTTGAAACTAGAGATTGAGACTATAAACTCATCAAGAAACTGTTTACCATGGTCAAATTAGCAATGATAAATATGCAATGTCCAGTTATGCTTTCAAAATAAAGGCAACAAAAAGTATTAAAATCTATTTTAAATGCTCAGCTTTCTGATGTCTGATTATCATTTTTGACAGAAAAGGGAAATAAAACAGTTCGTTTTGGAGGCCTACCTTATTTTGTGTGTAAACACATGTTAATTTTATTCATATATTAATAAGAATTAGCAACAGACAGTTGTGATGTTCATACTCAGTTTATTATTAGAGTAACATGCTCTGATTGCAGGGATGAAAATATGTGTATATTTAATGACACTGTATGTGTGTGAATACATATAGCTGCTCCGTGTATAATTCCAATCTTGTCAGTGTGTGTGTTTATTTGTCGGAGTATGTAGAACTATACAAGGCATTTGAATCTCACGTGTCGCAACTTTAATGACCATGGGAAAAGGTAGGTCCCACGGTAAGACCAGTTAGGAACCATTGCTCTAGTAGATCGGTGTGTCTATTACACGCTCTTTGGCGCGAGACTGGGGTGGTATGTGTGAAGGCAGCATGAGCAGAGACTGTATTTACTCAGTGCCACCCACTCACAGCCAGAGTCGACTTGTTTTATGTACTTCTCTCTGACGACACACTCAGCTGTGTTTAATTCTCACAGGTTGACTGACATGTGGGAGGAACTAAAGAGATGGAGGGACTGATTTCCTGGTGATGAGTGGATTGAACCCTCTACCAGTCTGAGGACATGTGAACTGATGATATTGAATCCGTCACACTGCTGTCAGATATGATACCACATGCCAGAAAACTCACTGTGAGTCAAAGTATGTTTGTTTGATGACGTTTTCAGCAGATGAACTGAGTCACATTGGAGAGTCAGTAGGAGGAAATAATAGAGCCACACACAATATAAATCAACCACAACATCGCGGGTGACTGTGTGATGGAAATATTGGCTCAGTCTGCACACACAGTGATGACTGAAATCAAATCTGTTGCATTTTTAAGACGACAACACGTTTCATGTGAGCTGAAGTAACCGACTAGATTTACTAGAGGGCTTTAAGCGCAAATAAAACTTCAAATTAAAGTTCCATGTGCATATTTTGTGCATATTTATACTAATATTCTACTACATTACAGAGGAAAATGTTGTAGTTCTAACTTCTAACTGACGCTGTTACTGTTTACTTTGCACAAAGAATGTGATAAGTTCTTAAAATCTGTTGAATTGACATACATTAAAATGCCCAGCACAAACAATATATAAAGTTGTTTGACTACACATTATCTGAAAGAGCCAAAATGTTAAAAGAAAACAGCTTCTTCTACCATCAATGAGGTTGATTTTGTTTATGCGATATTGCCAGCCGTACGCCTTAACAACCCCCCTGAACCCTCCCAATCTATTACCCGAATGCAGTGGTTCCCAACCTTTTTCCTTAAGGGAAAACTGACGGCCCCTGACTAAGTGACATATTTTATGGATATTTCATGTTACATTCCAATCTGTACAATAAACCCAAATAGTGAACAATACCTGCAGGAAGTTTGTCTAAAAGGAGTGATTTGGATGAATTCAGTGTTTTCTTGTCCCCAATACTTGGCCATTGTTCTATTAAACAATTTGCTTAATATATACTTTTCTTTACAGAAGGGAACCAAATGCTGATATATAGACCTTTTCAGACCTACCTGTGTATATTTTTTAAGTTTTTTAGCATGGTTTAAAATGACGAAGGTCTTGCAACTGCCCATGAAGCTTCGGTGACCCCTAGTGGAGGTCCTGACCCCCAGGTTTGGAACCACTGCCCTAAAGCCCTGTCTAACAAACCAAAAGTCTATTTAAAGACTTTCCACCTTGTTTTATAAGGTTACACCCTTCACATGCTAACTTTGTTCTTATAACCCTGCCTAACTTCTGAGCTCCTTACTGCCCCATCTAACACCCTAACACTCTACAGTGCCACAACATAACACACAACACAAAACAAAACCCAGTCTAATAACCTCACATCATATTTACCAATCGAATATCTTCCTAAAAGGTCTAACACCCAGTCTTATACTGTGCTAAACACCTTTAATCTTACTAAACAACTGGACTCACAAGGACTCACGGCCCGGGTTCGAATCCGACCTGTGGCCCTTTGCTGCGTGTCATCCCTTCTCTCACTCTGCCCACCTTTCCTGTCTATCTTCAGCTGTTGCTATCCATTAAAGGCAATAAAAGGCCAAAACAAACCTTTTAAAAAAAAAGAACTGGAGAGTATTTCCTCATGATGACAGGATAAATTAGTAATACAGGCGTATAAAGACCCACAGGTAATGACTGAACCTCACTGATGCAACACAACCGGTTAAACTGCACTTCCCCTTCATACTGACAGGTCTTTGACTGGCGGAGCAGACTGAAGTATTGATATGCCAACAAATGTTTAAAGTTGTTTCTGCTTCGATTGCTGTCAAACCGTTGGAGGTGAATTGAGGCTTGTGCTTTCACAATGATTGAGATCCATAAAACAGAACCAGGAGAGGACACAACTTTATCAATGGGTTGACAAGAATGTGTCTGCAGATTGTTTGTGTGTGTGTGTGTGTGTGTGTGTGTGTGTGTGTGTGTGTGTGTGTGTGTGTGTGTGTGTGTGTGTGTGTGTGTGTGTGTGTGTGTGTGTGTCTAAGTAAAGCACTATTCTTCTACGACCTTTAGCTTGATACATGAGTGTCCTTTAATGACAAAAACCATCTGTTGGACACACACAACCACAGAGGTATCCTGGTTCAGATTATGCATCATTAATCACACTCACTGTGTGTGTGTGTGTGTGTGTGTGTGTGTGTGTGTGTGTGTGTGTGTGTGTGTGTGTGTGTGTGTGTGCACAGTATGAGTGCCATTTCAAACATGAAACTTGTGTGTGTGTGTGAGTGTGTGTCACCTGTCCATCAGCGCTGAATGCGAGGCAGGCAATGCCGTGTGTGTGTCCATCGCGGAGCAGAGAGACGGTCTGGGCGGTGAAGGAGTCCCACACACACACATAGGGATCCTTCCCCACCTGACCGGTCGCCACCAGGGAGCGCTCCGGGTGCAACGCCAGGCTGAGGGGGGATGAAAAAGATCTACTACTTAGGTAAAAGTATCAATACCACACTGTAAAAATACTTTTACAAGTAAAAGTCCTGTAAAAAGTAAGTGAAAAATATGCTGTCAGAGTACAATGTGAAATGTAATTACCTCAGACACACACATATACAACACACAGACTGTACATTGTGTATTCACATCATGCTTTCAAACTTAACCACAAAATTCCTTAAAAAGTTAAATGTGTCATTTATAGTTGCTGTTCTTATGAGGACAGCCTTTCTCAGCATTTTTATGTGCCCTTGTTCTACTTTTGATCCAATCCTTTCTGTGTTTGCTCATCTTTATTAGGGCCCGAGCAGTGAGCCCTGCGATGGCCCTGTTGTATCTAAAGAAATTATTATTTTCAGCCAAAAAGAATTTCACTTTTGGCTGCTGCAACATGCTCTGATCCTCGAGAAACATGGTACACATGTCAGTCGTAGCGAAAAATTACATATTCTATGGGTCTCATACATGTGCATTGAAAAATGTCTTGACAGCGCACCTTATAGAGCATCCAAAATTGGTAGGCACATGTATGGTAAATGGTCTGTACTTGTATAGCACCTTTCTATGTCTTCTTTTACACCACGTGCCACATTCACCCTTTCAGACACATTTGCACAGTGATGGCAAAGCCCATCGACCAGCAACTCATTCATTCACATCCACACAATGATGCACAGCATCGGGGGCAACTGGGGGTTCAGTATCTTGTGAAAGGATACTTCAACATGCAAATCAAACCAACAACCTCCAATTAGTGGACGACCATCTCTACCTCTGAGCCACATGTGTATCATGTCCAGATCTACATAAAAGCCTCTTGGAGCCACATCCTAACCCCAACAGGGAGTCAGCCATTTTCATGTCTAATTTTGGCTCAATTTCTGCCATTTCTATGTGCTCTATTTTAACAAACTCCTTCCACAGAATTGATCGCATTGACTTAAAATTAGGTCAGTACCCTCCAGAGAACTCCAAAATAAAAAGTTATCAAAATCTTGAAGCTTCGCCTGACGCTGAGTCCATCGTGGCATCAAATTTCGATGTACCGCCATGAAAAAGGCAGTGGTTGTAACTAGAGTGTACTTTGTCCAATCAACCCCAACCACCTTCAATTGTCTGATAAGAGTCCCAGCCTGAACATATCTACGTGCCAATATTTAGTCATAGTCACTACGCCCCCTACTGGCAACAGGAAGTAAGCACTGTATGGCAATCATAATCTGATTTATGTGAAATTTTCATAGCATGCTGGGGCCGGTTCATTGCTGTTTGTAGCTATAATTTATTCTGTTTCTTATTTGCTTTGTTTTTTTTTGCTGTGTCCTAAATTTATGGAGGGTGAAATATGACATATCTATGAAAAATTACAAAAAATACATGTCTGCCATCTTAAATCAACTTTTAGTTAAAAAAAATACTCTTCTATATAAACCTGCCTTCTCTCCCCTCTTTATCTATCTCTCAGAGGGTCAGTGTGTGTTCTCCTTTACAAAGAGACTGCTATAAATACATTCACTGCTTAATGGCATCATTATCAACACACACACACACGCACATGCACAGACTCCTCTGCGGTCTGTTGATGGTGTAATGATCCCTGGTGCTGGTGTGTGTGTGTGTGTGGTCACCGTAGTGACCTTGGCTTTTCTCTCTCTTACTTCAATAAGAACCCAATCTGACATTAACAGATGTGAATCTCTCCTTTTATATTCCTCAGTCGGGGATTGAGAGATAGACATAGAAAGTAAAAGAGAAAACTCACAGAAAAGTAAACTGCATGTGCGTGTGTATGTGTGTGTGTGGAGTCGTGAGAGGTCAGTCTTGAAGAAGTGTGTAAAAAATGTTGAGACAGTGTATGGAATAACAGAAGAATAAAATAGAACAGAAATAGAACAGGTGTGTCAGCCACAAAGCCCCATTGATCTCAGAGATGCTGTCTGCTCTGCACAAACAGACACACACACACACACACACACACACACACCCTTCGACATCGACTCTCCTCCTCAACCTGCCAGCCAATGAGCCTGCTAGCTGCCGTGGTTGCCATGACAACCACATTGCCAAGGGCACGGGAGCTGAGGATTGAGCGCGACAACTGTAGAGTCAAGGTCAAACATCACACAACACACACACACACACACACACACACACACACACACACACACACACACACACACACACACACACACACACACACACACACACCTGAACTCACCTCTCTGCTGGCTGATACATGATGACTTCATGTTGTATTGCTCATGTGTTTATTCATATTTACACTGAATCATTTATCTGATGTTTTTGTTCTGTTTCTACAAATTTTAGACAAATACCAGCTGGTTCAGGACTTTTATTTTATAAAATGTGTATGTGGTTTTGTTACCTATGGGGGACCTTTTCTGGCATAAACACTGACCTTGTCAGGGCCAGTAGTCCTCATGGGGACCAAAGAGCAGTCCTAATGCGGCAAAATGCCATTCCTGAGGTTGTGGTTAGGGTAAAGGGTAAGGTGTGAATTGAGATTAGGTTAAGGTTTGGGTTAGTAATGAATTGGTTATGGTATAGGTCAGGGTAAGGGGCTGCATGCAAGTCGGCGTAATGTCCTAAAGAGGATTGCTGTTCAAACTTGTCCGAGTGTGTTTGTATGTGAGACATATTTACATTAATGTCATTAAACTGACATTCATTACTCAAAGACACTTGGATATAACCTCTACTGTACTACTACTCTACTATAGAGCAGCAGTACTGTTCCTACTGGAAATACAAACATGCTTACAGTACTACTATCAGCTCTACCAATTAGATTAATTTTACACTTTTAACAAGATAGAAATAATAATAATTATCAATAATCCAAATAAACAAATAAACACTGTAGTGACAAATACAGAAGAGCTCAAGTGTTTTTATGCTTTGTGTGGTCTCTTTATCCCATCAGATAGCCTATTTATTTTTACTTATTAATGCATATAACTAATTCCAAATATTTGTTTTCTGTTTTTGGTCTTTAGTGTGCATACAGTTGCACTTTCAAGAAAGAATAAAGCTGAATTAAAATGTGACTAATGTGATTAAATATCTGGTTATCATGGCTCCTGTCAGTTGGTGGGATATATTAGGCAGCAAGTGAACATTTTGTCCTCAAAGTTGATGTGTTAGAAGCAGGAAAAATGACTTTGACAAGGGCCACATTGTGATGGCTAGACGACTGTGTCAGAGCATCTCCAAACCTGCAGCTCTTGTGGGGTGTTTCCAGTCTGCAGAGGTCAGTACCTATCAAAAGTGCTCCAAGGAAGGAAAAGAACCGGAGACAGGGTCATGGGGGGCCATGGCTCATTGATGCACGTGGGGACCGAAGGCTGGCCCGTGTGGTCCGATGCAACAGACGAGCTACTGTAGCTCAAACTGCTGAAACAGTTAATGCTGGTTCTGATAGAAAGGGGTCAGAACATACAGTGCAGAGGTGCCCAGGGGGTCGCAATGTTATTGCTGATCACAAACATTGCATACACTAGTACTTGTGTATAAACTGAAATATAATATATTCAGAAATTGGAAATTGATATTAACAGTTTGTAAAAATGTGAAAGCCGAAGTTAGGGTCAATTTAGACTCAGAAGTAAGAGTCACACTGACATTTATAATAACACAAATTACTAAAAATGAGTCCTGCAACATCAATTTAATTAACACTTTGGTTTGTGATTCACTCTATGTGTCAAGATAAGGATGTTAAAATAAAAAAATTTATTTCTCACAAGCCCTAGACATCAAGAGAGACTATTAAAACAAAAAAATAAATATATTATAATGTGAAAGATTATCGCAGCAACTGATTAAATATGTTTTGGTATTAGTATTTATTTAATTAATAATGGAGATTCTAATATCAACTCTGTTGTAGAAGCTCATGCATATTAGAATATGGAAAGTTCAGCTGAGGAACTGATGAAAGAAACCCTCAATGAGAGACTGCATTAAATTACATAAAACCAGAGCCTAGACAGGAAGTGACATCAGGTCTTTGACCAACTATATCAGTATGACCATTTGTTATCACATACAGGCTTTTACATCAAAACCACACAGAAGTCAAAAGAAACCGCTGAAGGTCTTCATCAGTGTGAAGGAAAAGAAATCAATGTGAAGATAGAAGTCATGTCTGTGTAGGAGGGAGAGAGAAAGAGAGGAGAATAATGGAGACGCTGAATGGAAGCCATTAGAGTGGAGGACACACACACACACACACACACACACACACACACACACACACACACACACACACACACACACACACACACACACACACACACACACACACACACACACACACACACACACACACCACCACCACCACCACCACCACCACCACTGTGTTAGAAGACTGAACCAGAAGCCCTTGAAGGTATAGATATCTACAATAGAATGATCCAGATTTCAGAAACATGTTAGTGTCTGTGATAAGAAGACAGTTTGGATCTGAAGGGAGTCCACCTCTGTGGACATTCTTAAAGAAACTTTAGGTTATATAGGAGATTTGCCATATAAAGATAGAGTGGAGTTATGGTGTCCTGAGCAAGTGGCAACCTCTGTGGCTGGAAAATGAAGCCAACACAGAAGTAACAAAAAGTTCAGTTCCTCAAAGGGCCACGGCTGTACACAGGAGTGAGTCAGGCTCCATAAGGCCCCATAACTGCCCAATTTTACAGCAGAAAACAAACAAACAAACAAACAAAAAAACAGTTTCGGTTCTCATCTCATAGCTAATTTCCCAGTTCTTGACAACCATACAGGGAGTGAATTTTTATAACACTCACCCACTTAAATTATATAAAGTTTTTAAGTTATGCATGATTAAGGGCGTGGCTGCTTTGAGTGACTATCCCAGGCTGCCAGGTTTTACTCAGTTCACCTCAGCTCCACCTCTTTGCCCAGTTTTTAATTATCTGGGAGCCGGCAGAGTCATGACTGTAAAGATGCCAGAGCCGAACACACTGAGCTTCACAACGGCTCTTCAGAAACCTATGGGTGACGTCATAGAGGCTACGTCCATTTTTATTCATACAGTCTATGGTCATGAGCAGAGAATGACATCGCACAGTCCCTGTGTTGCTATCGCGGCAACCTGTGGTTTGTTTACAAAGCCAGTCTGTCCATGCGTACATGCTGGTACATGAGCACATCTGTTTCCAACTGAAAAGAGTGACTACAACTGCTGTCATTCTCATCTAACCCTGTGAATTAAGGGTTAATTTAAACTAAACCAGTGTTGGTGATTGTTGGAAAAACTAACAAAGAGGTTTTTGGCGAGTTTTACACATTTTCTGTTTAGTTTGAAGTGTATTTTATCATTATCTGCAAGGTAAAATTTCTGGTTTTGTCAGTGGAATCTGGTCAGCTGTAGCGCCTATTGATTTGGTCAGAGACAAATCTATTGGCAATGAATGAATTTTGTATATATAACCTTTAAGAGTAGGTTTTTTGCCTTAATTTCCTTAGTTTTTTCCTTGAAAATCAATTTTTATATTCATCTGTGTTTGTTTTTTTTTGTCTGTTTTAATTTTTTTAATTGACTTGGATTACACCATGACCATAGAGAACAGAGCAGTCTAACTGGCTGAACTGTGTGTGTTATAGTCAGATAGCCACACAGTTGAATTTATTCTCACAGGTAGAAGGCTACTTGCTACCGCTCCTCCTTGTATATAAAGTATGTTAAGATGTTATCTGCACTCTGAAGCAGGGGTCTCAAACTCAGATTGGCTCGGGGGCCACTGCTGGTATTGTCATCTCAAAGGAGAGCCATTTCACTGTTCAAGTACTCCAAGAAAGTGAAAAAAATATTTCCAATACTAATACTAATACTAATAATTAGATTCATACAAAAAAAATTGCCAAGAGCAGTTTCTATACATTTTATATCATCTTTGTGGCTTGCAGCCAAACAGCAAATGGCGACCTGAAACCTGCTCTCTTCTTATCAACCATCTGTATGCAAGCAAAGGCAACACAAGTTTAAAATTTAAAGATGCTATCGCCCAAAATATGAACAAACAGTAGCCAAATGCTAAGTGACATCCAGTCTGTAGTGTTAGTACGGATAGATGTTTGTTGTTCAGTGTTCATTTACACATCAATAATACTGACAGGCTTTTCTTCTGCTGTTTTGATCCAGTTTGATTCCCTGTTCTCTGTCTTTCTGAGGGTGACAACTCAATCATTCTTTCTTCTCTTCATCCCTTCACTTTTCTCATTTCTGTATCTCTTTCCCTTTATTTTGTTTTAAATGTTTCCATCCATCATTTGTGGCTGCCTTTACTTCCCACTTTCCTCCTCTCCTATCCTCTCCTCTCCTCTCCTCTCCTTTCCTCTCCTCTCCTCTCCTCTCCTCTCCTCTCCTCTCCTCTCCTCTCATGTCCTTGGGACAAACTGCCATCTGTTTTGTTGAAACAACACCAGCCAGGTCACACACACACACACACACACACACACACACACACACACACACACACACACACACACACACACACACACACACACACACACACACACACACACACACACTCACTCACTGTGGAGTCCCTCTTGGCTATTTATAGACCCAGCACTAACTTCAATAGCTTCTAATAATAGACCGTCGTGTATGTGTGTGTGCCAACAGTGTGGAGCGGTGATAATGTGATTTATAAATGATTCACCTGGAGAGGGGGGGGATAGAGAGAGATTACACATTAGTGTGTTGCAGCAGTGATTTGTTTAAGACAAAAAAGGCATTACTTAAGGATTAAGTATAGGTGGTGGTCCTTTGAAGATTTTATCCATATTATCTTTTATTATCTTTATAATATTTTTTCATGTTATTGTCAGTTTCCTTGTTTTCTATTTATGCTTCTTAACTTGCAGTAGTTGCTTTCATCTTTACTTATATTTTTATTGCTCTGTGTTTATTGTTAGGCAAATTCCTTGTATGTGAAAACCTACTTGGCAATAAACCTGATTCGGATTTAAACGTCCAGTGTGCAAGATCTAGCGGGGAAGTTGCAGATTGCAACTCTCTCACTTCACCTTCCCCTTCCAAGTGTGTAGGATAAACTACATTGGCTGTGAAACTTCGAAAATGTGAACATCCCTACCTACAGCCAGTGTTTGGCTTGTTCTAGGCTACTGTAGGAACATGGTAGTTCAACATGGTGGACCCGCTCCCTCTGAAGATAAAAACAGCTTATTGTAAGATAACAAAAACATTGATTCTTATATTTAGATATACACTAATGAAAACATGCTACAATTAATATTATATTCCATATCTGACAATAGATCCTCGTAAATGTTAAATCTTTGTATCTTCAGAAATTTCACAAACATTTTGATTTTAGAGTCATAATTTCAAATTAAAGGTCCAGTAGAGTATGGGATGTTTTCATTAGTGTATAATCACCCAAAAATAAGAATTGCTATGTTATTGTTACCTTAGAATGGGCCGTTTCTATCTACAGAGGGAGTGGGTCATCTTCCTTTGAGTCCACCATGTTTCTAAAGTAGCCCATTTCTTGCTATTACAGTTTCTTCTACACACTTGGAAGGCGAGCGGTGAGCAAATGGATGCAATCTTTAAGACAATGGCAGTCCTTTAAGATATCTTGCAGCACTATAGCAACGTCACGTTACATCTGCTTCTGCTGCTGAACAGTCATTGTTGAACAAATGAGCGATGCTGTTGTGTTTTCTGTTGCTGACAGTCTTTTTATAATTCAGGAGATATTTAAATGAAACAAACTGAGTTTTCACCTGAAAGTGATGCTACATATATTTCTAAAATTCAATTACAGCGTGATGTGTTAGCTGGCAGGCTGTTAGTTTGCAGGGATAAATGACAAACCGTCTGAATGAAACTGTAGAAAGTAGCAGGAATGTCTGCTTCCTGCAGATCAAAGCACGAGAGGCTGCTGCGGCCAGCGGGGAGATCTGACTGAAAGCAGGCAATCTGGGAAACATTCATCATAGGAATTAATTGGGAATGAACACACACAGACACACACAGACACACACACACACACACACACACACACACACACACACACACACACACACACACACACACACACACACAGACACATACACACACCTAATAGTGCCAATTAAAATGGAATGAGCACACATCTTCAGATTAATATTGTAAATGCCATATGAATAATAAATTAACTAGCTCTTTGTGCGTGAATGTGTGTGTGCGTGTGTATGAGTGTGTGATGTCACATTTTCTTCCTGTTTATTCTCAAAAGTCATTTGCAATAAAAAGATCCTCCCTACCTTCCCACATTCATTTTATTCTCCTTCTTTTCTGATGAACCTCTCAATCCAGGGTCACAGGAGCTATGACCTCTGACCTCCCCACTGTTACATGCTACTATGAAGCATATTCTGTCTCACAGACAGCCTCATAAACAGCAAACATGCAGCTATGAATAAAATCAGTGTAGGTGAGTTTATTTATAGCAGGTGCTGAAATCAGGGCAGCTTCTATAAATAGCCCAGAGGAACTCCTCCTCTGTGTGTGTGTGTGTGTGTGTGTGTGTGTGTGTGTGTGTGTGTGTGTGTGTGTGTGTGTGTGTTGTGTGTGTGTGTTAGTGAGTGCTTAACACAACAATAGTTTGTTTTGCCCAATCTTCCTTGTAGGGATAAATGAGAAAACCACAGACTCTTTCATATTAATATTGTCATATCTGATAACGTCCTGACTTTTCCGCTCCTCTCCTGCTGTTTAACAGTTTTATTTTCCAAATAATACAACACAAAAAACACATTTTCAAAACACACAAAAAACTACACTGATTTTTACATATTATCGATTTGCTTAATAGAATGTGCTGAATATATAGCTTGTATAAGTTAAACAGGAGGTCCCGCATCCTGTTCCATACTGTAAGAGCTTGATCCCACTGAGCATGCAGTCTGTGTCACGCTCTGGCTGTGACGTGGCCGCGGAACTTATGGCTACTTCTGCAGTCATGATAGTAGCACAAATCAAAGGAAAATGAAAAGTGAACAAAATCTGGCAGGCAAAATGCACCTCTTCTGAAACGCTCCTGGTATATGTTCGTCCTATTGAAGGTAGAAACAGACAATCGAAACCTTTTGTAAGGCACTGACAAACTTCCTTTTATCAATTCCATAGTCCACCTTTGTAATAAACATACAGTATTTTTTCAGTTAGTTAAATTGGTCATGAAAAGAGAACACCATTTTGGTTCCAGTTTCAGCAGCAGGAAGTATAATCAAGGCTTTAAGCAAAATGTTGCAGTGAGCTGTTCGGTCCTACAATCGAGACAAGAAATTCTGCTCAAAACAAATGTATACAAGAGGAAATTATGCTTTCTGGCAGCAAGGAAGATAACTCTGATCAAAGCTGCCATGCGGAGGAAACTCCTGTGGAAATATTGTTACCACAGTTGCCCAAAAGGTTGCTACTGGGCATCAGCTGCCGCCAGAGAGAAAAGAATAAGTAGACGATGAATAAGAAGTCTAATAACTGCCTCTGAGGAAAGAACATTTTCCTAAAATAAAGTCTACATCTTCTCTTCTTTTAAAAGCATGATAAGGAGTGCAGTCTCTCTCTCCTTACAATAAGTAGCTTAAATTCAGTTTCCAGACCTTTCAAAATTGCACTGAAGAGTGACATAACAGCCTGAGGGGTTTGTGTGCGTTTGAGTAAATCTCTGTGTAGGAAAAATGTGTGCTTCAGTGTGTTTGAGTGCCAGCAGATCGTGGGAACATTGGCGGCTGCGGGGCAGATTGGCGGTGGGATGCTGGACGGATAATTTCTTAGTCATCATCTTAATGAAGACCACTGAGCTGTGAATCCACAGAGCCACCAGGCCTCTGCTGCACGCTGCTGCCATTAACAAACTCTGTCAAATGAAAAAAAGCACGTGTCTGGAGTAAACGAGGCTTCTAGGAATTTCTTCATTAGATATTGAATACGCTCTTGAGAGTCAAAGAGAATTAATGACTAAACTCAAAGCTCACCATTCTAGTTAATGTGGACTCTTACTTTGTTGAAAAGCTGGAATTATCTTGGATGATTTTGTGGTCAAAAGATGTCGAGATGTTTATGTTTAAACCTCATCTGCTTCCCTATAATAGGCCAGCCCATTGGACATAACACACAGTGCAGTGCGTACAGCGAAGAAGAAAAGCAGAGCCATGTTTGTATGTAAAAATTCAACATAATACGCAATAAAACAAAGCCCTATTTGGAACTGAGAGAGAAGTTATAACAGACACAAGAAATAATTGTTTCTCCCTTTTAAAACTGAAATTTGAAAACACAGGCCTCACAAAGACAAGATTTATACTTGTTTTCAAGCAGTACGTTTTTGTTTTACAAGAGAGAAGGCTTCAAGGGTGAGGTTGGTTGTTGGTTTGGCAGATAATAAATCGGGTTAACATCCCCTACTCTGATAAAGAGCAGCACAGCCACTTCCTTCAGCTTATCAATGAGAGGCATCTCAGACTAAAATACTGCTCACAGACTGCTTCTCCGAAACAGCAGACAAAAAAATAAAAAGGTAGGAACAGATAATAACAATAGCAGTCAGAGCAGACCACCCTGTTCTTGCCCCCAGGTAGTCAAATATGGCAGTTTCAATGGACCAGTGCTTCAAACTTGGACGTCGTAGGTATCCCTAGTGTCATTTTTGGACATACATAATGCTTTGATGTGCCGTTGAAGTAGTCAGTTGTCAAAAAAGTCTCCACATAACATCAACATAACATAACATCACACTCAGTTACATAACATACTTATTTTAACGAAAACCACAATCTTTTTTTTTAAACCTAACTATGTAATTTTTGTGCCTAAAATGTTTCTCAGCAAAAAAAACATACTTTCTCCTTTGCACTTTGCAGGGGAGTGTGACGCGAGGGAGTTGCAATCTGCATCTGCATCCCTAAATCCTACACACTGGACCTTTACAACTGACTCTCAAAAGGCAAAGTTCAGGCAACCGGATTAGAGTAATGGCTGCTACAACGTGTCCTCTGTTACACCAGGCTTACAGGTTTTACCTTCAAACTCAACAACACCGCAGCCAACTGAACTTCACACAACATCCTTCAGCCGGAAGCTATAGCCGACGGCATCACTCTGCTGACAGTGAATGCATCACTGACCGCTATGCTGCAGGCCGGGGGGACTTGGCTTGTGAACCAGAGCGTCACCAGTTAAGGTCCAGCTTGGACCAAGTATGGAGTGTAGACTGGTAGCTGGAGAGGTGCCAGTTCACCTCCTGGGCACAATCGAGGTGCACTGAACCCCTAAATGCTCGGGGTGCCATCCCGAGGATCCTGAGGCAGCCCCCTTACCTCTGACCTCTGTCTGTTTGTGCATGTGTGTATTTCAGGCCTGTGTGTGAGAATATACTATATATAACAGCAGAGTGAAATGTATTTCCCCTCAAGGGTATACCTTCTTCTTCTTCTTCTGCATCCTCTCTGGCTGCGAGGCCAGCCGCTAACAGCGCTCACAACAAAAGCACTTCATCAGCCAGCCAGTTAGCATAGGCTGTTCCCCTGGTGTGAGGGAAATGAGTTACACTACGCTTCAGATGACTCTACATACAAAACACACACACACACACACACACACACACACACACACACACACACACACACACACACACACACACACACACACACACACACTCAGTGTCCCTGCTGGTTAGCCTCAGCTCTATAGTAGCGGTTCTGGCTGAATCGGTTGGTTTTGTGGTTGCTGATGATGATGATGAGGCTGCAGGTCACTCTGACAGTCTGCCTCCTCTCTGTGTTAGAAGATGCATGAAGTTTAAAACACCCTCAGCCAGCAGTAACATGTATAACTTGATTTATATATTTATATAAGGAGGTAAAGAGGGCTAAGATTGTTAATGCAGGACTTTTACTTGTAACTTTTTATATCTTTGAATTATTACGTTTACTTAAGTACAGAATGAATGTTGAAACAATACTGTGGTACTTTTAAGGATCTGTACTACTTTATATTACCACATCAGACATCATTAATGCTATTATGACAGATATACACTGATCAGCCATAACATTGTGAGCACTGACAGGTGAAGTGAATAACACTGATTATCTGGTTATCATGGCTCCTGTCAGTGGGTGGGATATATCAGGCAGCAAGTGAACATTTTGTCCTCAAGTTGATGTGTTAGAAGCAGGAAAAATGGGTCAGAGCATCTCCAAACCTGCAGCTCTTGTGGGGTGTTTCCGGTCTGCAGAGGTCAGTACCTATCAAAGGTGGTCCAAGGAAGGAAAAGAACCAGAGACAGGGTCATGGGCAGCCAAGGCTCATTGATGCACATGGGGAGTGAAGGCTGGCCCGTGTGGTCCGATCCAACAGACGAGCTACTGTAGCTCAAACTGCTGAAACAGTGAATGCTGGTTCTGATAGAAAGGGGTCAGAACACACAGTGCAGAGCAGTTTGTTGGTCTGGGGCTGCAGAACATTATGACCACCAGGGGGCCCAGGGGCTCACAATGTTATGGCTGACCGGTCTAAATTTTCGACTCCTTATAAATCTGCCCTTCAGCTCTCTGACAACATAATGATAGTATAGGCAAAAATTCTACTTGCTTTGGAAGCTGACTAAAATCAATGGAAGCCTGGGTGGAAGAAAAAGCATTGATTAATATAAAATATATGGTGGGATTTAGAATATAAGTTGACATTAATACAAAATGCTATTTGACAAAAAAAAAGAAATACCAGTATGTTTCCTTCAATTTATTTTGAAACTAAACCGATTCAGTAAAACTGTTAATCATCACAGTGCAGCTCAGTGTTTCTGTGTGTGTGTGTGTGTGTGTGTGTGTGTGTGTGTGTGTGTGTGTGTGTGTGTGTTTGTACGTGAGATATTTTTAAATGTGTGTTTATGTGTGTCTGTGTTTCCATTGCATTGTATCTCTCAGGTAATCTGTATGTCAACACAGAAACCAGCAGACACTCAACTCTCTGTGCCTGGAAACATAAACAGCAACACAGTCTTTGTGTGTGTGTGTGTGTGTGTGTGTGGGGGGTGTATTTGTGTGTCATGCACAACATTTCCACAGCCAGTAACATTTGAAAGATTATTTAACAGCATATAAGCTGACACTGAAGTGAAGTTTAAAGTGACTACAATCTGTCTGAATGATTGTTCATCTGTAAAAAGCCAGTGTACACTGCCTGCTCAGCAGCAAACAGACACAGATAACACAGTTAACAGTCAACTAGCATTTAGTGGAGTGAAGAATTTATCAGCTGAGGAGCCAGATATTTCCCTTGGGAGTTGATTGAGACCAAAAACAGAGCTAAAAGAGAGTGAAATTTGGATTTACATTCATGTAACACAAACAGACTTGTAAGATGTTATACTGTATTGAAATAAATGAACTAAATGCTCAGTGTCCTTGCTGGTTGTTCCGACACATTAAGAATCATTACCACTTTTTCTGTTAGCATTTAACAGGTTCAACAGCTGTTAAAATAGATATCTAAATAATTAATTAAGCCCGACACCAAATGAATAATCATATTGCTCCATAACTGCTGGATGTAGAAATAAACAACTGTTTATTAACAAATTCAACGTATCAGCTTAAAAGGTGATGATATGTTAATGTTGTGTAAACTTGTTTCTGCTGAAAACAAGTGGACAAAAATATCTGTTATTGTATTTAAAGTGCTGCTAGGAAAGCAGTTATACAGATTACAAGTAAAATATGAGCTTAACTTCAACAGCTGCACTGTCTTTCTGTCCTTCAGCTGCTGAGCTTTTACATGACTGGTTACTTTTATCCAGTCAAGCAGAAATGCCATCAAAACTACAGAGCAAACACAATCATGTCCTTTGGTTTGGTTCTTCCTGTGCGTGTGTGTGTGTGTGTGTGTGTGTGTGTGTGTGTGTGTGTGTGTGTGTGTGTGTGTGTGTGTGTGTGTGTGTGTGTGTGTGTGTGTGTGTGTGTGAGTGTGTGTGTGTGTTAGTTGCTCGGTCAGGTTCTGCCTGCAGGCAACCAACAGGAAGTGGGACACGAAAGGAAAGAACGGAGAAACAGAGGACGACAGAGAAAGAGTGTCTGTAATGATGAACTGAACACACACCAGCACAGATCCTTCAGTCACAGTTCATCTTCATTTACAGCCTGTGATGAGTTAAAGTGAAGAGCGGCTTTAGTGTTATCCCCCTTACCGTCATCAATTCATGCCTAATTCTAACTCTATCTAGGCTCAATTCACACCTTACTCCTAACCCTAAACAGAAATTCAAAAATGCTGTTTTGTCACATTCGGACCACTTTTTGGTTCCTGATCGGTAACAAAAATGTGTACACACACACACACACACACACACGCACACACAGGAGTCAGAGTAAGATGGTCAACCAGAATGTCAGAAGTAGCTTTCAGGGAACCAGTACACATACTCAGTGTAGCTCTCACACACACAGACATTTTACCAACTGAACTAGTCGAGCAGTCGGTGCTGCAGGCAGTAGTTAACTACTCGTGGATAAAATGATTTTATCTAGCTTCACCAGATGTACAGTAGCTAATGTGTGAAATGCCAATGCCTGAATAAATTAACATTGCTTCCTTGATGATCCTCTGTGCATAATGTGACCTTGTTTATTTTTATTCTTCAGTGCGGTCTCACAGCCAGAGCCCTATTCACTGCAGGGAGATAAAGATAACTTATAAAACCACTGTTGATGCTAACGCAACTTTTTCTAAATGCGTCCAAAATAAATGTGTTTTAATAAGAGGGCAGTGGTGGGATCCAGCTTTGGATGATGTTAAACACTAGTGAACCTTTTCCCATCAACTAGCCTAGCCTAGAGTTTTGCACAACTAAAACAGGGTAAGAAATCAGTTTCAGTATAGCCATCCATTCTCCTGATGCCCTCGGGTTCTATTTTGTGGTTGTACAGTTTCATGAGCTTGTGATTATCCTCGAGGTCACAATACGTCATTTTATACAGTGTCACAAAATGGTCTCACTCCAATGAAATGGCTACTAGGGACTGACATCATCACAGATGAATACAATTGCGTTCATTGACTCCACAAACAGCGGCCTCCTGGGTTAAAGTCTTGTGTTTGTTTGAGCTATCCATCCTCCCCATCACCTCCATATGTGCACTTCCTTGCTCTTTATATTACGTCACCTGACTTTGACAGCAGCCGCGTCCAGAAAGGACAGTAGAGGGATACCAACAGCATTATATTTTGACACTTATCCTGCAGCAGAATTTGATGAAACGGAACGATATGGATTTTTATTCCAAAACTCTGTATATACACAGGAAAAGGATGTTATTAAAAGCAGGTCTAGGGATTAGTGGTGTCTTGGCAAAATGCTACAAAGTTAAAGTTTGGATTTAATAAAATGTTACTGAGAAACATTTGGACTCATGTAAAAAATGTCAAAGATGAAAAGGTGCAAAATGAAGTGAGTAAAAGTGAATTTGAGCGAGCTGAGCAGATCTGAACTGATCTCTTTACAGCAGCATCCAGCCTGTGATCATAATTGCTGCTATTCAGCAGCAGCCTGGTGCTCCGCTGCAGAGGAACATAAAGGCTGATCGCCCCCCGGGAGGCCTTGGCCATGAAAGAGCCAATGAAAGAAAAAGACAGTCCCACTCTCTCCCTTTCAGAAAAATTCAACATGGATTTAATGCATCAACATGGAGCCTGCAATTACTGAAGCAATCCATCAGAGAGAAAGAAGAGAGAAAGTGCAGTTATGATTCAGAGCTTTCAACACAGGCCACTGTAGAAAGGAAAGGAATTAAATTCAACATCCAATATAACTAAATGAAAATAAATAACCCTAAAAATTCACATGTCATAGGATCATTCTAGTAGTTTTTTGTGCTTTGGCTTAATAAACTATAAACCCTGCCGCCCAATAGCAAGCTGATATTGGATAGTTCTGCAAAACACCACATTGTGTTCAATAACGTTTTTAACTTACAAAGCCAAAGTTTTTAGCAACTATTTCTTTTGGTGCATGGCCACTATGGTGTGGTTAAGGTTGGGAAAGAAAAGTACATAAAGCAAACATCGATTGTTGTCGAACACAAACAACCACCACCTTGATCTCCACACACTGAAGGGGCCAATAGCTCTGGAAACCCGCTCCCCCCACACCTTTCCAATGTCACAATTTGAGGGGGCCGTATGTGACATTTCTGTAACTTGCCAAATCAGACAATCAGATTCACACCCACTTCACTCAGTGATTGGCCAGCTGGGTGGAAATCTTCTCTCAGCTCTCTTTTTATTTATTAATTATTATTACTATTTCCTGCCCTGTCTCCTAGAAAATATGTTTATAAAATCTGCCAAAATAGGAAAACTTGGATTACTATCCACTTGCAGCGACATGGTGTTTTTTTATTAACATTCAACCCAAATCACAATCTTCCCCAAAGTGGCTCTGTTGCAGGAGTCTGGACATGAACCCTAGACTGTGGTGTAACAGGCTTGCACTTTGTACAGCTGCCATCCACCCCATATACTATTCTTCAAGTCCACTATGTTACATGAAAGTAATGTTTCAAAAATCTCTCCACATAATCAAGGCAGTTATTACCAGTCCCTCCAGGAGTCTGCAATGTTGCAATCGCAACAACTTACACAAATCCCTGTGAATTCTGTGCAATTTGCATGGCAAATTTCATTTTAGTTTCCCGAGCAAACACTGAACTTTACGTCACCAAACTCACCTCCTTGTTTCTAGTTGTGAAGAAGCAGACTATGCAGACATGTGCAATGTGAATGTCTCACATTTACCCTCCAAACATTGCAATTTTATTCTCAGTTCACTGTGGTTAAACTTTATCTTTCCTGTAAAAGTACCTTCACATATCGAGTATTTCACAAGGAATTGATTGATTTCTTTTGAGACTCAGCTGAAAAAAACAAATATAAATCCTTTTTCTATTTCTATTTTCTATTTACTGTTCAATTAACATTTTGTTGTGTAACTTTATTTCCTATATACAGGCCTATATAACAATTTTTAATCTGTAATGAACTGGCTCTGACCCGAAACTTAAATAAAGAGATAAAGTCACTTATTGTTGCTATTCTGTTATTTAAAAAAAGGGAAAAAAGGCAGAGCTGGCGCCCCATGTACCAGGGCTGAGTCCTTGCTGCAGCGGCCCAGGGCCCCCCTTCCGGTCACTCTTCAGCTGTCATTATCAATTAAAGGCAATAAAAGCCCCAAATATATATATAAAGAAAACTTTAACGCAATTTAAAGCTTTAGCTCTCTGTGGTGCTACGACCTCTGACCTCCTCACTGCTGGTTTATTGTAAAATTTTCTGATCTGGGAACAGTTGCATTTTTATTCTCCTGTCACTCTCGCTGTAAGTCAGCCTGGATCTCAGCATTGGCTAAGTGACTAAAATGCAAATGTAATTACTACCGTCGTCTGCTGATTTTTCCACATCAGCTCCAGTTTGTGGGAGGAGGAGGAGAGCAGCCGCAGTGCAGCAGACACTAAGTTCAACCCTGAGGTCCACCAAATAAAGGGAAAAAAATAATTGAGACCAGCTGCTGTCGGGGCGCCCTGGTGGCATGCCCGGCCCATGTGCCAGGGCTGAGTCCATGCTGCAGCAACCATGAGTTCAGGTCTGACCCGTGGCCTTTGCTGTGTGTCATCCCCCCTCTCTCTCCCCATTTCCTTTCTATCTTAAGCTCTCCTATCAAATAGAGGCAAAAAAGGCCCCAAAAATATTTTAAAAAGACCAGCTGGTGTTATATCTTTGTCTTTTTACTTAATTTTAATCTACAAACGTATCTCTAGTATCCCTAGAAAATGCCCTCGTGTTGTATGTAGTAAAATCATTTATTACTGTGAAGAATTTAAATAAATAATACAGCGATCAGGATCAGGTAACAGACGGTTTGTCTGTGTCCAGACAACCGATGTAACATCTGGGACACCTCTAACCCTGACTCAGGACCATACAGTTTGATGTTTTTTGGTTCTCTCACTGAGTCTGACAACTCCTATGATGTGTTCAGTGACCTGTAGCAGCACAGAGCGCTCTCCAACATTGAGAAGAGAAAGAGGAATCATCTTTTATTTCATTTCAGTGAACCTGCAACCATATGACTCACCCTCAAGTCAGGACCTTTATGCCAAATGAGTGACTGAACCCATACTGTACATCTGGTTCTCCCCCACACACTCACCCTCTTTCTACAGATGGAAGGAGACAGACAGAGGCCACCCCCTCCTCCCTGTGACCGTGACTGGTTCTAGCTTCACTTTGATCACCCACAAGGCAACTCGACCGACAGTTGAGTGGGAGATTCTGGTGTGTTATGCTCATAGCGGATAATGTAACCTGGAGCCTCTAGCCTGCAGAAGAGATGAACAACAGCTACAGAGCTCTCACTTCCTTCTAACTCCACACCAACAGATCAGTTCCATTCTCAAGCATGTAGTCTTCAACTGATGCTGACTCAAGTGACATCACTTGAGGTGATTTATCAGACTTCACACAGCTCCCTCTGGGGACACTGAAAGCGTTATACTACTTTAAAAAGATTGAACTCAACATCACAAAACCCACTTTTTAAATAAACTTGTGTTTAGACGTTTACTTGTCGTCAGAGTTTTTCGGTCAGTTCTTCGTAATAAATACACCATCTTGCCTTGATTAAAGTCCTAAAGTGGCCTTACTTCCAGCAAACCATTACGTTCTGTGTAAAACCATGAAAACCAGCAGAATACACTCAGATTTTAGACTGAGATCAGTTTAAGTCCAGTTAATAATTTGTGATAGAAGCTGGGAGTCCTGATTGAAGTCTAAACTGAGACCATAACTCCATCCATTTGGAGTCTAATGGTGTGTTGGCAGATTTCCACTGTAACCGCACCGGCTGTGGTGCCAGTAGTGATGAAAAGGCCAATGCATCAGACTGGGCCAGTGACAGTGACATTTCCTGCAGCCAGCAGTAACCCAGATACTGCTCTCACTGGGTCTGTTCATACTGAATGTCTTTATTTCAGACAAATACGCCACGAGGGGTGGCTTCATCTTGGTGAGAAAATTATATCAGATTCTGTGAACATTGTGCTCAGGAAGGTTTATTTTTACTGTGTACCAACAAACACCTCCAAAGCTCACCAACTGCAACCAGTTCTCACTCCCAAGTCGTCAAACACTGCAGCTTGGTCAGTGGCACTACACTTTAAACCACTGGTGTGGTGAGTGACCAATTTTTCATATTATATTCAGGCAATAAAATTACAGAACAACTGATAAACTGTACAATAAACCCAAGAATATATATATATAATATATATACACATAATATATAATGCAATAACTGAGCAATTTGGATGAATTTTGAGCAGATTATTTCCTGTGAATATTGCATCAGAGATGAGTTTTCCTGATATTTTTAGGGAACTTTTAATACAATTCTGTCAGTATTATGTATTTTTAAAATAGTTTAACAATCACACATACTTAATAGGCTCACACATAGGTGTTCTTTATACTCACTGACAAAACGTAATATATCGCCCTGCCTACAGTATCACAATATATCGCAATATATTGAATCATAACCCCTGTATCATGATACAAATTGTATTGCCATACAATACAATACACAGTCCTATGGAATATGACAATGTTTTTAGAGTTCACCTTTCAAACATAGAGCGATGAGTTTTTCAAGGCAAATCATCACCTTACATCACAGTTTAAATTCCTCTTTATGCAACAGAAATTGTCTTTTTGGCCAGAAACCTTTACATTATACTTCAATGGCCAAAACCACCACAGTGAGATGGAGGCAACCCACCATACAGGCAGTGTTCAAAATACATACAGCCCATCTCATTGTAGCATCCCCTCATTCAGCTGTGAACCTGCAGTCAACTGTGAGGGATAATCTGGCACAAACACAAATCTAACACTCCTATCAGAGAGCACGGCCCGGCAGAGGCAGCATCCAGCTTTTCAATTAGTGTGACATACACACACACACACACACACACACACACACACACACACACACACAGACAGAGTACCGCAGGCTGCAGCTGACTGGCCTGCTGTATAAACTGTCCAAACATGCCTGCTGCTCTGATGACTCATAGGCTGTTTAGTGTTGGTGAATACACCAGGTGTGTGCGTGTGTGTGTGTGTGTGTGTGTGTGTGTGTGTGTGTGTGTGTGTGACCGTGTTAGGATGAATGAGCGACCTCACTGAATCATCTTCCTCCTCCACTCGCTCTAATTTGCTCTCGTCAAAGGAGAAAATCCCTTCTGCTGCTGTCCCTAAACTCGATTCAACATATAATTAAAATATTTAGAGAAATTCAGTCCAAACCCAGAGAAGCTGCAGATACCAAAATACAACTAATAAAAAGGGAAGAACGTCCGAAGAGCAAACCTGTCTCCTAAACATCATCTTCATATGCATTATTATGATCATATTAAATATGTTTTGAAAGAAACTCATATTGAATGTAAAACATTTCCTGCAACACCTACTCCTTCAACTTGGAGGACTAGTGTGTAGGTTTTAGTGGCTTCTAGCTGCGTCTATTTAACACCATCCTCCTGGCCCTGCCTCCACCTAGCAACTCTTTTAAGAAATAAAAAATAAAATTAGATTTAAAATGTGTGTTATCAATATGAGGGAGCCTCCTGTTCATCTGGCCATATAACAGAAGCACTGCAGGACAAACCTACCTATTAGCACAATATGAGGCCCTGTGGGGCAGAACAACTGCAGTGATGCAGTCCTGATACATTACCAGTTACGTAGTATCATTATTATCTTTTATTTGTTGTGTTTGTGTCACCTGGTGAATGCAAGTCCAATATTCGCTCTCTTTTAGCTCTATTTTGGTCTCTACCAACTCCTGAGGGAAATATGTGTCTCTTTAGCTGCTCCACTGTGTTCACCAGCTAGTCTCTAACTGTGTCTGTCTGAGACTTAACCAGACAGGACATGTGCCACAAAACCAAAACTAGCAGCTAAAAGAGGATAAAAAGCTCTGTAGAAAGAATTCTCTGTGTGTTCAACACTCATTTCACAGTCCTGACTTGGAAGCAGACTCTCCATTATATAACTGTCAGATAATCCCAGATTAAAGGTTTTGGGTGTTTGTGAACTGCTTTGACACATTGTGAACAACTGTTTAATTAGTTCATGCAGATCCACAGACTGTGTTCCGGTTTTAAAGTGGTTTCCCAGGATTTTGAGGCTGTTTCGGACACAAGGCTCCACTTAGTTTGTAGTGTTTTCTTTTCATTGTTCAGTTTTGTGGAGTTTGTGATCAGTTTACAGAAAATCTATAATGATATTACTGTGGTGAGCTATTGCATAGACTTGCACCAAGTAATGTCTGTGTAATAAAATTTTCTCTGATGAGTTTATGTGAACTTTACGGCTCATCTGATTTTGTGCAGGTGAGAATGACGACATTCATCGCCTGGAAATGCATCTGGCTCATCTAACGAGATCGCTGTTGTGAAGCCTGTTAGAGCAGTTCATTTCAGCCAAACCTCCAGGTCGTCTTGTTTTATTAGATCTGGAAACATCCTGATATTATTCAGGAGTTATTACATTATACACAGATTGTGGTGTGTCATCAGTTAAAATAAGAAATGCAAGACATGTCTTCAAGACACGTGGCAAAAATCTGAATTATGAGTAGAAAACACAAATGAGGGAACAACATAGAAGCTTTGAATTTAAAATGTGCCTTCATTTGTTATGTCAAAGTTATGTAACTAGTAAAATTTGTTTATTTTCTATGGTAACGCAGCAGTGGGTTTTTCTTAATTTATCAAAAGCGTGTGAATGTGAAAATGTGAAAAAATAATCAATTTCACATGTGCTGTGTATCACGTGTTAAATTCATACAATCAGAAGTGTTAAGAAGTGTAACTCCGCCAGGGGGCAGCCTGGAGGGGATCATGCATTTGGTCGTGTGTGTTAATGTGTGTATCTGTGTGCAGGTAATCTTACATACATGCTTATTTATACCAACTCCTAAACTCCTCCTAACCAGCCGGTAGTGGCTGCAAGTGATCAACAGCTGCTAGGCTAACAACAAAGCTTACCTAGTCTGCCATAGGCTGCATTACGGCCTTTGTCATGGCTCAGAAACTGACTTCCACAGAAACAGTTGGTCTCATCTTGAAACAGCAGCTCATCTGCAGATTAATTGCATACCTGATATGTTATGATCTGCAAAAGTGGGGCACAACAAAGATTAATAAATCCCCTTTTTTGATATCTTCACCACCATCTTGACTGTAAGGGAGCTGGGAGGGATAATGAAGTGAGATTCAACTCTTCTTTGTTTGGAAGGGGAGAGGAAGGAGTTTTATTTTGAGTAGTGTGCTACAAAAATGTACTAAATAAATAATAATGTTTAAATTGAGAAGTCTGGACTTAATGTCTTGTTTATTGTTTCCTTATTAAGTTTATAGGCAAACCCAGGGCGCTTTAATGTCACATTACTTCTGCTTTTGATACATAAAACTCATTATCTTAACGACCATAGGAGGTCCCTCTTTAGGAAAATGCAAATGTTGGTAGATTTATGTGATGAACCAAGAACTGCTACTGTTGCTGAGGACAGTTTCCAGTAAAACGTATCTATGCTACGAAACAACTGGAGTCCAGCTCCCAGTTTATGTGATCTAATGTGACATATTTACACACTGGAGTGGACTCACTAATGGGAGTGTTTTGCATGTTGTTTGACAAACGAGTTTCTCCCTGAGGCTCACGGGGCGACTTTTGTGTGACACATCAGACCTGAGAGAAAGAAGAATACCTCCAGCTGCTGCGGAGCTTTTCTGCACCCCTGATGGATGAACTGGAGCAACAAGCTCTGCCTGCTGGTCTGAATGCTAAAATGTAAAAATCAACATTTCCTCCTCACATAGATCCACTTACTCACATACCATGATGTTAAAAAATCTACATGGAAATAGGATTTCTGGCTCCTGTTTGGGTTTAGATTATAGCTTCTGTTAACACTGCAAAAACAGCCCTTCTAAAAAAAAACAGCCAAATATTCTTAAATATCTGTAATCTGCCAGTAGGGTAAACCAATTTTGCTTGGCTCCAATTCTTAAAATCTAGCCACTGAAAGACTGTAATGGGCCTTAAAACGAGACAAAATGCCAAAAATGTGAAGCAATGAAAACTAAGTTATTTAAGATTTTATTAAAATAAGAATTTTGGTCACTTTATTGAGCTGAATTTAGGAATTTGAACTTTAAAATTAATAATTAGCACACACTGGGACAACACTGTTTTCTCTTAAACTGAGAAGTGGTCTCTTAAAATGTTGAAAATAATCTTGTTGCTCTGCTGGGATATTACACAAACCATTGTTGTTACCAGTTCAATATTAGCTGTAATATCATATTAAGTTAGCTAGATTTTCTTAAAACCAAATTTCTTTTAAAATGCAAAACATGCTAGATTTTTCTCTTTAGACAAAAAAATAAGACTCATTTCCCAGAAACATGGCTTTTTTACTTTCTTGAGATCCCTTTTTTGCAGTGAAACAGATAAACCAAACTGTGTGGGAGGGATAAAACCCCGCCAGGGTTTCTAAAAAACATCTCAACCCAAATGAAAAAGAGACAAAACAACCAGATGAGTATGAGAAGTGGAGCAGTCGCCCTGAGACAAAATCTAACCAGTAGGAGTAGGAAGGTAGAATTCCAAAACTGCTTCTTTTTTTCCTCCTGTCAGTTACGTCTAAGTGAAGCTTGGCTCCTTCAGTAGAGTTTGTCAACAATGTTATTGTAGCCTATGAATTATTTATTAGTCAGTTTATTTCAGCTCACATATATTATAAAGCCACAAATACTCATCAGTTATAATATTAATAGATATGAGCTTTACTGTAAAGCCTCTGTTATGTTTCTGTATCGCCTTACACTCATGGGATTGAGATCTGATATCAGTCACCATAAGGCCTGCAACTGATTAGTATTTTCATTCTAAGGGATGTATGATTTAAATAATGACTAATGCCCACCACAATATTAATCTGACAATGACGAATGTCTGTTGTTTGTCAGGCTGATAATTCATCCATCAAATGGTCTAAAGTGTTAATATGATGATGATTTACACTCTGTAACACATCTTATTCATTTCTTCCACCATTAATCGCAGCCCCAGCAGGAGCCTTCAGCGCCGGCTGAGAGAGCTCAACTCACTGCAGCTCACAAAGACCCCTCAAATACAGAAATACAGAAAACCACATCGACAACACTTATATCAAATCCAAATTCAAGCACACATTTACTAATTTCACAGCAGTCAGTTAGGCAAATCAAGTTCATTTTAGTACAAAATCCCCTTTGTATGTATCCACAGATCTGCAGCTGGAATCCTGCTCTCACTCCAAGTCATGAATGTATGAGATCATGCTAGAATCAGGGTTCCCATTCGTTTTAAGAATTCATTTTCCGGGACGAGTTTTTCTTGACAATTCAGGACAGCACACACTCACAAACGGTGGGCAGCAATTAGGTGGTCATCGTTTTGTTCCTTTTTCACAGCAGCCATTTTGCCATGAAATAGTAGGGTAAACACAGGTGATACTAATTATGGCTCTGTTCCATTTAGTGTAGCTAAGCCTTTCCAATGAGCCAACATGCCCCCTCACTCTGTTTGACCTGAATGGAACCTTAATTAGTATCATTGTTTACCCTACTATTTCATGGAAAAATTGCTGCTGTCTATTCACTACAGCTTTCCTCCAACCGTAACATTCATTTGGCCACAGCACAGGATAAAATACAATTAAAATGGTTAGGACAATATAGAATATTTCCAGGATATTTGTTCATTTTAATGTATTTCCAGGTGATTCCATGACTGCAAAAGGTTTTCCAGGTTTTCCAGAACCCTGTAGGATCCATCTTACCAGGCTTCCAGCTATTCGCTTGTGTCAGCATCCTACGAGGAACTACTGGCAGCTACGGCGAGAGCTGTTGGCATTATATGTGTGTGAGGAGCGACTGTTTACCCGAAAAAAGCAATGGCTGCTACTAAAGAGGTCAGAGTAGATGCTAGCATCAGTTCTATAAGATCTGGAAAGTATTTCTTTTTTTTTTATTTCTGTGGCTCAGAAGCAGAGCGGGTCGTTCTTTAATGGGAAGGTTGTGGGTTCGATCCCCAGCTCCTGGTGCCACATGTCGAAGTATCCTTGAGCAAGATACTGAACCCCAAATTGCTCCTGATGCCGTGCATCAGTGTGTGAGTGTGTATGAATGTTTCTGTTTGATGGACTTTGCCATCACTGAGTGAATGTGTGTGAGAGGGTGAATGTGGCACGTAGTGTAAAAGTGCTTTGAGTGGTCGGAAGACTAGAAAGGCGCTATACAAGTACAGGTCCATTTACCATTTACCATTTACAGATTTTCATTAAAGGTCCTGATCACATTACTGCTCCTCAGAGGAAGAACCCTGTAGGTTGACCACATGGTCTTTCCTCCAGCGCCACCCTGAGGACAAACTGCATTTTTAGCTCCATTAGATAAACTGTCAGGATGCTGTTAGTTCATATAGTGGTTGTAAAGAACACTGCAGCCTCTAGGGGTCGCCAACAGGACTTTACACATTTTTAATTATTGAAGGATTTTTATGATTATTGTTTTCATATGATGATATTTTCAGTAAAAAAAAAGAATGACATCAGTTAATCTTCTGCAGATCTATGAAACATTTAGTAAACAGGCGTTTTCGATCCAGATGTTGCCAGCAGCAGTCTTACCTGATGATGTCATCGTTGTGTCCCAGGTAAAACCTCTGGCTGTGCTCTCTGGTGTTGTAAACCACGCCGACCCCGGCCACAAAGTACACCACCTCCTTCCCAGCAGTGTAGTACAGATTATTCCGGCACTGGTGGCCCCGGTACCCGTAGACCCAGTCCAGTCTGAGACGGCATCCCGGGGCGCTCCGGTCCGACATGTTCACTCATCTGACGGCACACAGTGTCCCGGTTCACTTCTGCTGGTTTAAGATCCTCCAGCCCAGAACAGATTTATTATCGATACCTATCGACTGAGCAGGGCCTTTACTAATAATAGGGGTTCATTTGATAGAACATATGTTTTTTAACTTTGGGTTTTTAAAGAGTTTTAAACATCAAATTCATTTCTTTCCTTATTCTCTTTTGACAAAGTCCAAATTAAAGAAGCTACAAAAGTGGACATATAGAGGCAAATCCATCCATCAGCCTAATGTAACAATCTGAATAATCAACAGTTAGGCCTATAACAGCACAGATCCTACAAATCTATCTTTAATCAAACAAGAGGAACATGGAGGCTGATTTCCTCCCTGGAGGTTTTATTGTCCATGTGATTCTTAATAATCAGTTGATAATAATCACAGTAATGTCATTTTAATGCTGGAGTATTCCTGTAATCTGTCTGAAGCAATCAGCCGTGGAACAAAATGACTTTCTGAACTGTTGATGTTCATCCCCTCAGCAGGTGAATTAGATAGCAGCTTCCACATGAGCCCAGAGCTCTTTACTCTCCACCTGCCATCATCATCATCATCATCATCATCATCATCATCAGAGCTGCTGCTCAATGAGAAACCCCCGTTATAGCCCCACAGAGGGTTTCTGACTTCTGTTCTCCTGGTTTGAATATAATATCCCTAAAAGCACTAACAGTGTTTTTATTGTACTCTGTAGAGTTTATAACGATGCCATCATGCCCTGCTGTGTTTAATAGCTACAATTAAGACATGATATGAACTTTGTTTTGTATTTATGATGGGTTTACTTCAGTTTTTCCATCTAAAGGAGCGCACTCTTAGCCTCATTCATAATTTCCGACTCAGCCTGGAATATTTACTGCCCCTGCAGACACAGTGGGCATTATTTACTTTCCCAAAATTAACTAAAACGATAAGGAAAACACAAATCGAGAGACCAGGCTTTCCGAACGCGTCTGGAAAGTTCCCGCAGTGTCCAAAAAACCCCCAAAGAGACAAAAACAGCAACACAACTGATGGAGGATTCTGCTCCTGGAAAATATAATCCCTCCTCACACTAATCCTCGACCTCGCTACCAGCCATGGTTACTACAGCACGGGTGCTTTCTCCTCCTGCATCCCTCGGTGTGCTCACATCATCCCTCCGCGGAATAACGCACAGCGCGGCGGCTCATTCACAAATCTGTGCGTGAGTAAAAATCCACCAGAGTCAGGAGGACAGGGAGCACAATGATCCAGAATCTCAAAATAAAAAGAAGCGGATTATTCCCACTGTGAAATGATCGGGCAGTTCCGGAGAGAGCCGAAGAGAAAGAGGAAGAGAGAGCGACAAAAACAAGTGTTTAATCCCCGCAGATGATCCAACTTCAGCGGGCAGAGGAGGGGAGAAGCCCCGGGTTCAGACCGCAGCATCCCGGCCGGATGACGGGAGAGGAAAGTCCTGATTCCCAGCAGGAGGAGAGCATCCTCCCGCTGCAGCTGAGTCCCTCCACCCACAGACAGACAGACAGACAGACACACACACAGACAGGCAGTTGATCAGACAGACAGACTCGGCTGATCAGTAAACCGGACTTTAGACCCCTAATGGAGACCCTCCCTGACCGCCGAGTCTCACCACAGTGATGTTTGCTCGCTCGTTTTCGACTGAGAAGCAGAAGCATCAAGTTAACACAGAGCAGATCGTTAGCGAGCGTTTCCGGTGTGGAATCTGGAAAAATAAAAGCCCTGTGGGTGAGGAGGGTTGTAGTGGCAACATCCAGAAAGACAGGGAGGAGAGTCAGGGTTAGAGAGTGGTGGAAAGAAGGAAACTATTCTAAATACTAACAGATATTCATTTCTTCTTTCCTCTCCCATCAATCCTCTCACCAGATTTGGAAGGGTCTGATCCCCAGGTTGGGAACCACTGACTGAAAACTATGTAACTGCATATTCAAACTAGCTCCACCTGGAGACACTAAAATGCTGTTTAAAATGAATTGTAGCATTATATTGATAAAATATATGAAGTATTTTTTTCTTTTGATTGGTTACTTTAAGTACATCCTGTTGGTAGTACTTACATTGTTTTTCTTTTTGTTATTTTTCTCAGCAGGTTTTTATTTCAGCTTTCAGCTCTTCTCTCTTGTTTTATGGATAAACAGGAGAATATATTTTTCTATTTTATTTCTTACTGAAAAAAATATGTAGATCTAATCTCTTGGTTTCAATATGACACCGTTTAATCTAAAAATATTACGTTTATGAATATATTCCCGTTTAACAGCTCATTATTGCTAGCTGTCAAATCACGCATTTTATTTTGAAGGTCAAATCTCGACACTTCCGGCCTCATTGTGGTGAACTGTCACGCGCTTGTGGCAGCTCAGACTCGCGAGGTAACCATGACGCACGGAGAGAAAACACCCCGGCTCCGCTGGAGAGGGACGCACGGCCGCAGCGGATTGTGGGACTTTGTGTTTTTGCTGTTAACCGTCATTCATGTGTTTCTACTCAGCGAGGAAGTGAGGAGACGAGCTGAAACTGTGGGAGTGAAGATGACAACTGTATTCCTATAAAACATTTCATCACAAGCAACAAGTACATCAGAAAATAGACATAAAATAAATATAATAAATAATACAAATAGGCTATAGCTATAATAAATACAGAGTAGGCAAAGAAAAGAATATACGGAGGAAAACAACAACAAAAGAAAATGGTTTAAAAACTAAATAATAACCAAATAAAGCAAACAAAACACTGAGGGGAAAGGTGTTCAGAGATTAACCACAATCTCACATTTACAGGTAAAACTGTGAAGCTGATTAGGAGTTTTGGGAGTTCATTAACAATTTTTGAAAAATAGTAAAGCAACATCCAACAGGGCTTCTGAATGGTTTCTCAAAAGCCCTGAATCTTTCTGGCTGTTAAAAAGCTTCAGCTTTGTGTCACTTCTCCTCAGTGTCTGACTGGACCAGAGCAAAAGCTTCACTACAGACGTTCACATGTAGCAGCTAAGACCAATCAGGGGTCTGTCAGACCGATAGTGATTCAGAGGGAAACACTGATGAGCCGATACAGTGAATGTTTTGGCAGGAATGAAAATAGACCTTTTCTGTGTGGACTGTACACTAATATGATTTGCAAAGGAACTCAGAAAGCTGCTTTCGTAATAGATAACTTAATTAAAGAATATTTGAATAAAATAAAATGTATCATGTTCATGTACTCCAGTGTTGGGAGTCACAGCGCACTCTGCTGGATGGATTTTGCAGTGACAATATAATACCACAAAGCATTTTTTTTCTGCATTATAGAAAAAAAACTTTTTATGTCACTGCATATGGGATAACATATACACCAATACCCGTATGCCCCTGCCATAGGCAAATATCGGCCGATATCATCAGCTGTCCAATGTATTAGTCGGGCTCTACTTCTCTCTGTGTACTCTACTCCAGCACAGTTTAACAACAACAGGTTTTAAGACTGGTAATTCTGTTCACACCAAATCCGTACCCTACCTATGTTATGTAACACAGGAGTGTTATTTTCTGGTTTCAGAATCATAAAGATGATTAGAGAACAATTAGATATAAAATAGGATGGATGATTGATGCAGCAAGGACTCATCCTCGGTACATGGGGTGCCGGCACTACTAAGCGAGCTACCTGGGCGTCCCCAGATATATACTTTTAAAACAACATCTGTGTTCCTTCCATCAGGAATTTATATCTGGTTTAATCTCTGAGACAAACACATCAGACAGTAGTAAACAGGGAGATTATCAGAGGGGATTGAGGAAGTGTGAGCAGCGAGGGGCTGATGATCAGACTGACTGAAAACCCTCAAACAGCAGTATTTTCTATTACACCTGTAATGTGGCACTACAGTGGACTGAAGTGGAAACTGTGACCCCTGCAGAGGATCAGACGAGCTTCGTTATAACAGCCTTCCTGGGAATGACTGTTTGTGTTAGTGTGGGCTCATTTACAGTCTACATGCAATGATTGTACCCAATAATACCCTGTACAATAATCTGTAAGACTCACAGAGTGGGTGGATTCAATACCAAGAACATCCTTTAGGGCTTTTGTGTTGCAAGGTGTTCCTGTTACCTTAGAGTATAATGTGTTTTTCTTTGACATGATTATGCTCACTTTTAAACAGATTTTGATTCATATGATACATATTGTAATATATGAGCATTGTCCTTCACTGCCTTCTGTCTGACTGACGTTCAGTTCACAGCAGTGCATTGCTTAGCTTCAGTGCCATCTACAGTAGGTAACACACTGACTATAGATACCTCATACTGCCTCACTTAAAAAAAAAAACTATCCCTGTAATTGCTGTGAGGACAAGATTAACTGAAAGCAACATAGATGAGCATGAGTACGAATTTTATCACCCCTTCTCCCATCTTGAAAATGATGCATTTTTTAAAATGTTTGATTATTCCAAAGAAGTGTATTTTCCATAAAGGGGACTTATATTGCTGGATATGGCTAAACAGTGAGAAAGCTGTTTAGTGAGTTTTAAAAAAGTTAGCTATGTCCTTCCATTAAAGGACTAAAGGACCAGTGTGTAGGATTTAGTGGCATACAACTCCCTGAGTGTTTAAGATGCTGATCAACTGAATGATCAATTCAGTTAGTTTTCATTGCCGTCAGGGAGGTGTCCCAACTTAAACGAGTGCAATAATTTAGTTGAAAGTACCACTACAATTACTTAGTAAATGTACTTGTGTGTTGTGTCTGAAAGGTCCTGAAGAAATCCAGTAAGTGAACCTTGAGTTCAGAATTCATATTCATATTTCCTGTTCACTGCTGTTAGTGTCATAATGATACAGACGTATCAGCTGTTTCACATCCATATCCAGGCCGCACAGTGTGACCTGTTCTTTTGTTGCAGCAGCTGCTTCCATCTGCAGACGTGTGTGTGTGTGTGTGTGTGTGTGTGTGTGTGTTTGTATAATCCCTCATGTTGCTATCAAGGTGAGGACAGATAAGAGGGGAAGTCCTGTGGGAGCAGAGGTTGGATTAACTAAATTAGTGTGTGTGTAATTATGGTTTGCTCTAAACCCGTCTCGACCCCTCAGACTGTCCCAAAGTCCCTTTACACACATAAAGCATGCTGATTCACAAAAACACCAGTGTTTACTTCCAGGACTTCCTACTACCTTCAACCTGGATTCATCTACATTTGACAAACAAATACAGTACAATACTTCAATCTGAAACTTATAAGTATAAAAGATATACATACATCCAATGGAGGCACTCAACTAATACGCAGGCACCTCAACTATACTCAATTTAATGTGGATGTTTTAAAAAGATGGTGCGTTGCCACCTCTGGTACCACTGTATGTGCCACCAAGATCATTTCCGGGCTTCCTATTCATTCAATTTGCCTGGCTGATCTTTATGACCTCTTCTTCTGCAACTATGAAGTTAAAGGACTATCTTGGGATGATGTGCGGGGAGGGTCTTCTTTACTGCTGCCTGTGTGGCACACAGCCTAAACAGGCCACTGCAGTGAGGATTTCCACTCCTTGGTCAAACTAACTGAAGTGAGAGTTTATTTACATCAAAAGCACATGAGAAAGAACAATTCAGAAAAATAATTATACTTGGGATTAAATACATTATTTGTATTGAGTGCACCCTAACCCTCACACTGCAGTGATAAACTATTTAACGAAACAGATTTTGTCACAGAACCTGCTAATCATTAACAGCAGAACACAACAAAAACTGAACTGCCTTTACAACCACTGAGAGATCAAGTTGGTAACTAACATCACAACATCATGTGTGATCCTGTACAGACTGAAGTATCTGGTCAGCAGTGAGAACATTTCTCTAAAGGTCCTTTCACCCTGGACAAAAACCCACTAATATTTGGCTTTTGTCATCAGTGAGAAAAAGGTACAGTCGGGATTCATTCAGACATGGGTATTTATTGGCTCCAGCTCCGATCAGCAGGTTATGTGAGAGGCAACATATCAAAAATGTTGGGCACATCAGGAAAAAAAACAGAAAGGCAAATTCATCTGCTGGCAATAGGAAAGCAGTCTATCGCCTAGTTGTAGCGGACTCACTAATGTTCGAAGGACTTAGTGGCATCTAGTGGTGTAGTTTCAGAATGCGACCAACTCAACACTACTTGTGTCTGTATTTGACGACATAGGAATGAGAACGGGCTGTAAAGTGTGGAGGAGAAACTACGGCTATCGCAAAACTCATGAAAAGTGAACGGCCCCATCTGCAGCCAGTGTTTGATCTGTCCGATCTGAGCTACTGTAGAATACAATAGAATAGAATAAACTTTATTGTCCCCGAGGGGAAATTTGTCTCGGGCACAGTGCTACAGTTTGTTGCTTCACAGAAACAAGCATACCTCAACAGACACTATATATAGATATAAACAGCTCATTCTTAAGGTAACAAAAACACAATTCTCATTTTCAGGAGATTATACACTAATGAAAACATAGCTATAAATATTATATTCTATTTCGGACAATAGATCCTCCTCAATGGTACACACTGGACAGTATTTTAGGTGTAAAACAGGTGGAACAGGAGGAGACTCTCCCTCCTACAGAGAACACAGAGACACTGAGGAACCATACTTGTCAGACCAGAACCTGAACCCAGGATAAAGAGGTTCAGTGAATGTGGTGCTGAAGGTGTGGAGGTGGTACAGTGTGTCAGAGGAGACTCTGTAGAAGGACAGAGAACCAACAGGCCAGTCCACATACACTCCCACTCTGTTAGAAACAGCGGAGGCAGGGATGGAGGTTGCTTTGTTATTGTGCCAGACAGTGTAACGACCACAGGAGCAGGTCAGACTCCAGGACTGGTAATTCCTTCCAAACACACAGCCGTCATCGTTTCCCTTCCTGCTGATTCCTCCGTAACTTACTGATATATAAACCTCTCCTCTCCACTCAACCTCCCAGTAACAGCGACCAGTCAGACCATTCCTACACAGCAGCTGAGGAAAGGAGTCAAATCTGTCCCGATGATCAGGATATGGCAGCTCCTCCTGCACATGTGTCACCTTGCTGTTGTTGTCGGACAGTTTGATCTTTCTGTTCACTGTGTTTGTGTCGAGCGCGAGTTCAGAGAAATCTGACGGAGAGAAGAAGATACAATATAGCTGCAGTTATTAATCTACCATTCATTTATTGTGATTTAGTTTGATGATCAGAGATTTGACTGGTCACAGTTTGAAGATGGTTGAATGTGTGCTATTTGGATTTCATCAATCAAATCAAAAATAAACGTACACTTCCTCAGACCTGGTCTCGACCATCGGACTCCACCAGGCTCCACCCTGAAAGGAGGACCAGTACATCTTTCAGCATGCATGGAAATTACATTGCTCTCATACATTTTCATTTTACAAATGCACTTACTATTAATCAGTTGATAGTCTTTTAATTAAGTGGAGCTTCTTATTGTTTACTCATTATTTTCACTTATTCAGACACTAGCAGTGCCTGTTTGGAACAGGCTGATTCCTGGGCCTCCGGTATCAATACTTGCAGCTTTCTTAATATCTTCAACCAGCACATCCAAAGAGCCCATCCAGTTCTAGACCCACAATTTCAGACATATGCATGTGCCACCAGTTTTATTTTTCCCCTTTTGAAACTTTATTAACAACACAGTAATATTACAATACTCCACCAGTTTTAGTTTATTGAGGTGTTTTCAAAACATAAGCTACATCCACGTAATTATCAGTAATAATTATGATATGAAATAATTATTATTGCTGCTCCTTTCTTAAATAACATTTTAAAAAGTTCCATATGTAAGATTCTGGAGCATTTCCGTATTATTTGTATTTATTAATCACTTTTCATAGCAAATGAGTAAACTGGTTGTTACGCAACTTAAAAATGACACCTTGCCTGACTTTCTCTCTTGACTTTATAGGTTTTTCTATCCAGGGATGCAGATCATATTTTCCACAAAAATTCAAATGATGTGACGCTTATGTGCACTCCCAAGTGCCTTCTCTTTACTAACAGTATCAACAATGTGCAACACTAGCTAATGTTTGCTTATAAATCCATGAATCAAATGCTTTTACCTGCACCAACTTATTTCTTTGTCCAATTGGGGGCTATTAAAACAATTCAAGTCCGTCTGCAGCCACAGAGTCCTGCCTGTGTCCTCCTATAATTTTGGTATCGTCCTAAATAAAGCTCTTAGGGCTCTGAGACACCAGGTGGACATCAGTTCTTCACTGAGCGTCTGTGGCTGCCTGTCACCTGTATCTTCTGTGCTGAGTCCCTATAACAAGTTGGCTCTAATCAGTGAGGGATCTTGTCTTTTCACAATAATTCATGGACTAAACTGCAACACACACTGGTGGCAGATGACATTTATCAAAACACCTGTTTGACACAAACACTATTGTTTGTTTTGGCACATCCAGGCTATTGTTCCCTCACTACTTCTGTCTGTATTGATCGTCTGGTAGTCAGTGTTTATCCACTTTGGTTGTTTGAGGTCAGCTTGGTGTGTCAGGGACATATGAGCCAGTTTCCAGCTCCTCCTCCTCTATCAGAATGATTGTTTGTGGCTGCTGAAGGCCTCTTCTTACCTGAGAGTGTCCAGTCTCCAGCTCTGATCCTCTAATCCAGCAGAAAGCAGCCTCACTGCCGAGTCTCCTGGATGATTGTATCTCAGGTCCAGCTCTCTCAGATGAAAGGGGTTGGAGCTCAGAGCTGAGGCCAGAGAAGCACAGCCTTCTTCTGTAATCAAACAGCCTGACAGCCTGCAAACACAACACACAAAAACATGTCACATAATCTGAGGGTACTGAAAGGGCTGCAATGCCTTAGTACTAACACCTACTGTGGGGTTGAGCTTATTACTTTTATCATTAATATCCATCAACAATCACACATTACTGGAAGAAAACGGTGTTCTCATCCATTCTGCTCACAAGACATAAAAAAACAGAACACTTCTTATACCATGGGCTGGGTTAATACTTGACTCTTAATACTTGACTGAATTTTTATGAATCTTGCGAGCATAACATTAGCTCTCTGTCTCGTAGCTGACCCAAAATGTTAGAAACTCCAGTTGCCAAGTTGTATCTATACAACCTTATGAGATGGTAAGGATTCTTCCAGGTATTAGGAAGGACCTCAGGTGTTACCAGGGAAATCGTAAAACTAGTGCTGTCAAACGATTAAAATATTTAATTGCAATTAATCGCATTAATGTCAAAGTTAACTCGCAATTAATCGCACATTTTTATCTATTCTAAATGTCCCTTGATTTCTTTTTGTCCCATTATTTTTTCTCATTTTAATGCTCTTATCAACATAGAAAAGTGGATCGGCTTGCTTTGTGCAAATGTTGTTTTTATTGAAAACAACATTTGCATATACTGTAGAGTTCTCAATTGGAGCAAATAATCTCTCACACAATGTAACACTGTCCATCAATAAAAGGGTGAAAAAAATACTTTGTCACACAAACAGCCCCTTCAACAGCCCTTTCTAAGGGATCAAAACAGGGCGATACAAAATAAAATTACAAAGTGCACATGTAAGATAAACTAGGACTCAGCCTATAGTGCAGTTAAACCATGGCTTAATACTTTCCTCAGGTTTGCTTTGAACATAGCAGTCAGGCTACGGCTCTTTATTCACCAGAGGCTCAACCCAGCCTCTTATTTCAGAAAGAATGAACAGTAACGGTTACCAATAAAAGGTAAGCCTACTACTTCTTTGCTTTGAGCCAATTACTCAAACAGACAAGCCTGTTGACATTTTCAGACAACAAGGAATCCATCAATTTCGCGATACAAAAATTGACGCCTTTAAAATGGGTTTGCGTTAACGCCGTTAATAACGCGTTAAACTGACAGCACTAGGTAAAACACATTAAAATATAAAATAATGATTTATTTTTTTGGCAAGTGACCATGGTATACCACGGTACATTGCCCTTCGAGATGTCCATAATCATGAATGGACGCCCCGGAGGCCAGGCCCTGTGTTGCACATCAGGTTGTTGCTTACATGATAATGGACACCTCGTCTGGCATTATCCCTCCATGTTGCTGCTTCATCAAGAAACCACCAGGACTATTATAATGGTTTCATTGTGAAGCAGCTGGAGCTTCCTGTAGCCTTTGTCATGGTGATATTAGTGACTGTTAACTTATGTGTAAAGGCAGTTCTATATAAAGACATTTTAGAAAAAGAAGCAGTCAGTGAGCTGATTAGATGAAGAAGAGCTATAACTGTTTGCTTTAAGATATCTCCAACTTCAGATAATACGAGTCATTACATTATGTAATTTCTATTTCATTGGCAGCAGAACGTACGTTCATGGAAAGTAAGTAAAGGGAAATGGTGATCAGATGAACGGATGGATGAATGCTGACCTGAGAGTTTCCAGGGTACAGTGTGGATTCTTCAGTCCAGCAGACAGAAGTTTGACTCCTGAATCCCGCAGGTTGTTGTTACTCAGGTCCAGCTCTTTCAGATTAGAGGACTGGGAGCTGAGAACTGAGGACAGAGCTTCACAGCTTCTCTCTGAGAGGTTACAGTCACTCAGTCTAGGTACAGTAAAAAGGAAAATAAAAGTAGTAAGGTTTTAATATAGCAGACTATTTAAAAAGTGACAAATAAAAACTACTTTTGTACTTTGAAACTTTACATTGTTTTGTTGGAGGCTTTGACCACTGGCAGCAGCCTCAGAAGAGCCTCCTCTGAATCAGAGTATTTCTTCAGGTCAAACACATCTAGATCTTTTTCTGATGACAGTAAGATGAAGACCAGAGCTGACCATTGAGCAGGAGAGAGGTTATCTGTGTGGAGACTTCCTGATCTCAGGGACCGCTGGATCTCCTCCACTAGAGAACGATCATTCAGTTCATTCAGACAGTGGAACAGATTGATGCTTTTCTCTGCAGAGAGATTTTCCTCAATCTTCTTCTTGATGTACTGGATGGTTTCCTGATTCGTTTGTGAGCTACTTCCTTTCTGTGGCAGCAGGCCTCGTAGCCGAGTCTGACTGGTCTGCAGCGAAAGACCCAGGAGGAAGCGGAGGAACAAGTCCAGGCGTCCATCTGGACTCTGTAAGGCCTCGTTCACAGCAATCTGGTAGAAGTACGTCACTGCAGGTTTGTCTTTTTGTGTTTCAGAGTTCTGGGATGTTGTTAGTTCTTCTGAAAGCAGGTTGACACCAGAGTTTGTGAATGTCAGATGGACATGAAGAGCAGCCAGAAACTCCTGAACGGTCAGATGGACAAAGCAGAACACCTTTTCCTGGTACAGCCCTCTCTCCTCTATAAAGATCTGTGTGAACACCCCTGAGTACACTGAGGCTGCTCTGATATCAATGCCACACTCTATCAGGTCTGATTCATAGAAGATCACGTTGCCTTTCTGCAGCTGCTCAAAAGCCAGTTTTCCCAGAGACAAAACTATCTCCACGGTCTCTGGACCTTTCTCAGCTCCTCCATCATACTTGACTTTCTTCTGTTTGGACTGAACCACCAGGAAGTTGATGTACATCTCAGTCAGGGTCTTGGGCAGCTCTCCTCCCTCTCTGGGTTGCAACACATCCTCCAGAACTGTAGCAGTGATCCAGCAGAAGACTGGGATGTGGCACATGATGTGGAGGCTTCGAGATGTCTTGATGTGGGAGATGATTCTGCAAGCCTGCACCTCATCTTTGAATCTCTTCCTGAAGTACTGCTCCTTCTGTGGGTCAGTGAACCCTCTGACCTCTGTTACCATGTCAACACACTCAGGAGGGATCTGATTGGCTGCTGCAGGTCGTGAGGTTATCCAGAGGTGAGCAGAGGGAAGCAGGTTCCCCCTGATGAGGTTTGTCAGCAGCACATCCACTGAGGTGGACTCTGTAACATCAGTCAGGATCTCAGTATTGTGGAAGTCCAGAGGAAGTCGACACTCATCCAGACCGTCAAAGATGAACACAACCTTGAACTCTTCAAACCTGCTGATTTCTGCTACTTGGTTTTCAGTAAAGAAGTGCTGAACAAGATCCACCAGGCTGTACTTTCTCTCTTTCAGCACATTCAGCTCTCTGAAGGTGAATGGAAATGTGAACTGTATGTCCTGGTTGGCTTTGTTTTCAGCCCAGGCCAGAATGAACTTCTGGGTCAAGACTGTTTTCCCAATTCCAGCCACTCCCTTTGTCATCACTGTTCTGATTGGTTCTTCTCTTCCAGGTGGAAGTTTAAAGATGTCTTCACATCTGATGGTTCTTTCTGGTCTGTAAGGTTTCCTGGATGCTGTTTCAATTTGTCTGACCTCATGTTCATTATTGACCTCTCCAGTCCCTCCCTCTGTGATATAGAGCTCTGTGTAGATCTGATTCAGAAGGGTTGGGTTTCCTGCTTTAGCAATCCCCTCAAACACACACTGGAACTTCGTCTTCAGGTTAGATTTAAGTTTACGCTGGAAACAAACTGGAACAGGATACCCTGAATGACCACACAACAAGAAAAATTTCAACATTTAATTTCCTCAAAGAATGAGTACATTAATAAATTATATTTTCCTCCATATTTTGAGACATCAGTCCCATGTTCAAGCTTCAGAGAAATCATCTTACTGCTCTGCAGACGGTCAGCCAGCTCCTCCTGCTTCATTCTCCTCAGGAAGTGCAGTGTGATTTTCAGAAATGCCTCTCTGCTGCTCCTCCTCTGCTCTTCCTCCTCATCCTCCTTCTGACTCTCTAAGCATTCTGGGTCATCTAAACTCAGAGCCCTCTCGATCTTCTTCAGCTCGTTCTTCACAAAAGTGACAATGTTCTCCTCCAGCAGCTGGAACAGAACATTATATGAATTGCACAATCAAAATAAAATCATGGAACCAAACATCAAGATCCATGTTGGACAGACTGACAATCCACTGGTCTAAGACGTGCAGCATGAAGGTTATTGTGAACAGAATAGATGTAAAAGTAGTTGTTGTACATGTACAGACCACAAATATGGAGTCCAGGTGTGTCTGATGCTTCTGGGCCGACTGAGTGCTGGGATCCTCTGAGCCCTCCTGGTCCACTCTGTGGAGGAGACATGAAGAATTAGCTCACAGTATGTCTGTACACTAGGGAATTAATTTGATTTTATTCATACCAATCCTTTTATCAATTCTGGTTTCTTATATCTGAGTCTGAACACAGTTTAGAAACAGAATAGAAAAGGAGGCATGCATGTGACTAGTGTGCAAAAGCTCCACCGTATAACTGCTGTTTAATTTGGAACTCATTCTTGATTCCCATCCCAAAACATTTGTACAGCATTTGTTTTCATTTAGGTCTTCAAGTCAAAGAAAAAAAAATGTCTACGCCTGTTATCCTGTTATTGTTATTATAACAGGATATTCACCCTTGCTAACGGATGTGCTGCTTGGTTGGTAAGAAGTGGCACTAATGTGTAGAGTGTTAAATACAATCCTGCTGGTGTTTCCACCCTTACTTGGAGTATTCATTTTACGGACATTACAACAAGCACAGTTGTCATCTTTCTTTGTGAAATGAAGCCACACTGTGGACGGTTTCTTCCTCTCCGCTACGACTCCTTGTTGTTGCAAGTTTCTCTGCTGCTCCTTCTCTGCTCTTCCTCTATGCATGAGTTTGACGTCATTGCTTTTGCAAAGCACAAGTGTCAGAAAAACATGCCGGCATCGTTATAATAATCGTTAAAAAGAAACTGATGTACTTGGATTCTGATTGGTTGGACAACTTGGAACTGGTTCTCAACTGAAAGCGGTTCTTGATTTCCATCCCTACTGTCCAGAGATAGACAAACACAAGATCCTTACAGTGATATTTGGATGTGAACAGTGAATCAGATCACTTTAGTGGTAAAAGTCTAATAGTCTTGCTAATCCCACTGAGAATGAACAGCTCAGTCTACAGCTGTTGTTGCTTTCACTTTAGTGTTTTGCTTCATTAACAGATCCCAACAGATCTCACCATCCCCTTCATATATCTCTCCCTCCCCCTCCGTACACTGCTGAAGTGTCCTGGAGCAAGGCACCTGGAACCTCCAGCTGCTCCAGTAGAGCTGTTCAGTATCTGCTTGTATCAAACTGGCTGTAGTGGCTAGCTCTCAGATTGTCTGGCAAGTGAGTAAGTGACAACAAGGAAACACCCAAATGCAAACAAGCAGGCACAGTTCAGTGGTTTATATTGGGGAAGTGAAGAAACAAATGCTTATAAGGTCTGAACAGGAATGGGGCAGATAAAATATAAAAAGGCAGGCAGGTCCAGGGTCAGGTTTCAGAGGGTAGAAAGCAATGGCGCAAAGCAACATTGATGTTCTGGCAAGAAGCAGGCGGAGATAAGGCTGGTATACTGTAAATACTGTGTGAGTCATTGAGAATAAGGAACAGGTGAGCAGGTGGATGTGGGATCCAGGTGACTGGGACAGGTGTGAAAGGACAAAGGACATGGGGGGGGGGCTTGACATAGGGACAGAGGGGCAGACTGAGGGGAAAAAACAACTGAGTCAGAAGCAAGAGAGAAGAACATATGAAAAGTTATCATGTCTTCACACTCTCTATGGTGGCTACAGATATAGAAACACTTCAGATGTGGTCTTACAAAATAGTTCTTTTCTAGCATACCCCAACTCTTCCAGTCAGGTACAGCTTACATCTGATCAGCAGATGGAGGTCGTCCTTTAAAGTCAATGATCTCGTTTTTTGACCAGTCACTCTTCAAGGACAGACAGCTGGATTCAGTGGAGCCGGATGTCTGCTGCTGGACACTGAAACAAAGACAGCACAGATAAATGTTTGTGGGATAAAAATACTGTATGTGAATGTAGTCAGTGATGGTAGAGTGATTTGAGTGCTGAGCTCTGACATAGAAAGAAGTGATAGACAGATCCTCATCTCACCTCTGAGCTTTGGTCCCTGTGTCATGTTCCCCACACAGAGTGCTTTTAGAGGGAGGGGCTCCCTCCTCTCTGTCCTCGCACGGATTCATAGTCACACACCACCAGTCCACACCTTCACCCAAACACAACAACCTGCCGGGAAAGCTCACACATTATTTCTCATCATTGCCTTCAGTCACATGACAAATACACACAGAGCGGTGACTGCAGGAAGCAGCTCATTCAGATCAATACTGAATACACTCTGACAGTTTCCATGGCAGAGTAGAAATGTTGTTGGCACTTTGAGCTGCAGTGTCACACTGTATAAACAGTTTTCTATCAAACCTAACCCAAAGCACATTTCTCTAATAAACAACAAAAAGGCATGAATGGATCAAACTAAGGCAACTTTTCAAAACAAATATTCAGATAAAGCAGGGATTGTGTCTGGTAAAAGTACATTGCATAATGAAATGCATATGTAACCGAGTAAAGTCTTAAGAGAATATACCAGATATCACTACAGGTACTGACAACACCACCTTAGGACCTTCACCTAAAGAATATACAATAAGAGTAGTAATGCTTGTACAAGAGGGTTCCCCTTTAAATTAATTAACACAGGTTAGTCCACAAATGAATACAGAGGCAGACTATAAATAGATAACAATCTTACATACACATACACACACACATAGACATACACATACACATAGACACATAGACATACACATAGACATACACATACACACACATAGACATACACATACACATACATACACATACACATACACATAGACATACACATAGACATACACACAGACATACACATAGACATACACATAGACATACACATAGACATACACACAGACATACACATAGACATACACATAGACATACACACACACACAGACATACACATACACATACACACACACATAGACATACACATACACATAGACATACACATACACATAGACATACACACAGACATACACATACACATACACACACATAGACATACACATAGACATACACATACACATACATACACATAGACATACACACAGACATACACATAGACATACACATACACATAGACATACACACAGACATACACATACACACACACATAGACATACACATACACATAGACATACACATACACACACACATAGACATACACACACATACACATACACACAGACATACACATACACATACACACAGACATACACACAGACATACAAACAGACATACACATACACACAGACATACACATACACACAGACATACACATAGACATACACATACACATCACATACCTGGATGCGGAACCGGAAGGAGATGGCTCACCTGTAGCGGAAACCTCCGAAGAGTATTATTCCGCTGCACGTGATTGAGGAAACGCTCTAGGTTACCAAGGAGACGGCAGAAAGGGGCGTGCACCTGTAACCACCGGTTACACATATTTTTTTTAAAAAGAGTACAATTACAGGCTCATAAAAGTAGCCTACAAGTATTCAAAACGACTTAATTATGCTAACGTGAGTAGCTGTAGTTAGTTTCTTCTATCGTTGTACAATATGTGAATATTAATATATATTAATATATATTATATGGACAAAAAGCCATTCAAGAGTCAAACCGTGAGTGAGAAAGTGTCGCTTTCAAGCCTTTAGGTGGAGAGAAATGGAGATGAAGTTGAAATGGACGAGGCCTCCTTTAAATGAGTGTTCCTCGTCATGGAGGAGGATTTGGCGCCCTCTGCTGTCACAAACATGAAGTGCATCCTGTCAGTTGCAGTGACACAGATTACAGGCTGTTTTCAATCAACCAAAGATCAACAGTTCATGATCTTTTTGTCCCGATGTTACATCATGTTTGGACTTCTTTAATGAACACTGTCTTTGTCTTTAAGAGTGAAAGCAGAACTGCTGAATGAAACAGAAATCAAATTCAAACTCCTAATTTGTACCATTGTTCACCAACAGTGAGGTCCAAAACCACCTTTACAGTAGCATTAATACTTTTAAGCTGTTCACATTTTTACTAAATTCCTAAACACAAAGTATACATAACAACAATAACAGGCTATAATTACAAAAAATACCTTTGTCCTTTTTAACTTTACCAAAATATATATATATATATATATATATATATATATATATATATATATATTCAGTATTATCCTGGTAACATGACTTGAATAAACGACTTAACAACTTTACATAACCGTGCTTCACAAAGCTTTGGCAAAACAAATACAAGACAGAGGGTATAGGAGCTGGGACCATAAATAAAAAAGTATTGAGAGTAAGTAAAAACTCAGTTTCTTAACAAAGCAAACTACTGGTTTACACATCAAACGTTGTCAAAACAACATAATGAAGGGTTTAAAAGTCCTTATAAATGCATTGTGACAAGCTATGACACTACTAACCTGTTTTGTAGAGGAAAAGCAGAGACAGGAAACGTTACTTGTGATCGCTCAGCAGGATGTCCTCTGTTTGAGGAGCGGAAGCCTCACGCAGCCCTACTGGCGCTCACCAAGGTCGACACTCCCTCTTGAGGCACAACTGGGGAATTGCACTTTCAAGATTACTACTTCAATACCTTGTAACAATTCATTAACATTTGACCTTTTTCACTGGCTAATGCACAAATCATTATAACAATTGTGACTTTACCTTTGTAGGCATCACACTAATACAGGAGAAATATTGTCTCTTTTCGTAGTTCCTGTCAGTACTCGTGCTGCAGCGTTCTGGATCAATGGGACAATCTTAAGGAACTTGCTGGGGCAGCCTGATAATAAGGATTTGCAGTAATCCAGCCAACAATTAAACAAATGCATGGACTAGTTTTGCATCCTACTGTATATATCAGTCATTTGAATTGCTTGACAAGCCTGTGAGCGGTGATTCGGAGGTGGAGCAGGAGGAGGTTATGAATTAATTTCACACACGAGACAACAAACAGTCTGGTTCATTTTAAAAGCATTTTAATGGCTTTTTGCACATATGTAACAGAGATGGGGAGAAGTCTACGGGTGCAGATCCAACTAGCAGTGACCCCTGGTCCACATCACATTGACTACCACCTACAAATCCCAGCCCCGCCCACCCCCATCGTGGCATTGTTGATTGTGCATGAAGAAATATCTCGTTACTATGGTTACAGTGACAGAGGAATGCACACTATATTCATCAAATTGCCAGAGAATGTAGCAAAAACAAAGAAAAAAACAGGAACCATTTCAGGACCAATCACCAAGTGAAGAGTTACTTGAAGTGTTTCAACAATGTAAAGCCCGTGTCCCACCCAACCAACCCCACCACCAGCTGTGGAAAAATAAACTTGTACACTTTAGGGCTCATTCCTGCTGTTTTGCTCCCACTTTTCCTGGTATGTACGGAGGTTCATTAATGACAAAATTTAATGTGAGCACAAAACAAATTCAAGCTTTAATCAAGCAGGTTTTTAAAGTTGGGATTTGTAGTTCAGCTTGGAATGTAAATTAATATTTTCCGGCAGCTGTTTTGGCAGATTTTTTTAAAATGTGAAAACATGCTTCCATAGCATACATCCAATTCAGGCTGTTATAATCTCATATTTGACATGATTATGAAATCCATCCAATCGTCTAACAGCCACACCATCAATTATCATATATGGTGAAAATTTGGCCTGATTATAAAATTATCAATAATAAAAAAAAATCCTTTGGTAATTTTAGGTGGTAATTACAAATTCAGGGTTAAATTTGGGCTTCACCCTATATCTAGTGTCTGCCTAGCTTTTGAGTGCTCAATAGTGCCATGAATCCCCGAAACCAGCTTCTTTTATGTTTTGAAACTCTATTAGATATTTTGGCATTAGAAGGTGCTATTGGCTCAAATATCAAAATTCAGTGTTTCATAGTTTTGGCACACAAGGTAAACAAACTACCAAGACTACAGCATGCAAATTTTAAGATTACATGCGACTTGAAGTCTGTAAAGTCTCAAAACATTGACAAGTCATAATTAGAAACTGTCATGCTTACATGCTCTCAAATCTCGACTTGCAGATTGATTACAGCTCAAATTTCTTCAGTTAATTTTGTCATTTAAGAACTTCCATATAGGACAAGTAACTCAACAGATTTCACTGTGAGGTCACCGGCGGCAAAAGTCTGAATTCTTAAAAAAAAATTGAGTGCTGAAGCCAACAAGCAAGCGACCATTATTCTGCAACATTACTCACTTCCAGTAAATGCTTTTTAGAACCAACTTGTCCACTTAACAGCAATGCTTAAAGTAATTTTGTTTTTATAGTACATCTACGTCTCCATACTTGTCAGACTAAATAAACCTTAGACATAGCTTAACTGTGGAACAGAAAATACATACTGGAGGAAACAAAAACATATTCCAAATAACTAAGGGCAGAAATAAATGTTTCAAAAACGGAACGAGTGGAAAATAAAACTTACTGGATGCTTTTAAGTTTGAATTAACAAACATTCTTACTGGTCTTAGTTATTTATTCATCCATCGAGTTTGCGCCGACTCGATAGCTCCTTCATTCAGATTTGTTAAGTGTACATATCGTTAGCTTTTCAGGTACAGAAAGTTATACTCAAATGAAGCTTATAACGGGTGGTAGGTCTTATTAGTAGTAATAATAATTATAATAATAGGTGAAATTAAACACAGGTTTATTTTTTAACAGTTTGTTATACACAAGTTATACATACAGTTCAAAGCACCGCAGGGTAACGCTCCAAATTACAACCACTTTCTGTACTTTCTGTGATGCTGCAGGAATTAGACAGCACCAGAACTTAACATAATGAAGATAATTTGCTTTTCACAGGTTTATTGCGCAAATGTAACCAACAGAAAAGCAGAATTATTCAGTGCACAAAATGTGTTTAGTTTTCCAGAACACACAGCGCGCTCGGGGTTTTCTGCTCTTCAACACAGAATGTTTTACATTTAGCACTTTCACAACACCATTCTGTACTTTTTGTACTTTCCCACAGTTTTAGACATTTCAGCTCAATTTACAAACATGTGAGAGGTGTAATTTCCGAGATTTACCCCGCTGTGGTCTCAGTTTTCCCCACTACAGAGGGATACACGTCATCTTGCAAAGACAAGGCCTCGCAAAAACTGAGGATGGACCCTAACAGGAACTACCTACAACTTCCTAAAAAAAAAAAACGACTCGGGAGCGTAAACACAACCCACAAAAGGCAGTAGTTGACGAAAAACTGGGATGAGAGAAAGCAGAGAAGAAAAACAAAAACAGTAGATAGAAAACACAAATAATAGCAATAAGAAGAATAAACAGGAATATTCTGGGAACTCCTCTACATCGTGTTGTTGTTCAGCGGCAAACTCTGGTTTTTATTTTTATGACAGCAGCTGCCTGAAGCGTTTGCAGACCCCATTTAATTATTATTTTTTTCCTTCAACCCGATCTTTTTTTTATTTGTTTTTCCTGCTCCTTATCTTACAAAAACTGAACAGAGGATACAGGTGGTGTGTTGTAGCTGTACTGTAGCTCTGAGCCAGACCGGACGGTTGATAGGCACAGAGTGGAGAGTTTTGGCTCGGAGCTTGCATGCTGGAGTCACGCTTTGAGAGGAAGAGGAGGAAGAGGAAGAAAGAATAGAAGGAAGAGAAAGACTGGCTGTTTGGGATTGTTTTATCTTACATAGCAACTGCGGGATACTGTAGGAACTGTCCACATCTTTAGATGAGTTAAATGTTAATAAAAACTGGTGATGAAGACTGTTTTTGCTCATCGAATTACATTGTTATGATTTGATGTTATTACATTTAGGATATTAACAGTTAATTTAAGTCCATTTAGAAATAAGTTGAATTACATTTAGAGCTATTAGTTTTTAGTTATTACAGTATCAGTTGCTACAAGCTGACTCTAAACCGATAATTCGGTCAGTTGACGTGGACATCTTCAACAAATATTTGACCGGAGGTGGATCGATAATGAGGAGCGACCCCAAACAGCACCAGAGGGGAAGAGGAGGAAGAGGAGGAGGAGGGAAGGAGGAGTGTCTATTTCTTCTTGCTGAACAGACTGAAGCGTTTCTCCTTGTCTTTCTCTCGTTTGCCCGGGCTGGACTCGGCCGCCGTCGTGGCCGTGGCAACGGAGGCCGGCAGCGTCTGAGCGCGTGCGGCGGGGGCAGGCGTGCTATGACTGCTGGGAGTGACCTCTGACTTGTCGCCCGACATGGCGGCCGAGATGGCCGAGATCCACATGTTCATCTCCTCCTGGAGGACAAAGAGAGGGAGGGGTTAGTAGGAAGAGTAAGTAATTAATGGACAATATTTGTACAGGAGTTCATTTATTGACAAATACATAAATAAACAACTTAGATATATGTTTTATAAAAGCACTGTAAACCATTTATTAATTCTTTATATACTGTTACTAACAGGGGGACTAAAAGTGTTGTTGGGAGATACAAATAAATGAATAAATATATAAAAAAGAGCTGTTTAAAGCTTAAAATGAAAACCAAATTAAAATAAATATTTTCAAACAAACAAATTAAAATGATAGATTACAAAATAAATACATAATAATAAATAAATACATAAAAAAATCTGCATAAAAAGTGATAAAAAATTATAACATACTAATGGTATGGTAAATAGAATAAATATAACAATGTTATTGGAGAACAGAAGGAGGACTTCAATAATGTTTATCACTGTAAATATAATGAATAAAAGTGGGTGAAAGGATTTTTTTCTTTAACTTACATCATCTTTGGCTTGGAAGAGATACTCATTCCCGTCAGTAATCCTGTGGAAGGCAGAGAATGTATTCAATAATGATCAGTGTGAATATGTAGATGACAGGACTTCACAGTTGATGATTTAAAGCCTCACTGATTAATACTGTCTGATGGATTTTGTCATTCTTATTACTATTGTGCTTTGTCTTACTGTTATTGGGCGGATAATCCTGCTTTAACTTTTGAAACTACAGTTACTATAATTTGGTGGATGTAAACAGGAAGTATAATGTTGCCATGGAGACAGTGAGTTCCTGTTTACAGTGTACCCATGGACCCACAGACAACCATCACTGGATTGTTTGGATACTGAAGAAAACTTAAAAACAGGATGATTCTCAGTTATCCAAATTCTCAGTTTCAAAGCAGATATATGGATGTCTATACATGAAGGACATTGGATATAATGTAACACTGAATCTACAAATATTGTTTCAGGTCTTTGTGTTAAGATGTGACTGAGTTAGGACTCTGACAAGAAGTCACTGTTCTCTTTATTAAAGGGAACAAAGTGACAGATTTGCAAACTAAATGTGTTTCTCAGTTCAGCTTTCAGTTCAAGTACAGCTCAACGAAGAGTTGTCATCGTCAGGATGCTCACTTGAGCTTGAAGACGTGTTTCTTCTTCTTGTAGTCCAGCGCCACCTCGCAGACGGCGTCCTTCAGGCTGACTGGAATCTCACTGTGGTAGGGAATGCCCTGACTGGCGCTCTTCTGATCCTTGTAGAAACCCATCTCCTGCTGATTGATCACACAGTACACATTGTGCCACGACCTGCAGGGACACAGCAAGAGTCGGATCATTTGTCATTATCTTCAAAGCTACCAGGTTGGTAGGGAGGGAGTACGCCCTTTCATATATTAAAGATTCTTTTGTCAAGCAGGCACAAACTATTTCTGCTAAACACCTTCATCGGCCGATATTCACTGAAAAAAAACAGTTTTGGTGTAAAAAGCCTGCATATAACGGTTTCGGGTGATATCGGTATCGGAAATTGAGAGTTGGACAATATCGGAATGTCGGATATCGGCAGAAAAGCCAATATTGAGCATCCCTACTTCATTGTTTATAAGAAACAGTTGCAGCATTTCCTCAGTAGTCCCACTTCACTAATTGGTTGGTTGTGGTATCAGAAGGACAACTGATGGTTCTCTCAATATGTCATTACAATCCTCTTTAAAGAAGCAGGATTTTAGACATGAAGTGGAGAGACTTTAGATCAGGGTTAGCAGTAACAGTCGGAATCTTTGTGTTACAGTTTGAATTAAAACACAAATGTAATTAATGTGGAATTTTTACAATACATATGTTTAAAGGCTGTTTTCTCAAAATTAGTCCCTGAGGGCTTTATCATATAATATAATTCAAAGCCTGATTTATATCACATTTTATTCCGAAAAACATGGCAAAAATATATATCTTTTATTTCTGTTGAAAGTATTTTTTGATTTATGGAGTGATAAAAAAAATACCCTTTAATTAGTCAACAAAAGCAGAGTGATTTTTGAACCTGGCTTTATCAAATGTTTTTTAACCAACATTTTTTAAATTTGAAAATGCACAGTTAAACGTAACATTTCAGGAAAATTTTTATAAAAAATACATTTTACTTCATGTAATCAACGGGGGAGGTTTCATGGTGATATCTATTAATGTCTACCAAATAGAAAACTTTGTTTTAAAAGTTATGAAAATAAAGTGCTGTGCCTTTCATTATGTTAAGAGAATCACACAGTCCACCTAAAGCAGTAGAGACACTTCTTGGTTGTCAATCACCAGACGATTCCTACCTGCTTGAAGCCTTCTTGTTATGCCCCTCCCACTCGTGTTTGCGGTGCAGGAACCCCTCCAGCTGGGACGTGGGGGCGTCCGGCTGGGTCTTGGCCGGTAGGGTTGCAGCCTGGCTGGCCTTGCCCTTCCGGGAAGCACCGGGAGACCCGGCAGGGCTGGGCTCCGACACCCCATTCACCACCTCACCCCCTTCAACGTTATCCTGCAAACAGAAGATAGAGAAGAGTCAGAGGAGGACTGTGGATTGATGCATCTCTCTCACATACATTCTTTTTTATCTTTCTCTCTCAGACAAAGAAGCTGTAAATCAGAATTATCAGAGCTGCAGCATGCAGAGCAGGGCAGAATCACAGGCTGTGTAGACACTTTGAAATTCTCTAAACTTACCCCAAACAGGCACCTGAATGAATAGACGTGGTGTTTTGTACCGTCTTTTTGGTGTTTGTCTGCAACCTTTATGACTGCCATGCTTTCATACTGACCTTTTTCCTCTGAAGCTACTCAGGCTACATACAAACTGCTGACAAAGTCTGAACTAACTGTACACAACCCTGGGAGCAACATATACATAAGTGGATTCAGACAGAGAACATGCTTTCTCATCAAACTGCAAAATAACACATTTTAAATACCAAATTTCGATATTTTTCGAAAAACATATTGAGTGTAATCTTTGAGGCTAACAACCATAATGTAAATAAAACTAATATTCTGCGTTGGCGAACACAAGCCGGCAACCAAATGTATCCTGAAGAGATGAAACGTATCTAAAGAACACAAGACTAAACTAACTTCAGAAACCAGAAGGGATTCCAAGTCACCACAATTCATAGGCAAGTCTCATATCTTAAAACTCAAGTCCCAATCAGTCACAGTAGTTAAGTATTATATTAGTTTTTGAGACCCTATTAACCATCTCCGACCCAACCCTACCCTTCCTAGATTAATAGTTTAGTCAATTAAATGATAAAAACATATTAGAATATACAAAGCATGTAATTTCTCAGAGGCCACAGTTTTTGTCCAACTAACAGTGCAAAATACATTCCAGACTGAAAACGGAAAATTGTCACATTTGATCATTCAGTTTTGATTGATTTGATCAATCAATCATCACAATACTCTATTTTTTAAGTTGTAAGACTTAAGTCAACTAAAAGTATCAAGACTAAGACTAGTTAAATCCTGAATTACAGATGTCAGAGTCAAGTTCAAAGTCTTGGATTTTATGAAGTTGAGCCTGAAGTTACCAAATTCATCTTGCTTCTGACTCTATTCTCTACCTGAACCTGAACAAAACTACAACATCTCTCAAAACCAATGCAAGCTAATCTTAGACACTCAACTAAACTAGACTAGACTTCCGATCCGTCTATCAAGCCATTGACATCAGCTACATCAGCCTTTTTTAATGCATTTTAGCTTTTGTTTTTTGCCATTTAATTGTGTGAGCTCAGCGCTGGATTCCAGGACTGATTAGAACAAGGTCTACATTAAGAGCACAGAGAGGTAACACGGTCTGATCATGCACCGATTACAGGTTTTAGGACATGCATAACAAATCACAACACCACTTCAGAACACACACAACATGGTGGACAGTGTGAAGAAAGACAAGGACAGGGAGAAGCCAGCAGATGGGAAGAACAAATAACACAAAAAAATCTCAAACAATTATCCACAAAATTGCTTGGAACTCATTACTGGGCATCATTATTGGTAAGGGGAGAATGCGATTGGCCTAGTATCAAAACAGATTTTATTTTTCCACACCACACCCACTCCAACCGGATGCTTATTACCCTGTTACTGAGCTCTTCAAAGGCCAGACGAATGATGGATGCTCTTTTTGAGAGGCTGGACCAATCCTGGGAGCTTTAACTGAAGGACTGCAAGACCTGGACCAATCCTGGGAGCTTTTATTTAGAGCTTGGCGAGAGCTAGACCAAGCGTGTGAGTGTTTATTGGTAGCCTTAAGGGCTCAAATAATCCAGAAAGCATTTACTTAAAGCTCGATAAGGTTCGGGCAACATCTAGGACTTTCCCTTACAGCTCATCAGAAGTTGGACCCATTTAGAGATTTTTTTTGGAAGCTGGTCAAACAGTAGAGCGTGGACCAATCCTAGGAGCTGTAACTTATTGAACTGTCTTGACAAGCTTCTGACCAACTCTTTTACTGAAAGGCAGCAAAAATCCTCCTGAAAGCATTCACTTTCAAGAGCTACACCAATCCCAACATTAATTTGATCTCTTGTTGTTTGTTTGTTTTTTGGAACTTTGAAGTGTAATCAATTTTGCTTCTGTCTCTGAATACTTAAAAATAATAAACAATGTGTTTATCTCTACCAAACAGTGGAATGTATGGGATGGGATTAGATAAAAATCCTGTCAAAGTTGTATTTTACTGCATTTTAGACAACTATTTCACTGTATTAAACTATATCAAAGCATATGAAGTACTGCTATACTTCCAACTGTCACATAACACTATTTTCAGAATAGAGCTCATTAGAAAGACTTGATTACTACTTTATTATTACTTTAAATAATTTCCCCCTGGGATTATTAAAGTATTTCTGATTCTGATTTATAAGGATTTCACTTAAGTTAAGCTATTATTCTGCAACATTCTCGGCACGCAGAAAGGTGGATTAAAAGTTAATATTTACAAGATTAATTAAAACGCAGAGTCTGCCGGGCTTTATGACTAACTTGACTGTTCTTGTGTGTAGCAAATACATTAAAACATTTTTTTTTAGGGTTAGGGTTATAAATTTATACTACCACCGCCAACCAGAAAATCTTAACTGTGGTGGTAAATGTATTTACAATAATGACAACTTTGGCAGGAAATAGAAGCAACTATGTGGAGTTACCCTCCTATTCCAAAAATCAATAGACCTTTTCACTTGAAATAGTAGGGTAATCACACTGATACAAATTGAGGCTCTAGCTCATTCAGTGTAGCGGAGCCTTCCAGTGAGCCAACATGCACAACAGCAACATCCTGACTCTGTCTGATCTGAATGGAACAGAACATTATTTAGTATCACTGGTAACACCTGTGATGTGTTTGCCCTACTATTTCATGTCAAAATGGCTGCTGTGAAAAAGGTCTATTGGTAAAATAATTTATATATCTTGTTCTGGCTAGTAACGCAAGTTAAGTTAAATGCCATCGGATTGTTGTTTGAACTTTCCTTTGATTTTGTTTGTTTTGTTTTTTGCAGCCTACCATGCAAAACAAGCAAAAATCTTCAAAAATATATATGTATTTACATGTGGCCAGCCCCAGGATGAAAATCGGTGAAGAACATGAGGTGAAGAAATACAACATTGACAGAAAACTCTGAACTCTGAAATGCTAATGATGGTGACAGCATGCAACAAACAAAACACCAACACTGTATATGGAGAGAAGTCACAACTACACATGGATAACAGATGGACAGACAAACCAGAATGGGCCTGAGTGCACCGATTGGTTGCTGACAGGGTTTATTGGGGAATGTGTGTGTTAGTCAGGGAATAACTGAAAGAGCTGGATGGACATGCAACAGAAACCGTGAAGAGTAATAAAGAAATTATAACAGTAAACCATTAGAACAACAGACTGATAATAATAATAATAATAATACAAAATAGTGTCAGAGTGACACAAGATCGTAACTGAGTAAATATAGTAAGGATGGAATAGATAGATGGACACACACACACACACACACACACACACACACACACACATAGTGGGACATGTTTAAATGAAGCTGTGGAATGATTTTGAAGATGGATTCATTCATAGACACATGATAGGTATGTACAATGACTATGTGTAAGAACAGCATTGCTCTCAGAAAAAAAACATAGGTCAAAGCACTAACTTTAGTTTTCTGGAATAAGTTAAGACAAGAGGACACATTCCTGACAAACATTATTTCTCATGACTAATTATTAATTGAGCTTTTAAGTAAGTCTGCATGATCCATATGAAATTTGAAATTAAAATTAAAATGTGTACTAATGGTTTGCTTTTGCATTGTTTTTACTAAACACTAGTGAATTACATTAAAAGTAAGAGTAAGTATGAGAGTGAAGATGTGGGGAATTGTGAAGTTCAACATTAATTTCTCCTCTTAAATTACGACTATAATTATCGGGTTCTACTTATCTGCTGAACAGGCTTTAAAAGTTGTGAATCCAGCTTTTTAAAGAAAACAAGGCGGTGGAAACACTACGGCCAGTTTCTTCTAGCTGGAACTCCATCTAGTGTTAAATTACATATAGGGCTGTTTTACATGAAGAAATGCATGTGTTGTTAACTGAATGTACTTTTCATAGAGAGTATGTTGTATGTGTGATGGAAAACATGGTAGCACACATACTGTACTCTATGAACAAAAAAGAAATGAAGATGGTGAATTTGGGCTGTGGAATGTAAACACACCTGGGGCAGGTAGATACAGTACTTTAGTTTCTTTAAGTAACTTTTAAAGTTACTTTCACCACATAGCTGTCTACACAATAGTGTAGTAAAAGTATTTCTTAGAATTAACTTTTGTCTGGGACAAAATATAACTTCAGAAAATGATTTTGACTCTGAAAACACTGAGAGTAGCATTTTGATATTCAATGCTTAATAAATCTGTGATTGATTTAGCATAATTTGTCAATGTGAAATATGATCAAGCTAAACCTTTGCTGGCTTAAAATGCTTTATTTTAAGACAATAAGGTTAAGACATAATTTATCTGAATATGATCTCAAAATATATAAGATACTACGGTATTAAAATGTTTCTGTTGATTTGTGGATGAATACATACTTTATATTTGATGTGTTATTTCTTAGTTTTATCACTCTATAGCTCATTATGCTGATGATGCCACAATTTACATTCGGGAATAAATATCATTTATAAAAATCCAACAAATGCCCATAAAACTTCAACTGATAAACAGATTTAGAAGTACCTATTTGAGACTTTAAAACCTGATTTTGAGGGCTGTGTGTTTTGTTGGTCTTCTCAGGTGTTCATATTCCAGAGGGTGAGTTTATAAATGATGACATAAACTAGCAGAAACATTAACAGTTGAGGGGAGAGGATGACGGGACTGTCGAGCTGAGAGAGACAGAGGGAAGAAGGGAGCAGAAAAAAGAAAAATGAAGGGAGGAATGGATAGAAACACAGTTTTTTGTGTACGTATGTGTGTGTTTTGTGGTCCCATATGCCACTTATGCAGTCACACTCACACTCATACCAAATAGGGATTCATATGCAAACACTGAAATGATTAAACCATTAACATGACTTTCTGTTTACGTTACTCATTTGCTGTTTGGTCTTTTGGAGTTCAGAACATAGTTTTGTATCATAATTATAATTTTTACTATATCAAGTCTATTTCTAATATCTTTCATGGAACTAATCAAGTAGAAAAGGAATGTTCTGTAAGTTAAAGAAAATGAATAAGAGCTTGTATATTTGCTTGAGAAAGCTAATTTGAGGCCAAATAGATTTTTCCTTCCAAAGACCAGGTTTCAAAATAAAACAACAAAGACTATAGTAGTAACATCTACTGAAGCTACGTTCCAGTAGTAAATACTAATTCCTTACAGTTCTCTCTGTAGGTTTATCCTTCAGTTCTATGAAAGACAACTAAACTGAAAGTCTCTGTCCGCCTGGATCTTCATTTCAATGTGACTTATTTTACTTGCTGTATTAAAGTGAATAGGAAAACGTCCCTCCCATAAACTGAAAGTATGTCTCAATAGTGTGTGTATGTATGTATCTGTGTCCTGGTGGTGATTTAGAAAATGACTGTCCCATTAAAGAGGCATACAAGTTAAAGAGGTTACTGTTTTGGAGTGCGACTGACAGGTCTGCCTGCTTACCAATTTCTCCACCCAAGATTTATGGTGAATTTAGAATTTTTTAAGTGCAAAGACTTAAACGAACAGTAAATCCAAATGTCTCTTTAGAAAGCTTATAGTCATTCATCCAGACAGCCATGTTTTTCTATAGTTTTCTTCCCTCTCTTCTTTGACAAATAATTTTACAGAAACAGCATCATAATAACTGTTTCTTCCTCTAAAACACCTAATTAGTACTGAAGAGGGCGATCCAGGTGGACCATGGAGGCCTTTTAATGCAGTCACTTTTACTTTTGGTAAACTATAAACCAATGAGGCCATGGTGAGGCTGATTGGCTTGTGGTACTATTAGTGTCTCCAATTAAGACCACATTTTCCATCAGTCCCATTGCTTCCTGTACCCTGTTCCTCTTAGTAAAGAGGTTATTAGATGTGATTTAAAGGCCTGAACAAAAGATACAATAATGAACGTGACACCTTTAACCTTAAACTTATTACACTTAGAAAAGAAGAAATCATGAATCATTAAGAAGGAGAATCAAACAATAAATGTAGAAGACAAATGATAAATACAGAAATATTGTTGTTGCTAACACACCCGGTTAACAACAGTCTATGATATTTCTATACCAGGTCAAAGGTTAATGTTGCGCCTGTGTATGTCAGGGTGTGTATATCAGTGAGTGAATATGTGTGTTAGGGTGCAGCAGTGGGCCTGCGGCTCTGCAGGGTGCTGCTGTATTCCTGGTAGGCAGGCGAGCGGTAACTAACCCTGGGAGACTCCTGATCAGACGGCAGCCCGTTCTGAGACACCGGCTCACCCTCCCTGCAAACACACAGAGTGCACAAAGAGTTAGACAGTGGAAACAAGTCATTGTTTTGCAAGTCACAAGTAAGTCTCAAGTCTTTGCACTCAAGTCCCAAGTCCCTCAGGTCCCAAGTCAAGGCAAGCCTTTTTGGATTTTGTCAAGTTGAGCTGACAATAACTCATGCACACCTGCAGTGAAATATTGCAAAATGCACTCAAATATCAATAATCAGTAGAGGCTGAAAGGTTATCTTTAACGATATAAGAATTGCTCATGAAAAACAACAGAGGAGGTATAACTGTCATCCGACAGTACAGAAACTCAAAGCAGCTACACAAAATCACACACCTTTGCTGAGCTGCAGCGTCGCCCGGCTGAGCCTCAGTGGGCGGGGGTTGTCTCTTCTTCTCTTCTTCCTCTTGCGCTCTTCTCACTTCCAATAACTCCATCTGGACACACAAACACTTTGAGACTAATGCAAGACTCGTACGAAGAGATTCACTCTTAAGCTGCATTGTGGCATTCACCTGTTCCTGTTCGTTATTATTTTTCTTTAAATTCATGAGTGGTCAAGACCTGTCACACGAGTTATCAGCAAAAACACTCATTTGACGCCTTAATCTGAATGTGTTTGGAAATCAACTAAAAATAGAACTGAGACAAATTTAATGCAAAATGAATATTCTGTTCATCAGATCGTTGTCATCACAGCTAATAATTTACTGAAAGGTTTATCACATTTTATCATTTTTACTGGCATTTTTGGCACAGTAACATAGTTATATAATATTCTCTTATATAGTATCTGCATGACTGTAACATGATATTAGTCATCAACCGCTTCGCTTTAGAAAGGCTTTTTTTAGCATATAACTCCAGCTCTGCTCTGATGACAAATCGCTGGCAGCTGTATTATTCATATTTTCTAATTGTCTCTGGCCCTGTAATACGACTCCTAACTCTGCCAAACTTTTAATATTTTTGTCTGCTGCTATTTTTTTACTCTTTGGTGACAAACGGAGCAGAACAGGCACCCTTATATGGAATTTAGGGGTGTCAATTGTATGAATATTGAAATCTCACAAATTTGCCCGTCCTCATGAACAGGTGATGTCTATTAGGCTGAAAAGAGTGATTTATGACAGCTAAAGAGAGTTTGGTGAATACAATGTGGAACAAACCTCCCAATTAACAATAGATTTATAAAGAATATGAATAAGCTCTTCGTCAGTTTCTTTGCGTGTCTCACCGTGGTCAGCCTCTCCAGAGCGGCGAATCGTTCCTCCCAGGTGGCGGCTGACTTCTCGAAGGCCTCGTGGCGTTTGATGAGTTTCTCCACCTCGTCCACGTTCTGGCCCATCTCTCTGCTGGACAGGTAGGGCTCCTGACCCAGCAGCCACGCCTCGGCCACACCTGCATCCCGGGAGAACTGGTGCACCTCCAGGACTGAACACATATTTCAACATCAAACCGGATTTATTCAGCTAATTCAGTTCATTAACTTTCTGTAAACATGTGAAAAACTGATAAAGTGAGAAACTGTTTGATTAACAGGATGAGAGACCTTACCCAGTCTAAGCCACTCCCATCTGTCCTCCCACTTGTCAATCATGTCTTTCCTCTTGTCTGTCAACTGTAACAACTTTTCTTTAATCTGAGGGGAGAAAACATTTTAATTTTTACACTGTACATCATAAGCATTTTACTAAATTCCATCTAGACCCTTAAATGTATATGTTACTGTGAAAGGATGGGGTTTAAAACAAGGCTTCCACCATTTCACACCTTTTGAAAATCACTAGTAGCACAAAATTCAGCTGCTGTGGTTAGTGGCGATGATTTTTTAACATCTGAGGATAAAGCTCAGACGTTTGAAGTAGGCACTCAATATTGAAGGATATTGGTATAAAATACTGTGAAAAAGCTAAAAAAAAATAAAGTGCTGAAATGAAGGGGAAACTCTAAATCTAAAAACTAAGACCAATATGACGACTAAATCGTAAAAACAAATGTTACCAATTACTGACTGGAAACTAGAAATAGAAAAAAATGATGATGTTAAAATTGGTAAGTGAGTTAAAATTACTGTTCATGTTTATGGAGTCTGGTGGTGAGCAATATTACAGCTCTTCTTAAATATCCGACAACTCACAATATACCATTTTAGTTTTAAGGCTTTAAATTGATCTAATTTTAAACTGTTCAGACACATTCACACATCTTGAACTACATCTCCACCTCCTCTGAAGCGTAGTGCTTTCTGGCCAGCAGGGCTTTGCCCAGCTCGATGCAGGCGGTGAAGCTGTCATTGCGGGCATCGATCTCCGCCTTGATGCCCTGGTGGTTGTTCATCAGCAGCTCCACTGATGACACGTCCCTGAAAGCATCAAGAAAACACACAAATATTTTATTCTCATCTTGCTCAATATGAAACACATCTGGTGATAAATCATGTTAAAGCTTTGTTTGAATCAATCTTTCTCAAACAAGAAAGTTGAGACTGCAGACCTTCTAATTTGATCAAATATATTAACTGACTACTATAAATAGTAGTAGTACTACTACTATTGATAGAGACACTCAGACAAGGCACCACAGTCCTTTAAATTTGTTATTAAATAATCCAAATTTATTGTAAAGTTGAATAGAAAAAGGTCCCTCTTAGAGAGAGAAATAAAGATGGATTGTGGTTGAAAGCTCCCACACATTCAATGGCCTCACCTGGGATTCTCCTGGGCCTCGATCAGGCGGATGACGTCCTCCATCCACAGCATTAGGTCCCGCACCATGCTGAAGAAGCGGAACTTGTCTCCAGTGTCGACCAGCTTCACTCGGCGGCCCTCCGCCGCCTCCAGCAGGTTCTTCCAGGCCTCGAGGACCTGAGGGGGGACGAGACAACAAACAGCACAGTTTAGAACCGGAGAGACTAGAGGCTGGGCTCCCCTCGTCACGAGACGAGGACCTTTCACTCAACCATAAATCAGGGCTAGCGTGATAAGTTTGCATTACTGATCTGAACTATCCTATACCTTAAAACCTTAAAACCAAATAAGTTAATTTAACTTAAACATTGATGAAACTGATTACATACATTTTTTTAAGTAAAACAAACTCAATTTTGTAATTTAAAAAACTATTTTTGATCAAGTAGCTTTCATCATTTTAAGACTAAATCTTTAAATTTTTATTTGTACTGCGAAAAAATACATGCTGTAGTAAAATATCTGGAATATTTCTGTAACTTACAAATCTAGTTTCGTGTCACCTTGAGTTTGTGTTACTTAAAAAGTTTTAAGTAACCTGTTTCAACCATTTTTTTGAGTCAACATATTTAATTACTTTACAATATATAAAAAGTAATCACAAACTGCTTTATGATCAGTGAAAAATCGTTACTTATGACAAACCCAATTCATTTATGGTATATTTATCTTTGTAAAGATTGTTTTTTTGAACTGCAAACACACTGTTATCACTGTTAATCTAGTGCAATCGGTGGTACAGGTCCAGCATAACAGCCCGGGAAAATAAATAAATGGGGCAAAAGCAAATAAAAAACAAACGCATTCAAACGTTCTTACTGGGGAGGCAAAAGCACCCACCATGTATGGGGAGGGCAACATGACATGAAGTTTATTTAGTGTCTGTAAATTCAAATATATATACTTTTTACCCAGTATATGCATGGTTTTTGTTGATTTGGTGCAGGACTCTAATCTTTTCAGTGCTTTTTATTTTAAGTCAAGTAATCCAACACCGACAGAGAGAGACTGTTGCTTGGTTCAGCATCTTGGAGGGATCGTACCGGCAACCCTACGAGTAGCGGTCGGCCTGCGAGCTGAAACAGCCACATGTTGATCCTCTCAATGAGGTTCAAAGTGAACAATACTGTAGGTAGCTAGTGTTAGTGGGAGCTGGGCAAAGAGTCAGATCCCATCTAACTGTTTGCAAGCTAAATACCCAGTAGCCATATTAATCTGTTAGCATGCTAACGCTAGCTTCTACTAGCTAAGTGAGCAAGTGACAACCAGACAGTGGAGATTATTTGGAGACACTATGGTTAGCCAGCTACAAGCTATTTTCTAACAATTGTTCAGATGATTCAGTGATAAACGGATCAACTGCACAACAACAGCCACTTCCAACATGGCCACCAGAGGGTGTGTGACACTAACCCCATTCCCTATAAACTGCTGTGATCTTTTTGCTAAACATTGGATATAAATTAGCATTTATACTGATTTCATGTAAACGAGCTGCTTATGGCATCAGCTGTGGCCTTGTGAAATTTGTTTTTCTTAATGAAGTTAACTGTCTTAAAGATTTTTTTACCTTGATGTACACCTTCGCTAAGTGCTGACATTAGTAACTGAAACGCACCACTAACCTTCGCTGAATTACCTAAATAAAAAAAAGTCCTAAACAGAAACGATTCTACTGCATTTTTCAGCCATAAGCAGCAACATAAGTCAAAGCGTCTGAGCTTCACGAGACAAACTGCACAGTAAGTGCATTTTGTATTTTCTAATACGAGTGTGGTGGCTGACCCTCTGTCTGCCAGTCTGCCATTTGTTTTAGCTGCAAGCGTCTGCAGACTGAATGTCTACATTTCTCTGCAGGCCTTGCTGATTGCATTTAAGAAATAACCGTCTCCAGACTGAAACACACTCCATTTTGCACACATGGCTGCAGAGGACTGCAAGCAGCTAACAAGCGACTACATTTAAGCAAATGCGACAAAAACATTCGAGTGCGCCACTGTGTGCATGTGTTAAAATGCATCTTAAATTGATCGGAGAAAAGCTACACGCTAGGGACCTAGCTTTTAGGTTTTCATTTTCACTGACTGCAGACTCAAACTGTATTTGCAGACTACTAGTAGAATTTGTTTTAACCTCCTCAGAGGCCCAGGTGGGTGGAGTTTACAACCTACTGGTACTCATGCAGTGTCAGGTAAGCTGTCAATCAGAAACATTTTGTTTGTTTTGACCGCTGTGCAAAAATCCACCCACGCAGCCATCTTAGAAATATATAAAACAAGCCCTACAAGTATTTGCAAATCACCAGGTCTGTGACTAAGACTACAACTAAACTGCATGAAATGACTAAAATGTTGCGAAAATGAATCAACATTTTAGTCGAAATATTGAAAGAAAGTCTAAAACTGCAGCCAAAATGAATACTAATGCAAAGCCGATGTTTCTGGTAAACGGAGTCTCACCTCTCCCTTTCTTCTCTGGGTGGACAGGGAGGATATGCAGGGAAATGGACATACAGGGAATGGTCAAAACACAACGCCATCAAAAACACTCAGTGCTTATCATCATCAACAGTTGACTGACTGTCAAGAGACAAAAAGCTCTGGCATGTCATGGTGGTACCGAAGGGAAATCCCACTTTTAATTTTACGTTGTTATTGTTTACAAGTATATTCTGAAAATGTCTGGTTGAGACGAAGATTTAAATGCAGAGTTTGCAAAATCAGAAGAACGGATATTTTATTTTGCAAAACAGCTCTTTACTGAGATGGATGAAGACACTTGTAGAGGACGAAACTAAAATGTACGGAATAAACTCTGAATGACGTCACCAATGCAAGGTGGCAGTGCCCGTATCCAGGATATTCTGGCTTCATTTTTGTACAGTGGGAGGAAGTGGAGACATGTCGTCCATCTTTATATGCAGTCTAGCTAGCTAGCCCATGAATGGCTTGCTAGGAAGAAAGGTCAAACAGTGCTACTGCTTTGCATTAGGTTTCCCACAGAACATATTTTGATGATACAGAAAAGTTCCATTGTTTGTGCTAAGCATATTGCATCATCTGACTCTGAGAATGAGGAGATTTCCCAAAACGTTGGACGGTTCCTTTAACCATCTCAGCAAATGCAACGTAGCTTCTTTTTGACTCGAGTTTAAATCTCAAAGAACTGACCTGTAAAAAAATAATCATTGCTCAGTGTATTCAGACAGAACGTGACAGGAATTTTTTCTTTGTCATATTTGTAGGAATTTGACTCAAGTTGAAACATTTTCACCTCAAATCTCTGCACCACGATGCACCTCCTAGAGGGAATGTGTGTCTGCTTGCACCCACTCACACCTTTCCACTGGCTTTGTATGCAATCACGCTGCTTTTCAAATTCACTTCACGTTATGTCTGTACACACATTTAATAATTCAAGTTACAAGACAAGAAGTTTTGTTCTCTAATACAATAAATCGTCTGGGAGTGCTTTTGGAATAAAATGTCAGATCAAGTGGAAATGATAATCAGTAATGCAATTCCTTTCAGGTGCTGTGTGGTAAACGTTGCTGGAGACTTAAAACAATGGGCAGAAAAGGTCAAAGATAAAATATTTGCAGCCTGGATCAACAATTCTAAGTTTGTGATCTCGTTCTTCACGAATCAGGCGACATTTTTTGAAAATAACAATCACAGTTTGACTGCAAATAAAATGTTCGCTTTTGAACCTTGAAGATTTGGAGGCAAGAGAAGCTGGTTCTAGAAAAATGTCCTTCTGGGCATCATTATTATCATTAGTAGTGTGTTCATAAGGATCAACATTAACATACTAAGCCATTAGTAAGAAGTCTTTATCATGGTGTTTCCTGTATTTTGACCATGCCCTGTAAGATTTACCACGTGTTTATAATCTACAGCTTGTTATACGGATATCACATCACTTTTGATGATTTAAAGACCAGTACTATGTGTTTTGGCATCTTTTATCAACCTCGAACAAGCTTATTATTTTTCTTATTCAAGATTCTTCTCTCTGAGAAAACGGACTCGACCCTTAACCGACTCATACTGCTCTATTTTCCAGACGGGTCCTTACAGGGGCGGAGGAACAGTGCAAAGTTAGTGCAGCAGCAATGCAGCATGCATGAGGAACAGAGCCTTGTACTTCATTAACATCAGCGCTGGGTTCAATTCATTTTCAATTCAATCAGTAAGAAAAAGAGGTTTTCTAATATGTTTACATGAAAGATAATTAAGGAGACTTTGTGAACATATACCAACTCACGTGCTAAATACAAGAAAAGGTCTAATATATTTCCGTAGCAAGGATTACTGAGACTCCGATTTACTGATTGAATTCAAAGTAAACTGGGTCCTGTTGTGGTTTCTGTTTCACTGCTGCCTGGCACTGAAGCTCACCTCTCCTTCTCTCTTCTGAATGTCATCAGCTTTATCTCCAGCATAAGCGGACTGCAGGCGAACCGCATCTTCCTGAAGCTGCCGCACCTGAAAACAAAGAGCCGGAGAACAAGGTTCGTGTTGGTCAAGAACACGCCGAACCATTATAGTTACAACCATTAGATATGTTTGTTGTGTGTTATAGATCTGGGGATCTTTGATTTATGAGCGCTCCAGCCTGATTCTTTTCAAAACCCCATTTACTATGGAATGAAACTGTATGGTACTACTATAAGGTGCTTCCTTTTGTTATACGTTTTTCATATATTCAAAATCTCTGTTTCAGCCCTTTTTGTATTAGTATGGCTTGTATGCCTCACAGTACTCCATTCAGTACTTGGAAAAAATCTGAAGGTAAGATAGGTCAAAAAACTTGCTAATATGTATATTTAAGTGCAGAAATCTTAATTTTAACACCTTGTATCAAAAACCAACTGAATGTGTTCCAGGTTTCTCTCCTTACAACCCAGTGCCTGTACCTGTGTTCCCAGTGCCTGAATGTCGTGTTCGAAGGTGGTGTGCATCCTCTGCAGGGTCTCCACTGTGTTCTGGTCCCGGCCCAGCTCCTCAGGTAGCTTCTTGTGTTTGTCCAGGATGCGGTTGAGGATCTCCTTGGCGTCGTGGTAGAACTTGTGGAGTTCGAAGGAGGCGGCGAGGATCTGTGTTCGGGTGTCGATGAGCTCCAGCAGGTCGGCCCAGGCCTCGTTCAGGCCGTCCTTCCACTCTGCGATGGTGGCCGCGTCGCCGTGGCCGGTGTTGATCAGCTCATCTGCCTGCCGGTTGACGGTGTCCACGCGCTCCTGGCCAATGTTCCCAGTGTCACGGGCAAATTCTCTGAAACGCTCCTGCAGCATCTGAAGAAGGACAAAAGGTAGGACAAAGACACTCACACCAATGTGCCAGTTTGCTACGGATACCAAGATACTGAAAACGTAACTGCCTTTCTACACTGTTTGTGATGTGATCAGTAATAGTACTGCTTTGTGGTTACCCATGTTAAGCAAGTCAAGATAAGGTACGAATATTTGAGTACATCTGATTACAATATATCAGCCAATATACTTAACCCCCCAAAAAAACAAAAAACATGTTTTTCCTCTTACCTGTAGCCCGGTTTATCCATCTCGATTGTTTTGGTGTGAGTTGCTGAGGTTTGGAAATATCAGCCATAGAGATCCAGTACAACGGAACCAGATGACACTCGGCTTGTAGTGCTCAAAGCGCCATAAAAATACATTTGAAAAACAACGTCTCTTTTCCAGAAATCATGACCCAGTTTTTCAAGATCATATAACCCACAGATCTTCTCGTAAGCAGTTTCATGAAGGAACTACTTTCTTTCAATTTATCACTGCGCAGAAGGAACCATGTATCTGCTCCGACAAGAGACTCGTGACAGAGCAGGACGTAAAGATCAATGGCCTCCTCGGCTGCGGTTGGCGGGTGTAGTTTGGTAGAAGAAAAAAAATGTTGCTACATGAAACCAGGTAACCAAGTCATGATTTTTAAAAAGAGACAATGCTGTTGAATTTAAAATGTATTTAAATGTTTTTTGGCCATTTGAGCACAACAAGTAGAGTGACATCTCTATGACTACCTTTAAAAACTCAGAACATTACACCAAAATAATCCAGGATATCCATGGATAAATAGCAGTGAGATCAAATACATTTATGAAACAGTCTCAGTTTAATACTGTTACAGTGATTGTTAATGCCTGCCACGGGTCGGATTCAGTCAGATTCCCCTTGAAATCAATGACATGAGGCAGTGAAAACACGACTACTTTTGTTCACAGAGGACACCAGAACCAACAAAAATGAAACTTTCTTGTAAGGGCTTTATATTAGAATTTTGAAGAATTGTGATTTAGATACATACAGTACTGAATAGGACATTTTAGAATGGAACGTTTTCACTCCTCTGTGGTGGACAAATTATGTAATGTAGAAATAGTCCCAAAATGACCAAAAGTGTATATTTGACATTGTTACTCAACGGTCAATATAAACACCAAGATATCCAATATTTATCTTCAAGGTGCAAGAAAATGCCGTTTACAGTAAAACAAGGTCTTCTTGTGCCAGGTTTTATCTAAAACAAAAGGTTCCTGCCTTGTTGTATTTTTAAAATCCAATTTTCAGCCAGAATTTTGCATTTCTGATTTTTAAATTCACTTTCTGTTTTTAATAATCTAAATAATATAAAAAAGTAAAAAAGAAAATATAAATCTAATGTAAATATCACAGTGCTTCCATGAATCCAAACTTTTTTAAGTTTCATCTTCCTAAACAGTCATTTTGGAAACTTTTCGTGTCCATCCCATTTAAATAAAACTGCCTCAACATTGTCAGAATGTAATGAAATGTACTCACGGTGACGTGTTCGTAGTCCTGTCCAAGCTCGTGGGATCCGGCCACCACCTCCCTCTCAGCGATCCACTGCTCCAGGTCGTCCACCTCCCGGTTGAGCTGGAAGAGACGGAAACGCTCATCCAGCTTCCCCCGGCGCTCCTCCGACAAATCCTTGAGCCCAGCGTACAGCTTATCCACCTGAGACTGACGCATCCCGATACGCTCGCTGCACAAAGAGAGAAAATTAGCAGTTAAAAAACCGTCTGCTTCCCGTCCCTTCAATCGTCATTTGCTCCTTGTTTCCCTCTTCTGCACCTGTCCCTTCCTTTCCCCTCCACTCAGCTTTTAGTTTCCTTTCATTTATACACCATTTCACACTCTATCTCCTTCCTTTATCCTCATTTTATTTACTTCTTTGACTCGTATTTTCTACTTTTATTTTCAGCTTAATTTCTTCCTCCCCCACTTATTTAGTTTGAATAAAAAAAAAAAACTCCTGACCGTGGCTCCTTAATTGTAAGCCTCAACCTTTGACCTGTAATTCCCCCAATCACCTGTCGGGGTGTCCGGCAGCCACCAGGCCCCGGCTGGTGCTGGACAGCTGGTGGACGGTGTCGGCGTAATCCTCCACCGCCTGCTCCAGAATCTGATGCTTCTTCAGCATGGCCACAGAACTCTGCTCATCCTGGGAGACACACAGAGACATTTCTCTTCTTATTTTGTGTTCAAGTGGAATTTGACGGACAAAGAAGGAAACAGAATGAAAGAATCACCGTCAACAAGACAGAAAATGGAACCAAAAAAGAGGATGGAAAGAAACACACCGAAGAGGAGATGATAAAGAGAAATGGAAGTGGAAAGAAAAAGTAAAAGGAGTAAGGAAAATAAAAGGCAGAGACACAGAAATAGAAATAGAATGGGTGACAGAGAGAGATGGAAAGAAACATGGACGTAGAGACAAAAAAAATTAATGATTGAGCGTGAAATAGCAGAGAGAAAATAATTAAATAAGAGTGGGAGAAGAAACAAAGGGAGGAGGGATGTTTACCCAAAATTTCATCTAAAAACACAAACTCAAAGAAAGAGTTAATTTCACTGACCACTCAAAAAACTTAAATTAGACCTGATTTACAGACTGTAATTTCATTTACAGCAGTATAATGGATTCCCAGGAATGACTGTAAAGTTTCTGGAAGGTTTGACCTTTACAAGCAAACAGTCTGAGACAAATGCGACAGTATACCACTGTAAAACCCCCAAACTGTCAAATCAAACTAAAACAGTGTAAATAACTGATACAATCTAATTTAAGTATTAAATCAGAGTATTAAATGTGTACTGACCAGCAGAGACAGCAGACAGTGTGACACCGACACAAACCAACTAAGTACTGTAACAGAAACTCCGTAAACTGAGGAACTGGTAGGTGAACTAAAACAAAGAAACAGGAAGTCTTTGACCCACTGAGCAGAGACACCGACCAACACCATCGTGAAAACAGCACGGTGATCCAACCCAAACCTCATCAGCTTTAACCAAATAACAAGATTAAATGTCTGTGGTCATGATAGTGACACTGTAATGTTCAACACCAGCAAACAACTTCTCTATTCTTGGATCTTTACTGCTAATGAAGACAGAACAGTCAATATATAGAGTTTAACCTTGGTACAGTGGCCATTTTAGGACTGTTTAAATTACCCAGATCTTCCACATTGTGGGGCCCATAGAGCAAACTCACTAGAGATTTAACTGGAAGAGCCCCTGACTTCTTGGTTTAGCCATCTGCTAACTTTAATGGAAATAAAATGATTTCATTGCTTTCCAAATGTTATTGTACATCACGTGCTGACACCATTGCTGTCATTACATAGTTTGGCCACTATGTTAAATTGAGTTCCAAGCCTGGCGCTCTCTCTGGGGGCTTGATGCTAACAAAGTAACGAGGAGTTAGGTGGAAAAAAAACATCCAACTTCTTAGTTGTACTTTAAAGTCGAAGGTATCAGGAATTTATGAGAGCCACAATATTCAATATTACAATAAAACAATATTCCCCTCCTCCTGCTAACCTCTGCCCTTTGCACTCTGCCCTCACCTTGGCCTTCTCCTCTGACATCATGTAGAGCTCCTGTTCACTCATCCAGGCTTCAGCCTCTGCAGCATCGAAGTAGTACTGCTGGGCCTCGTGGGCCTCACTGAGGCGGGCGTGACGCTTTTCTGTCTCCTTCTTGATCTGTTCCCACAGCGACTGGAGCTCGGCGAGCCGCTGGCGAATCAGCTCCGCTGTCGGGCTGTCCTCCCTCAGGACGTGCTGGCTGCGCTCGAAGATGTCGTCGTAGCGCGGCTGATGGCCCTGGATCTCCTTCTGCAGGGTCTGTGGGGGTCAAAGGTCACAGAGAGGGTTTTAGGAGTGGAGCAACTGTAACTTTTTACTCAAGACTACTGTTATAGATTGAACATGTAAATTGATTTGCAGTAGTTGATTAATTGGCTGAAAATATGGATTTCATGTTACAGAAGAAAATATTCTGCATATTTAATAAGTGGTCATTAATATACCCATTCATATAGGTAAAGGTGTGTGTTTGCGTACCTGGTTCTTCTTGATGAGCAGCTGTACAGTCTGTAGGTTGTGTCCGTGGTCGGTTGATGTTGCCAGAGGCATCCTCTCCTCAACCCAGAGCTGGAGACAGATAGAGAGACAGAAAGACAGACAGGTTGATATGAACACTGTTACCATTTTTTCATTCCTGCTGCTTCTAATGCCAAAGAATTTCACAATATTGCTACTACTATCTCTCTACTACGACTACGACTGCGACTACTACTATTACTACTAATAATAATAATAACAACAATAATAATAGCACAACTATCACTGCTACTATTAATGCACCTAATGCAGCTGCTAATGCTACTGGTACTAAAACTGCTACAACCACAACTAATGCTACTACTTTTTTCCCCCTGAAAGTGTGAACAGCACAAAACACATGAAATGTGAACAGTCATGTCAGGATTCATGTGACTTTTACGTCACTCTAGATCTACAATTGTCATGCAGGTCACTTCAGGACCATGACCTGTTCACACTGGAATCTGATATGGGCCACATTTTAAACAAAAAAAATCTGAATTGAGCTTGCAGTGTGAACGTAGCCTATGAATAACTATAACAACTATTATAACTATTACTGCCTCTAATGTTTCTAATGATGGTGCTAATACTGCCAATACTACCACAACTTCTGCTGCTGCTGCTATGACAACTTCTATTACAACTACTCAACAATTGTCATTAGTATTAGTGATACTAACACTGCAGTAATAGGTGCTGCAGTTACTAGAAGTAAGTACTTTCTCTGCTGATACCACTATTGGTAACACTGCAGTACCACTACTACTGTGGATACAAAACAGCACTACTTCCTCTACCTACATTTCTAATTCCAGTTCCCTTTTCAGCTTTGGCGAGTTATTTCTGTGAAACATGCAGATGATGTTTCAGTTTCTGTTGGTCTCACCCAGATCACCCAAAGATCAACAATAAGACACACTTTCCTTCCTGTTAGCGGGGTCAAAGGTCAGCGCTCTTCCTACTTACGATCTCGTCCTCCACGTCCCTGTTGAACTGGTGGATCTCGCGGGAGGCCATGAGGTTCTCTCGTCTCTTCTTCAGTGGTTCCTGGAGGCAATGGAACTTCCTCTCCACACTGATCCTCTGGCCGTCCACCTCCTCGGAGCCTTTCCCCTCCTGGCTGAGGGCCTGCGACTGGCTCTGCAGCTCCCCCACCTCCTTCTGACGCAGCTCCACCTGGCTCTCCAGGATCTGCAGGAGGACAGTGTCCCGGTCAGACAGAGAGTAGTACAAGTACTAATACATGTGTTGTATAAACTTACTATAAGTAATTCAATGTTCTGCGTTCATACAAAATAAACAAAACTTGTAAAACAATTTCAGAAAACAGATGTTTAAAACAAAACATGATAGATGACATAAATAAACTAATAATTGTAATACTAAATACCATAATTCAATAAATTAAATATAATCAAATAATAGAAAATAAAATGAAATAAATAACTACAATGGTTCTGAGGATATAATATATAGTTGAATAATAAAAAAAAACATGCAATCAAAAGAAAAACATAAACATAAACAAGAAAATAAAAATGAAAAAATAAAATATAAAAAATAATTGATTCTATCTAACAGAAGAGCCACACGGTTGGTTGCCACAAAAAACACAAATAAGCAGAAAAAACAGCGATTACAAGATAAAGGATCCTTCAGAGGCCTCGTCTCATCTTCTTCTTCGGCCTAGTGTGTTTACCTCGCTGATGAAATGAAAAGCTATGACATAAAAATCAAAGTGATGATCATCTGCAGCAGCCAGACAGTGTGATAACAGTCTGAAAACGGCTTCACAGAGCAGTAAAAAACCAAAAATATCAGGTGGAGTCTGGGTTAGAACTAGAGCAGAGAGGAAGAAGAGGAGGAGGAGAGGATTTGCTTCCCTCCTCTCTCTGCTTAACAGATCAAACACTCCGCTAATGATCTCTCTCCCACACTTCATCACTCACTCTCTCCCACACACACACACACACACACACACAGGATATTACAGCACAGATCTGAGGAGAAGACAGATGATAAGAGAAGTGAAGCCGCTCTAATAGACTGAAAATACCCGCATCATCCTTCAGATTCTTCAGCTCTGTCTCTGTTAGTGGTGGACGGACACACACACACACACACACACACACACACACACACACACACACACACACACACACACACACACACACACACACACACACACACACACACACACACACACACACACACACACACACACACACACACACACACACACACACACACACACACACACACACACACACACACACACACACACACTTCTCAGACTCAGCGCTGCCTCGTAACACATCAAATGAAAGATTACATAACTGCTTTTGTATGTGTGTGGAGTGTGTGTGCATGACTGAGACTTAGTGGATATGAATTGTGTGTGTGTGTGTGTGTGTACCAGTGGATGAATTATGTAAAGGGTGGTCAGTCTACTCACTCTCATAGCATGACTGTAAAAATGGATAGATTCCCACAGAAACTAACACTAATTCATCGTCTCACATCTCTGCATTGCTTAGTTGTTTTCCAAAAATAGGTCAAACTGCAGGAAGGGCTGTTTGGAGAATGTCCCTCAGACCAAGAGTCTGAAGTCAAGAGCCACGCTAAATGAACTGTACTTACAGCAGACACTGCCTTGTGCTAAACGCTAACATAACATACTAACATTTTTTAAATAGCACTACGTACATTTGTTTATTAACTATTGGACAAATTAAAATGTCAACCTAATGACACAAAAACAATCACTAAAGTTCTTACAATTCACACTGAAAGTTTTAGTTTTTACTGAATAAATTCCCTGAATGTTTCCCCACACAGTGTTTTCTTGCTAACCTACAGTCGGTGGAGAGACAGAAGCACAAAGAGAAAACAGCACTACAAACTCTGTAACTGAAAGGTAACCACTTGACATCTCTAACTCGGCTGAAGCCCTATATCAGCTTCAGCTGAAACTGTAGAAGCCAATTTGACACAAAACTGTGGATTACAATACAGCTGTGTCAGGAAGAAAAGGGTTCATTGTTTATCAGCTTAACTGTGAACCTTAGTGGAAGAGAAACTGTGCTGTTAAACTGAAACGTTTACAGGACGTTCACAGTTCGTAACACGTGTATGAATGAAAACATACTGACCCGGGAAGAGCTTACAAACTTTAAGCTCTGTGCATTAAAAGCTCAACTAGAAAGACGGCAAATGGAGCAAAAACATCCTCAGCATACCCTTGTTGTCCACATTAATGGACAGCTCCTGAAGAACTGTAACAATTCGAGCTGCTCACCTGCTGTTTCTTGAGCAGGATGTTGACAGACGTTAGGTCTTTGCCGTAGTCGTCGGACTGTAGCTGTCCGTCCAGGCCGGCCAGCCACTTGTCGAGGTCAGCGCAGCTCTGGGTGAACAGCTCAGCCTTGTTGGCATCAAACAGACACTTGGCCTTGGTCTGGGTGGTCGACTCCAGGTCCTCCCACATTGTCTTCAGGGATGCCAACTTCTCTTTAACCATGGCCTCTGTCTCCGGTTTCTCTGCCATCAGTGTCTTCCCGTCCTGAAACATTATTTGTTTTTAATTCTCAGCTCTGATTAGCTAATGAAAAAGTATGTCTGCTTCTTAATATTGACGACCAATCATCAGGACATCAGCATAGAAGAATGATATCAGGGCCTCGTTTCCCAAAACCATTTTTTTGTGTAATCCAAGATGTACATTATGTTGTTGTCGACACTGAATAAGCTGACAATACACATGTGCAGACAAAAGGAAATGTTGTAGTAGAGAACATTCACTGTCTCCTCCATCTTTCCCACCTTGTCAATCTTATCCAGCCACTCCTTGTTGGACTGCAGTTCGGCCATGAAGGCCTGGTGTTTGAGCCACTTGCTGTGGAGGTTCCTGGCCTCGTCGTACGTCATGTCTTGAGCCGTCAGCATCTTCTCATTGATCCACAGGGACAGCTGAAGAAACACAAACAGCCAATGACCTCAGGTAAAAACCACATCCACAGAGGACTCTCCTGCAGGTAATGCGAGTAATGAGTAAGTATGTGCGGTTTACCTCCTGGCAGTCCTGCAGGAACTTCTGCAGGTCTCTGTTGTCCTTCAGCCGGGTCAGCAGGTCATTGGCAGCTGCTCGGTTCTTCTTGTGCCTATAGAACAAAAATCAGTAGGTTTTAGCTTGTGTCGTTCACAAACGTTTCATTTAGAAGTACAAATCTTTTGGGTTAACAAAGTGAACCAAGTCACTCCCTGAAACGATCCGTTCGCAGTCAGTTCAGTTGAGCTCTCAGTCAGTCACTTATGTATTGCAAAAATTCATGTGCTGTACATAATAGAGAAGGAATTTATATGGAAGCTTAGCATCTTTATCCAACCAAATTCTCGGATCACTGGCCCCTCCTTCACAAACAACCAATCACTGGTTTGTGAGCTAAACTTAATGTTCGAGTCGTGTTTCAGTTCAGTGACAGGCCTTTTCCAAGGCTCAGTTCCCATTTATGCACCTAGAGTTGAACCGTTTGGAGCATCTCGACCGAAAAATAAACTGGTTCGGATGCAGAATAGTTGGTTCCCAGCTGGAACCAAAATTAGCGGGTTTTACTTGGGAACCAAAGAGGGTGTGTCATATTTTTCAGGTTGTTGTGCATTGTGCAACGCTGATTGATTACAATGGTTCAACTGAACTGGTGGTGGTGGAAAGACAGGCTGGTTCGCTAGATAACACCACTGATCCGAAAATCTTGAACAGAGCCTCTTCAAGAACTGGAGTTAATTTAGTGGAAAAACACAGGATCGATTCTTAATGATTAAGTGTGTTGATTAGAACTGCTTTTAGAGTAAGAATCTTGAGTGGGCAATTCTCCCTGTAGGTTAAGAACATTTTCGTATTTAATTTCAAGTTTACCTGATTTAATAAAAAAATTATTTTAAAGCCTCAGTCACTAAGCAGGCAATCTGGTGCAAACAGGGTTTGTGCTTTGCTCAAGGGCGACTTAATGAAGGACAGGAGAGTCTTAATGATTAAAATTCAACAACAATTAAGTGAAGTGTAGAAAATGAATCAAATCTTCACAATTGAGGTTTACCTACATTTTTGGTTACTTAATGAAAAAAATAACAGAAAAAGTAAATGAATTATCACCCACCACTATGGCAGATATAAACTTAAGTAAAACACAAATTCCCAAACAAAGCAACACTATCTTTATGACCTCTGGTCGATGGAGTCCACCTTCTCCTGTATGCGCTCGGCGTTGATGTTGCCGTCGGTTACCAGGCGCCGGCCGGTGTCAACCACACCGCTGATCTTCTCCTCGTTGGCGTCCATGGTGGTCATGAAGTCTTCCTGCTTCTTGATGGCAGCCTCAGCACCCTCCAGAGTGGTGGGCATCTCAGTGTGAGCCAGGACATACTCCTGACACAAACACACAGAGGAGAGGTTTACGTGAAATGGCGACACTCAGCCATTAGATGGCATTTCCTGCTTCTGATTTGATGATGGAGTAAAAATATCCAATTTGGATTTTTCAACTGAAATTTGGATGCAATTTAAAAGAGTGAAAGGTAGAAAAGAAATACATTTGTGTGTATATAGACCCTTTTTCTTTCTTTCTTTTTCTTTGTAATGTGTTTCCTGTTAATCAGTAAAGGACTCATGTTTCTATCTGATAATATGAGTTAAAAACCATACAGAAAGTAATTGAATTGGTCTAAACATGGCGCTGTAATGAAGGCCTTCTACCACTTGGTGGCAGCTTCTGACCTTCTCATAGTGACAGGGCAGGACTCCAGGCCTGGTAGATGGATACAGGGAGGAGGACAGAAAGTAATCTGAAATACATCCATCACAATTTCCACCGTCCTTTGTGACGTCTTATTTTGTCTGACCAACAGTTCAAACCCAAAGAAAAGCAGGAACTCCTCCTTGATTACTTTTATGCATGTCCATCCATCAACTCATTGTTTCAGCTCTACTTCTATCCGTGTTTTTAAGTGCTTATCCGGTACAGGGTCAGGTTGGGTGGGAGCCTATCCCAGCATGCTCTGGGCCAGGGGTGGCGTACACCCCGGACAGTCGGTCACAGGAACAGAAATCTGGCCGAACCCACATGATACTGGATTGGACGAGTGCCCAGTCAGAGATTTATTTGCTGATCACAGTGAGTGTGTGTGTCACATCACTAATGAGAGAACAGTTCACTCTGTGGTCAGATCACATGACAACCACATGAAATCACTCACAGTCTACTCTGAAAGGCTCTGTGTCTACAGCAATGCCAATGTCTGAGAGGAGGAAAGAACATCCCAAAGTTTTCATATGATCTTATCTCACTCATTGGTGTGTCAGTGATCCCAACTGATTTTCTAACCTAACGTGGGGTTCAGACCCAAGTTAAAGTGCAGGTGTGATGACATCACAGGTTTACCTGGTTGTTGAGGAAGGCCTCAGCCTGCTTGGTGTCTCTGAGGAACAGCTGGTAAGCGTGGGACTGGGACAGCAGGTTCTGCCGGTTCTCCCACATCTTGTGCAGCTCATTCCAGCCGGTGTCAAGTGCCTGCAGTCGCTGTCGCAGGAACATGTACTGCGCGTCAGTCTGGCCCTGCGTCACCATCTCTCCCATGTCCCGCATCTTCTGATAGTCCTCCTCGTAGTTGCGGATCTCGTTCTTGATGCCCTCATGCTGGGCCAGCAGCTTCTCGGCCTCGGCCAGTGTGTTGGGCATGTCCTCGGAGGCGATTGCTGTCTGCGTCCGTGACAGCCAAGACTGGAAGTCGTCCACTTCGCGCAGGAACTGCTGCAGTTTGCTGGCCTCACCGAGGGACTCCTCTCGGTTCTTCATGGTGTCCTGTTGACAGAAAAAAGAGGGGTTATGTCCACAGAAAAATGGAGTTTGCTTCAATCACAGCACTGTTTTTGTGTCCCAAAACACATTGAGAGTAGTGGACAGTAGGCACCTGTGTTCCCTCCTGTTGTGGTCATATCATACCGCCCATGGGTTTTGTGATATTGTATCAATTCTCAAAAACCCTAAACTTTTCTTTACTTATATCCTATGCATCTGTTGGTGTGGTCTTTATACTATTAAAGTTTTCCTAAAATATATTGCCCAACAGTATCACAATATATTGTATCGCAATATGCATTGTATCGTCAGATTACACAACCATACACAGAGCCTATTTATTTCTTTTCCTGACTTGTATTAAAGAAATTGAGACTTATAATACTGAAAAAGACTTCCTTGCAGTAGAGCAGTTATTAATAAAGGGGTACACTGGAATTAAAGATAATGTCACTTTTTTCTGTACATCTCTACGGATGGCTTAAAAAAATAGTATTGAATTGAGCAAAAAACCTGTGCTAGTGCTTTTGCTCTGTTACAGAACGCATCAGGCCTTCTTTCGGTAAAATACTGGTTAATGAAGTTCTTAGGATGGAAATCATTATTAAAATAATTCCAACTATTTAAACATACACACCTGATAACCATATGTTCTGGGGTGGAACAACTGCGACCTAATTCTCAGCTACATAATCCAATAAAATGACCAACTGGGTGAAGTCTGTAAGTAAGTAAGTGATAGATATTCTCCTACCTTCATCTCGTCCCAGACACCGGTGATCTCGGCTAGACGTCCCTTGATGGCCTCAGACTGCTCCGGGTGTTCTGAGGCCAAACGGTCCGCCTCTTTTCCCAGGTCGGACAGCTTGTCTTCGATGGCAGCCAGGTCGCGCTCCATCCCTGTCAGCTTCCTCTGCAGAGCCATGACACCAGCCAGGTCGTTCCCAAGCTCCTGGGTCGACTCAATAACCTTAAGGGGGACACGGGGAGGAAGTGGTGAGTTAGACATGAGTTTAATTAAAAGTAAATAAGTCACTGTAGTCCATGCACCCCATTTTAATAAGACCCAAGCTGATGGGAGATTTTTAGTCTGCATTGTTTGTATTTTGGCACACAACTGCCACCATTGAAAGTAGAATTAGCTGTTAGCAGTTCCTGCTTGCAGTGTACCCATGGATGCACAAACAGCTATCACTGGATTACTTTGATACTAAAGAAACTTAAAAAACGTTCTGCAGTGCTCTGCCAAGCGTCGTTTTTCTGATATTTATGGACATTACTCGTGATGGATATTGGAGATAATGATATATAGATATCTTCTGGAAGTGTAAGTCACATTAAATATAAAATATGCGTTTCTTCTCATATCTTTTATTTGAGATTTTATTGAGCTATCAGTCAGAGAAAGAGTCAGATTATTGACACAAACTGCTGCACTCTGTCACTACATGCTTTAAAGTACCTTAACTGTCTCCATGAGCTCCGGCTGTTGACACTGTGCGTGACCAAACTACAATAACTGACTTCCTGTCATTTCAAGAACACCTGCATGCACCTGTCCCTTTCACTCACAAAGCCTCAAGACTCTTCAACTCATAGTTTGAACCTCGACTGTGGTGGACTAAAGCGCTGTGAGAGCAGTCTGTTTTTGTTCTGTTGGTACCTTGGTCTTCTCTTTGATCCAGGACTTGGTCTCATTACACTCCAGGTGGTAGTTCTGGACACCCAGAGCTGAACTCAGACTGTCTTTCTTCTGGTCCACCAGATCTCTGAACTGGCTCCACCTGGACAGACGGACAGAGACACCATCAGCAACAACCTGAACAAGTACTAAAACTGAACCAGGAACCTGCCAGGTGGGTTACCTGGTCAAACACAGGGTGTTTACAGCTTTAATCTAGACTTTCTTAGTAGCTCAATCGCAGTCAAAGTTAATTTGGTTTATTTTTCTGATTAGGTTTCCCGCTCAGTTTACTGTTCAACCTGACTTTAACAAACCGGGTAATCGATGTTTAGATTGACCCCATTACCTTCTGTTAAACCTACCATGAATTTCAGTGACCTGTTCAGTACCCGATAATAATAAAGTTTATGTACTTTTTTAATCCAAATTATTTGTTGAATCTTACAGTTTACCTTTTCTTCAAATCTCACTAATGTCAATTTATTTACCTTTTTAATTGTAGTTTATTTACCTTTTCAATTAGCTGTTTAGTCTTATTTCAACTACCTCATGAATCATGGTTAATAATAAAACTTTATATATCTGTTTACTCCTGATTTACCTGAAATTCAGTTTATCTACTTGTTTGATGGGTTAATAACAATCTTAATTTTAGTTTACCATCAGTATACAATTAACTGAAGTTACCTTTAATCCCAATTTTTTGTTGCTTTTGTGGTAAATCCTAGATTAGTTAACTTTTCAGTTTATTTACTAGTTTAATTATAACTTATTCAACTTTTTAAACTTTATTGAGCTGTTCAATCTCATGTTAACAACCTGTGTAATAGTAGTTTACATACCTGCTGAATGCTGGATTAGTTAACATCTTTATCAGTTTATTTATACAGTCAATCCCAGTTTATGTACTGGTTTAAACCTGGTTTATAAATCTGTCTAATTCCAGTTTATCTTATCCTACTGAAGTGACCTTAAATCCCAGATTTAGCTTGTTTAATTCCTAGTGATCACTCCCCAGTAAATTAATCAATTAATTACTAATTCCTGTTTAGTTCCCTTTTTAAGCCTGGTTTTGATAGCTGCTTAATACCAATTAATTAATCCCAGTTACATGTACAGTTGGTATTAAATTAACTGGTTAATAATTTGAGTTAATTTTCCTATCCATCCTGGTTTATTTCCCCCTTTATTCTAAATTTTGTTTACTATTTAATCCCAGTTAAATCAAGCACTTAGTCCCAGTATGGTGCTAAATTTCCACTTTAATTCCAGTTTGTTAACCGGTATAACTTTAATTTAAAAATTACCTGATAATCCCAGTTTATGATCTGGTTGATTTAATCCCAACTGGATTACCTGGTGTTGAGTTTGTCTTGCTGGGCTTTGATCTCCTTCTCGCTGGGATGTCCACTGTGGATCAGTTGCCTGGCAACCTGGTTCACCACGGCAACCCGAGACGCCTGGTTGTTCATCTCCGGCTCCAAACTCTCGAACCTGAACCGAGACAGAGGCAGTTACACATCATGACAGATATAGACATATATATTGCAATTTTTTAATTAAATTAACCTATTTAGTCTAACCTAGGAAAACAGTCATAATCTATAGTCCAAGCTAGAGGTTGGGGGTTTAAACACAACAATTGATACAGTGTTATTAAGCATCAATATATCATATCTGGCGTCTGGTTGAGAACTTCATGAATGTTGAAACATTGAGAGAAAAAAAGAAGTGACGTAAGTGTGAAGAGAAAAGTGTTGTCTGCTGATGCCTGCTGCTGCTATTGAGTAACACACACACACACACACACACACACACACACACACACACACACACACACACACACACCGAGTTAACCAGCATCTGGGAAACGATCCATGTGATGCTTTGTGGTCAATATGGAGAAACAAGTGGCTGAAAACCAGAGACTGTGAATGAACCGTGTAACCACAATCCAAAATACACACTCCCCCCCCCACACACACCCACGCAACCAAACACACACAATAAGCCTCTTAAACAGTGTGGAACTTTCGGTTTGTTGTAATTAACAGTTTACTGCGGTGGTTCCCACAGTCTGACTGTGACGGTCTCACTCCAAACAACAACCAGGACTAACTGACGGAGCACAAACCAGATCTTAAATTCCACACTGCTGCTTTTACATGTTTTAATTACAATAATCACAATCCTCTTTCATTCTCTATCTATCTCGAGTCGAGGAGGAGGGGCCAACTTTTAATGGCCCGTTGACAAACGACAACGGACAAATCCTGCTTTATATGTCTTTAGCTAATCAATTCCATACAGTAAGCCTAAAGATATTCAGGCTTTGAAAAAAAAAAGCTGTGTTTTGCTGCCCTCTCTGGTTGAGAGTGTCACCTCTGACCATGCCCAGAACCACTAGGTGTCCCCTGCAACCACACCCACAGTGATGTCACAGGGTACACCTGTACATCACTGCAGCTTGTTAAACCACAGTGTTACAAAAATAAAATGATTGATTATTGATTATTGTAATTATTGAGAAGATGGCAACATAAACTCCTGGTTGAAAACTGTTGCTTTACAAACACAAACTCTGCGGTTCGGTCTGGTCCTTACCGGTGCTGGACGACCTCCAGGTCCTCCAGTTTCTCTGGGATCTCCATGCTGTTGAGCCACTGCTCCTTCTCGTCGATCCACACCTCGCAGGCGTTTGCTTCGCTCAGCATCTTGTAGAGAGCCAGCGCGTCCTGCAGTGCCTGTTTCCTGAGCCGCGTCAGCTCCACCACCTCCTTATAACGCTCCTCGATGCCCGCCAGTCTGCTCTGAACCTGCAAACACAGGACTGTCAGACACTGCAGAGAAACTGAAAACAACTTTTACTAATTTTTACATTTAAAACTCTTTTGGTTTCTTTCAAAAATTAATTCAAGCAGAACTCTTCCCTGCTCTTATTTTAGACCCTGCAGCAGTCGGTGTTGTGTTTGTGGTGTCTGTCAGTTTCACCTCCTCAGAGTTGGCCTTCTCGGGCGGCAGCGTGCGAGACTGTTCATGTAGAGCGTCGATGACGGGCCGGTAGCTGCCGATCTCCTCGGCCACATCCTTGTGCTTCTTCACTAGAGCCTGAGTGGAGAACTCGTCGTGGCCGACGTCCACGCTGGAGACGATCCGCAGCACGTCCAGCATCCACGTGTCGATGTCGTCGGCATCGGCCTGCAGTGACAAAGTGAGAAGTTTAATATCAGTGAGCACATTAAGACTGTAAAAATGTATTCTTTTTCAGGCGTCAGCTGTTATCCTGCAGACCGGAATAATATTTGGTTCATGTTTTACAGATGTCTTCATTACATCTTTTCAGGAAACAGCAATAAATACTGTATTTCTGGCTAGACAACTAAGAAACTCTGAAACATGGAAAGTTCATCTTTGTGCTTTCAAATCCACTCAAACAATATCTAAGAGTTCTCACCTGGAACTGGTGCTGGTTGCAGGCCTCCTGCAGACGAGCTTTGCGGACGGCAGAAAGACGCTCCAGAGCCGCCCACTGCTCCTACAGCACAAAGAGGGGAGGGGGGAGGAAAGGAAGAAAGGAAGAAAGGACATAGGGAAGCAAGGAGTTAGGATATGATAACACACAATAGTAACATTAGATTCTGGGTGTTTGAGGAAGGATTTACATGAAAATGCACTTTTTCTTCTGATATGTTCCATATTTATTCCAGATCACATTAACGTTTCAAAGGTAAAACAGGACAAAGGAAGGGAGGGGAGAAAAGCTTTTATCAATCATCACTGCAGGCCAGATGTTTCAGAGCTGTACTGCAGAAATACTGAAGTCATATGTCCAACATGCAGGCTTTTTTTTTTTTTTACTAAAAGACGACTAACCAGGAGGGTTGTGATTATTATACAGCTTAAATTTTCAGACAGATTTCTCAAAAAGTGAATTTTATGTTTAGAAATGTTACCAAAAAAACACAGTTAGTAGGTAGTTTAACTAGTAGTTTTGGGCAATATTTCTTTTGGGGGTGGGGGTTGTCATTTTATTTAGCTATTTTATAGGTCTGGCACCAAAGAAGGAGTGAGAGCCATTCATTCTCACTGAGCGGCACAGTACACAGAGTTTCTTATCTAAAGTCTAACTTTAAGCCAAACCAGAGTAAAGGCGGTGGAAAGGTTGAACCTAGACTGTGAGTTTAGGTGAGTTTTTTCTGTCATGTTTGAGGTTACGATGAATTAACAAGGCAGTTAAGCTAGTCTTAATAACTCTCCGATTGCTAGTTGTTGTCATAATTTTAACGTATCGACCAACCCTAAACCACAACCAAAAAAGTAAACAGGATATGCATTACTTGTTAGAGCTAATTCCTACGTGGTTAATAGCCTTGTTTACCATATTACCTTTTAGGACAAGATCTTACAATGTCAGCTTGATGCTTGTTGAGAGGATACATTTTGTAAGACTAGCTTTATTGTACCTATTATCCACTTAAATGACCTCTCGACCTAATTAAAGGGCATCATTTTGGATCTTTAAGGCTTCCATGAACTCAAAGAATAAAAAGAGATTTACCTTGTTGTCTTGGATTCGTTCTTTAATCTTGTCAGCTCCGAAGTGTTTGTTGGCCACCAGCTCGTCGCCCTGTTTTATGGTTTGCTGGAGGTGGCCGGCACGCCCGCTCATCTCATCTTCGAAGGCTTTGTGCTGACTCAGCAGCCGCAACGCTCCCGTCAGATCCTTCCCATAATCCTCGGACGACAGGATCTGCTCTTTCTCCCTGATCCAGCCCTCCTACAAACCACACATTCAGGTCTCAGTTACATCACCTCAGAACTAAATCAGGTGTTTCACTTATGAATTCTGGTGAAGCCAACTGTGCTGTGGTTCAAGAATAAAAGTTGTTATGTAAAGTGATTAAAACAAATGTGGGCACCAAACATTTTTGATTTTAGTGTCAGGTAAAATAATTAAAATAAAATAATAATTACCTCTTCTGCCATTTCCCAGAAGAACTTCCAGAGGCGGCGGGACTCCTCGAGGCGAGCTCGGCGCTCAGCCGCCAGCTGACTCAGTTCCTGGTAACAGAAGTCCATGTGAGCGACTCGATCCCTGATGATCTGAGGATCACAGGGTTTATAACCTGAGGGGGAGGAAGAGGAGACTGAGTAGGGCAAGAAGGAGAGGAATCATCATTTATTTCTGTCTGTTATGAGAAATTAAATGTGTTCCAACCGTCTGTCTCACCCTCCATTTCATCGGCAAACTTCTGAGCGTTGCTGTTGACGTTTCGGACTCGGTCGGCCTGGATGCTGATGTCTGCCTCCACCAGAGCGTGTTTCTGCAGCAGGTCCTCCACACCCAGCAGGTGTTTCCCATAATCCTGAGAGAGCAACAGCATCTGCAGGGACAGAGAGCAGGGTCAAAGGTCCAAATTAGATAGGACTGTAATGTCAATAAATTCTCAGTACACAGAATGCAGTTTCTACGCTGCCTTCTAGAGCAAGGCACTGTGATCCAGTGACTTGCCAGGGTGCTTGACAAACTTTTGGTTTCTGGTCTAATTCTAGAGTCAGATGTGTTCATCAAAATCAGTTCCTGCACTTTTTCTTCCACAACAAAGGCAAACTGCCCCAATGGAACCTTGATCTGTCCCTTACTGTAAATCAAGGATGAATCAGGTGTTGACTTTACAGTTCAGATCGTATCTGCTCTGTTTTTGTGTCATTTTTAAAATTCAGTACATTCAGCAACATTTCATTGCTCTCTTACATGATACTAGGGCTGACCTGTATGTTTCGAAGCTTCAATTGTTACCATGGTAATCAACGTCCAAATCAGTATTCAAATGCTACATTGTAGTGAATCTCTTGCTCTGCATCTCTGCCTCATCAGTCCCTTCAGACCACATATTTTTCTCATATGAACCCTGGACTGAAACTTCAAAGCCCCAAAAATGGTATTCAGAAGAGCCCTACATAAACGCCATCTAACAATGTTGTCTTAACCTCAAGAGCTGAAGAAGAACTTCACCTACATAAAACTCAGGCAATATTTTTCAGAAATAGATAAAGAAGGCTGAGTATCTGACCAAGATTTCAGTATCAGCCTCAAAACCTTTGTACCTTCATCTCGTCCATCCAGTCCATGATGTAGAGCATCTCCTGGAAGACTCTCTGCAGGCCCAGGTTCATCTCCAGTCTCTGCCTGCGGGCCTTCAGCAGCTCCAGCAGGTACTCCCACAGCCGGATCACGTTGTCCTTCCTGGCCGTGATGCGTTTGATGTCATGGTAACTCTCCGCCTCCAGCTCCTTTGCCACGGCAACCACCGCCTGCAGCAGTGAGAGGGAGGAGGAGAATGAGTGGAGGGAGGGATAAAACGGCAACAAAAGACAAAACTCATGCTAAAGATCTAAAACAGAAACACAGAAGAGTCCTAGGAAGACGATAAAAACCTCTTTTTTTTTCAGATGGGGGATTTAGAGTAGAGCCTTTAAATTACTCCCGTCTCATCAGGGTTTAAATGCATCCAGTCAAGGCTTAGATCTGTGCCATCAAGATTTCGAAAAGTCTGATCAATGTTTGCACCTGTTTAATCAATGGTCCCATCTGACCCATCTGGCTTCATTCCATCTGATACAAACTTATTCTAATTCTGTTTCAGGCTCTTCGCAGTTCGAGAAATCGATGTTAAAAATCGATCCAGGTGATGAACTGACCTGAACTCGCTCCTCGTAGGCTGCAATGTCTGTTTCTATGGCTTCATGTTTCTTAGTAGCGGCTTCAACGGCCTGAAGATCAAATCCAAAGTTATCCTGCAGAAGGACAGAGGGGAGGAGGCAGGGAGAGGACAGGTGAAAGGAAACAAGGAGAGGAAAGAGGAAAGGAAAGAAGGAAGGAAATAAGTAGAGGACAGTGGAAAGGAAATAAGGAGAGGAAGGAGGAAAAGAAACAAGCACAGGAAGGAAGTAAGGACAAGTAGGAGAAAGGAAACGGAACAAGGAGAAGAAAGGAAACAAACAGAGGAAAGAAGAAAGGTAACAAGGAGAGGCAGGAGGAAAGGAAACAAAAAGAAGAAAGGAAACAAAGACAGGAAAGGAAACAAAAAGAAGAAAGGAAACAAGGAGAGGAGAGAGGAAAGGGAAAAAGGAGAAGAAAGGAAACAAAGAGAGAGAGGAAAAGAAACCCGTACGGGAGAGGGGAGGATACAAAGGAAGGACAGATGAACATATGGACAAATTATTAGTATATTATTAAACTTTTATGGATTAAGAAATAAGAATCTAATGAACAGGACTGACTGGCTGTTTTGATGAATGATTGAAAATGTGTTAAAAGCTGTGTCTTACCTGGGAGACCAGCCTCTGGTTCTCACTCAGCCACGTCTCCCTCATGGCGGCTTTGCGGTCGAAGCGTCGGGCGAGCTGCTCCAGTTTCTCTTGACGAATCAGCTCCGTCCTGAGAGCCAGCTCTCGCTCGTGCTCCGCCTTCTCAAGACGCTCCCATGCCTAAAACAAACACACACACACAATATCAGCCAAACAGTAACACTAATGAAGGTTTAGATAATTGAGTTTTATAGTTTTTGAAAGACTCTTACACGAAAATGATTGATGACGATCATTGTATTATTATATTTATAATGTATATGTTATTATTTTTCTATTTATTATAATATTGTTTTTCCTTTTCATCTTACCTACACAGATCTTTGACGTTGTAAATACTGATTTTATAGTTTTTAAGTAGATGTTATGGATCAAGCCTTTTTAAATTTTACCAAATAAAAATCAAATGTCATGGGAAGAAGAGTCATTTCTAAATTCAATTGAACTCTCAAAGTGTTACAATTAATTTTGAATGTCAAAATTAAAAAGTATTGTCTCAATTTACATTTCGAAAGTAGATCATAGACACACCGGGATTAAATACATAATCACCTTGTTGATGTCAGAGATGAGTTTTCCCTCTCGGGGAGTGTAAACCTTCTGGTTGTTGGCTCTCATCTTACTCTGGATGGTGAACAGAAGAACCTCCAGGTTGCCCTTCTCTGTGAACCTGCGCACAAGTACATAAAAAGAGAATTACCAGGTGTTAACTACACATCATTATATTATTTTCGAGCTGACTAAGTTTCAGATATTTGATTATAGTTTCTGGTTTAGGGACACCTGAGTTGACTGAATAATGGGAACTGTCTCAAAAATGAGCAGAAAGAAAAATCAACACAAACAAAGAGACATTTTTAAGTTGCACAAAGTTCATATTAATTGCAGAACTGCTTTTCTCTGCCTCTTGCACTATGTGTGAGCGTTTCTGTGTCGACCCCTTAGTCCCAGTCATGAAGGCATGAAGCACAAACTGTCTCATTTTATGTTTTTGAGTCAGCACATTCATTCAGACTCCCAGATGTTGATTTTAATCAACAATACATTATGGCTTTATGCAAAGGTCTATAATAAATAATTGCTTAGCCAAGAACAAGCATCTAAATAAATAAATCTAAATAAAATACAGGCCCATCGCAGAGAGTCAAGAATTCTTTCACATTGAACCTTTAAGTGGATCAACATTTGTTGTTTTTTTAGCTTGATGACGTGTTGTGTTGTGTTGTGTTGTGTTATGGTTGTCTAGCCGTGTGTCAGGGAGACGCAAGCACAAAGTCACCTCCAAAGCGAACAAAAAACAAGTTCTAAACTTCATTTTCCAATCATAACAGCTTTGACTCATTCCAGGAAATGTCATTTGTATCTGTGCTCTGATTGAGACTCGGCTGGGTTCGTTGTTTTGTTATCCTCCTGCAGTCCCTGTGGGAGGAAAACTGTGGTTTAAACACAGAGCTGACTCCTGAGTGAGTAACAAACTGTGAAATATCGGTTTACAGTGAGAGGTGGTTGGTTCTTTGGGTTTTCAGGAGTTAAAAAAAAAGGAGAGACAGAGACAGAGACAAAGAGGAGGTTAAGACAAAAAGAATCTGGAGGAGTGAAAGTCTATTAAAGACACAAAGAAAATAAACAGAAATAAAGCCAGAGAAAAAGTGTGTTTTCAGTGTACTTTGCTTTTTAAGTACAATTAGGCTACATATACCACCAAGCTAGCTAGCTGGTACATACCATGTGGAATATTTGTTATTTATTTTGAAAGAATATTATTTATGTCAACAATTTGGGAAATGAACTTAGGAATTAGAGTGAGCTGTTCAGATGGATATCAATCTCATGTGTTCAATACAGAGCTGAAGTCAGGACATAGTTAGCCTAGCTCACCATAAAGACTGGAAGCAGAGGGAAAAGGCTATCCTAGCTCTGTCCAAGCTTTAAAGCTCATTTATTCAAGAGTTCTATCTCAGATCTGCAACCCGCTATAGCTGGAGAAGCTGCACAGAGGTACTGGGCGGATGGATACACTATCAGAAAATAGTTCCAACATGCAACTTCTGCTAAAACCTCACACTTGGTTTTACATCTCTCTTGTGTACATGTTCATGAGTGAGCTTTAGAGTTGTTGGAAGATTAATTTATGATATATATGATAATGTATTTATTTTAGATGGAGCCAGGAGCCCTCGATGCTTCTGCGTCTTTATGCCAAGATAAGCTAACCACGTCCTGTTTCCAGCTCTGTACTTAACACACAGGCTGTGTTGTTACTCTACTCTTTATTTTTTAACAATTTAAGGACAATATACACATTAATCAACATTTCTGTAAAGTGCCTGTGTTAGCCAGCTGGCTAATTTCTAACTGTAGTCCCTTGGCGAGGTGTTTTGAAACATATAAAGTGCCATGGGCCCTATCTTGCCGATCTGAAACGCAAGTATCAAACGCAAAACGCAAGTAGCTTTGTGGGCGGATCTCGACGCAAATCTAAGATGGGTTGGTCTGAAGTAGCTACATTAGTCATAGGTGTGCTTTGGGCGTAACGTGCAATAAACCAATCAGAGCGTCATCTCACATTCCCTTTAAAAGCAGGCGCGCTTGTTCCATGGCGGATTGCTATTATAACGGCGAATCTGCCAGGAGCCGTTCACAGCCGAGGAGACCGACGTTCTCGTCAGGGCCGTAAAATACCGAGAAGTGACATTATTGACATGAAATAAATGTAACACAGCCATACAATAAATCAAAGCAATGTAACGCAGCTCCGCAGGAAGAAGACCCTGGCCTCGGGAGCAGTGCGCACGGGCCGAGCAGTGCGCCGGAGCACCGCCCGTTCCTGCAGCAAACCGGGTTTGACATGCTGGAGCGGGAGCTGTCCGGGATGCAGCACAGTATTAATGCCCATCCTGACCGGGTGGCGATGTTGCTGCGGCCTCTCAGGCGCATCCCCTCAAGTCTGCGCCCTTAAAATAGCATCTGAAGAAGCGCCACTGGCTTTAGACTAGGTTTTTCCTGGTCTGTGGCGGAATTGTTTTCTGAAACAGCAAAATAGCACCAGGGAACGTTTGCGCCGGAACACGCCTCCTCTTTACGCTGAACCGCCCCCCGGAGCGCAAGTTCATTCCCTAATTTAAGGACGTGCGTCGGTGGAGGGAAAATTCCAATGTGCGTGGGAAAAAAAAAAAAAAAAAAACCAGTGTACAAAGTCAATTGCGCTGAGTGAAAGATAGAGCCCCATGCCTTTAAATGAACCACTGCTTTAAGAACTTACTTTCCAAAATGTGGGACAAATTAGTACACCAGTAGGATGTTCAGTACCTTCGGTATGTAGGCTACTAAACTCGCTACAGATGTTTCCGGTTGTTAACCTTGTCACATTCACAACAGCCAACTATAGTCCTCCTTCAGAGATGAGATTCTTCCTTTTATTCACCACTAGCATTACTTCTAAAATGAGCCAGTAATAGTATACACCATTTGGGGAAAGTTTAAAGTTAATGAATTACTGCTTAGTCATCAGTGTGTGTGTCAAGTGTTCACTGACTTTGGTGGTTTCTCCACAGTGCGGTAAGTGTTGAAGGCCTGCAGTTGCTGCTGGACTCCCACCAGAGAGTTGGCAAACTTCCTGTTGTTGAGGATGATGATGGTCTGTTCGATCCACTCTAGCAGGTCTGACGCCAGAGACTCGTACTTCTCAATCATCTTCTCTGTCTCAATGGCGTTGTCCAGAACCTGGAAAACACACCACAAGAAACATGTTTACTAAAAAGGCAACAGCATGATCCTTTAACCGTCTGCTGAGGTGTGGAGAGGCGGTTGGTCACCTTGCCGATTCTCTTTCCCTCCACCTTCAGCGCCTTCATCTTGGAGAAGTAGTGGTAGTAGGTCACCACGTAGGTGATGATGGACTTCTCATCAGGGTGGTCCACGCTGATGTCTGCACACAAAAAACAAGACATCACCTTGGACTTTGAGAAACAGGGATGGAGATTTTTCTGACATTTAATAGACCAAATGATTATTCTAAAAAATGATCATCAGAATAATCAATAATGCATATCAAGTATAGGCTACTATATCAAAATGTGTGTGTGGTGTCTCATCATCTCTCACCCTCTGCGTCCAGCAGCTTAGTGAGGCCCAGGTGTTGCTCGGCCAGGTTGAAGGCATTCTGCAGGTTGTAGTGAGCGTTTGATTTCTTCAGTTTATCAAAGTCGATCAGGTCCGGTCTGAAAAATAGGATTATAAAAAAAATAAAAATAATCAGGGCCACAGGCAGGATTTAAAAAAGTTCCACTAAAGCCTAGGACTCTACAGTGTTTTAATGACTTGGATTTCTTATATTTTATTTATTCATTATTTGGCTAACAATTCTACTTTCTGTGAATTTTAATAAAACTCTGGTTGAGATTCTGGTAAAAACTTTATTTATTATGCAGCTGTATGGAAGCCGAGAACAGCCATGATTGCATTTTTTTTTAATTGCTGTAATCATAAAGTTAATATAACTTGTTAAAAATAAAAGGCTCTCAAGATAACAACATTAACAGAGAAAACGTTAAGTGTGAAGATGCAGCCGGGCTAGTTTTGTCCTTAAATGACGGGGACTGATCCAAATTTGACCTCTGACAGAAAGACACAATGCGATTTCTGCCTGTGTTACACTTTGATTAAAGTACAGTGTGATATGTTGATCCATAATGGGTACTCCTTGATCGGACATTTTCAGCTTTAAGCTATTGCTACAGTAGTCAAGACGCCATCTATGCATGCTGCCACAGCACTCCTGTTCTCTGACAAATGTGACTAGTAATAACAGGAAACGACCTTTTGTTGTCTCGAGATCACAAGTTAATTTATGTCATTACATCAAGGTAACAAAAATCGTTCTCTTGAGATAACGAGATAAATTAACTTGTGATAAAAATATAATAAAATAAAAAATAACATATAGTCTAAAAATGCAGGAATCAGCTGATAAAACACAGACCATGTGTAAGTCTTTAACTGCAGATATTCACCAAAAAGGGGCACCTACAGTATGGCTCTGGTTGAAACTCATCCCTAAATTTGCTCTCATCTCGCAGAAAATCTTTTATTTTCAACTCATATTATTCCAGATTGTTTGGAATTAATTAAAATGTCTATCTCTCTGAGGTCAAAAACAATCCATTGTATGTCTTATTGGGCTGCTCGACCTATGACCTCACTAACTGTTGCTTGTAGTGTTGGCGATCTAAGATTAAAGGACTTGAAAAAAGGAGATGTGGATAACTAATATGTGACTAATGTACAGTTGTACTCTTCTTTCGTGTTTTCTCCATTAAACTATTGAGACTGAAAATAAACAACAATAACAACAGTTAAGTGGAGATTACATTCAAACACAAAACCCCCAAATAATGACAGAATACAAGTGAAATAAACTTTGGGAGAATGAATACATTTTTGTGCTTCACCGTTATGTGACTGTTATGAATATGGACTTTATTTAGTTTAAACATAGATTTTTTTCATGTTTTGCATAAAGAAATGTTTCAAGTCTAAATGTGGTTTTGAGGAAACTGCAGTCTGCTGACTGATCAGCTGAGACTGAGTTATTAAAGAAGAGACTGTGAGCCAAGCAGCTGCAGAGCAAACACGAGGAATGATGTAATGTTGGAGTTGAAGTGTAGAATTATATTACGTGATTATAGAGTGCTGCAGGAATGAGTCCTTAAACCCAGAAATAAGTTAACATATTAGCTCTTCTAGTTTCCTCTCCTTGAAGTCAGTGGGTTTTTGAAAGATAGAAAACAACAGTAGCAGTACTAAGGCAATCTAGATGTCATGTGACCATGGTGTCATTCGTTTAACCTAATGTTAGAATTTTGTTTCTGGCGATGGCATTAACACTCCAAAAATAATAAAACTGGAACTACCTTTGTTCCCCACAGAGCTTATTTTCTGCAACAATCCAAAATCCAATGGAAAATCCCATTAACATTAAAATTGCTGTATAAGAATTTATTTTTGGAATCTGTAAAATGATTTAATAGTGTAGAAGAAAATAATCACGATATTTGTCTCCCAAAATCCAAGCAGGAGCACCTTTGCCTGTGGATCAAAGAGTTCCTACCTGTGTTTGTGGATGAGAGCGTTGAAGGCCATCCCGTCCCTCCAGCTGGTGGAGAAGTTGTGGATGTTGACGTTTGGATATCTGGGGAGAAAGGAGAAATCATAGCTCAGTCAGGTTTTCGAGTAAGACTAAAGTAACTGCAAACAACATTTAATAATGCACTGTTTTCTCTGTTCACTTCACATTCATCCGGGGATGTTAGAATAATCAATCTAATGGGATCACTGAGCTGTCGACTGCGAGTCTTCCACAGCAAACAGAACCAAGGCTTTTAGACATTAATTAATGGTGGAAAGATGAAGGCTGACGGGGGGGGAAAAAAATCACTTCCAATTTGTTTATTCACTTTAACGAGAGAAACAGGAAGTGATATGGTTGATGGGATGTGTATTCTAAATTTGAATAAACGCTAACGATCCCAATGGATGATCTGTAGATTCTCACCCTGCCGTCTTCATCTGACACCAGAGCAGCAGAGCATCTTTAGCCGACTTCTTCTCCTTGTTGTCCTCCGTCTCCACACTGATGTCCTGGATCTAAGACACACAGACAGACAGACCGACAGACAGAGTAAGCGCTGACGTAACTGACTTTTATTGAGAAAGACTGTCCATATTTCTTTTAATCATATACATTTTTTTTTTTTTTTTTTTGGAGTGAGCTTTTGTTTGTAATTGTCTTTTGGAGATAATATTTGACAGCTGATTAAAAGCATTCATGCAGCACTTTCAACTTTCTGCTTAGTTTATTAGTTTTTAGTTTATTAAGTTATTCAATCATCCCCTGAATGTAATGCAAACAGCAGACAACGAAAAAATTAAACAAAAGAAAGGGAAGAAAAAAAAATTGTTTTATTTAATTTTTTCTCAATTTGATAATATCCCCATAGACAAGGTCATACCTAATGCACAACAGCAGGTTAATTTAACAATAAGAAATTGTGCAAAAAGTACTTACTGAAAGTATCCCTAATGTTACATTTTGAATGGTTGGTTTGTGTTTGACATTAAAGGGTTTATTTTTCAAAAAACAACACACACTACATGCAGTAAAAAGATTAAGAGCAGCAGTGTGTCCAGAAATCAGTGCTTTCTGAGAGATCAAGACATCCCTGAACAAATTAAGAGAGAGTTGCTGCTTTTACCCATTACCCATATCCCTGAATGCAGCATTTAACTTGTTAACACACATCAAAGTAAACATATACCAACAAACAAGATTTGTCCAAATCCATAACGAGACACACAAGATGATCAAATACATAATTACCCACATACGCAGGCAATTTGTTAAGTTTTAACAGGGTGGCTGGCTTAATGGGAGCATCATAGTGATGGTTCTTTTGAGTAACCTGGTATAAGCTATAGTTTAGCTATAGAGCAAATTAAAATTGAAAAGAGGTCCAGTTAGACAAACTTTCCTCAACAAAAGGACCAGAACATCATGATGTCTAAATTTCGTTATGATTCAGTTCCATATGTACTGAAGTAGCCAACAGTTGTATTAACGTATACGTAGTAGTACTTTGTATAGTAATCTACAACTGACTGTCAAATAACAAAAAGGACAATTCAATAATATTTCAACAATATTTATTGTCAATTTTCATATTGAACTGTAGGGATTATATATAAGAAGTGTTCTAATAATAAAGCATGTTTTTTTGTCATTTTAAATAAAATCATGGCTGCAATTAAATATAAAACACATAAGAGATTTTGAAAATGTGCAACTTAAAATAAAGTGCTTAATTTGAGAAAAATTACGTAAAAGGTGCAGCTTGAGCTTGCCCTTTTCTACATCTTAACAACCTCAACCAATTTTATAATAAATGATTTCAACACATCTTAACAATTGAAGAACTTAAACACCTCCTTTTCCCATTCTTTCCACTTTATATCCCAGTACTCCACTTTCTTTTGTTCAGTGATGAAATAAGATTAAAATAAAAATATAAACCGTCAAAATGTAACAATTATCAATCATTTTTTGGTTATTGGTGTGGATCTGAATAGGACAGCAGTCCACCTATTAGTGACCTTGGTACTAGGGAATGGAGAGGAGGGGTGGCAGGTTAACAACATTTTGCTAATAAGGTGATGGTATCCCCAATCAAATCGCCTGGTGCACACACGTGTTCACGTTTTCAAACTCTTTCATGAGCTGCATGTGCAATCCACAAAGAGGGAGATCCACCACTGACATGATGAGTTTTCTGCCTACAGTCACAGCTACATGTCTGACCTCAACCCTTCAGTCTCACCAGAATCTCTAACTAAATCCAAGCCTTCAAACAGCCCACTGAAGACTAGTGAGAAAATGTAAATGTCCACACTGTCACTCTTATTCCATCAACAAACACACACACATCTGTACTCCTGCATGCATTCCCAAAACACTAACCATCCACCTAATTCTTGCTATAACCGTAAAACTAACTCTTTGCTTACCATAAGTCCTGACTTTCCAAAAATGTTCTCACTTTTTTAAACTTCCCTTACCTTTTTTTTTAAAAACCTCCCAAAAACATCCATGCCTTGTTAAACATGTCCTCATTGTCCATGCTTTCTTAAAATATCTTCACTGTCAGGAGTTGCCCTCATTTTCCAAAACAATGTCCTACTAACTCCAACAGGTACTCACAAAGATAGTACAAGAGTGCACACAAAAAAAACATCTCACCTTCATTGATTGACATCCATCAGTTTCACTCTAACAGAAGCGTGGGCCACATCTGAGCCACAAATCAGCAACATCAACACTGCCAAAGCATATATGACACACACACACACACACACACACACACACACACACACACACACACACACACACACACACACACACACACACACACACACACACACACACACACACACACACACACACACACACACACACACACACACACACACACACACACACACACACACACACACACACACACACACACACACACACACACACACACACTCTCTCTCTAGTCCTTCTGTCGGCTCCATTTCACCCTCATTCCTCCGTTGCAGGATTTAAAACCACTAAAAAGAGTTTTTTAATCCTCACAGCTTATAAAAGCTAAATCCCTTTCACCCATTTTCCCAACTGTTCACTGTCCCTAACGATGACATCACCACCCAAGTGACACGACAAGCCTGTCAACATACAGTAAAGTGACAAGCGTTTTTCTGAGTGTAACTCCGGCCATTTAATGGGGCCTTATTCGTTGAGATCAATGCATTTAAAGCAGATAAAGAAGCTCAGGACTGGTTATCAAGGGATGTGAGGAGGTAAAGGAGCCTTTTAAAAGTCATTTCACTTGAAATGAACAGGAAATGTCCAACAATAACAGTAAATATTAAGTAATTTAACTGACAGCTCTTAATCTTTCAGTAAATGTTTAAGCATTTAGCGATGTCACATTTTAGGGATTACAAAGGATTTAACATTACACCGACTCTGCTTTTATATCTGCAGAAATAATGAGTGATATTAATAATGAGAATTAATTCATTTTATGTTTTCTGATTAACACCTTGCTGTGAACTAACTCTCTTAGTTAATAGGCAGTGTTGCCAGTTTATTACGTCCACTTGATTCAACTAGAACTCTAAGTAGCAGTTTTGTTTAATCTTGTAATAAATAAATGTTTCTCATTTTGACTGGTTCAGCTTACCTAACTGAACTTATTGTGGGATGCAAAATAAGTATAATGACCTCAATAGATAGAACTCATTCCACTTACTTTGGGATTCAACTAACAACTATAGTTGCTGCCCAAGGTAATAATACCCATGATGAGAGGTTCAGTGGCACAATTTTAGAATAAGTGAAAAAATCAGTTTAATGTGACTGGGATGCAAAATATTAACAATAACCCATTACCTGCAGGTGAAAGGTAACGGCCAAGTGGGATACAAAACAGCAAAGTATCTCTTTGACTCAAACGAAACATGGTGTCACCAAAGAGGCAACCCTCGATTAGGCTTATACTCGGATCACAAAGGAATTATTCAACTTTTTGAGATGCAAAATAGTGAATGTGAGTGAATGCCACTTGTTTCCCTCCAGATTGGAAAATGTGTCAGTGTACTTGTCTTACTACTACAACAATATCACAACCACTGATTTACAATAAGCAGATCATGGCCTAGATGCAGCTCAAACAAGAGCAGACTCCACCCTGTTCGACTTATTGCACAACGGACCACAATGGAATTAAGGTGATGGATCAAATGACCCAAATCACCAGTGAAGTCTTATAGTTTCAGCTGATGTGACTGATTAAGTTTATCTCATCTTGGGATGCAAACTTGCACAGCTGCCTCTTACCTGGAAGCGGAGGATGATGGTCCAGATGAGCCCCAGGGTGAGGCGGTGGTTTCCGTCTACGATGTCATGGGAGCCCATGTTCTCCAGATGGACCCTCTGCTCCTTCAGGAACTGCAGAGCTTTGTCCACGTTCTCCAGACAGTGAATCCGCATCCGACCCTTGGTGGGTTTGGGCTGAAAAAAAAAAAACACATCTCTGTTTATTTACAACCTTCAAAAACCAGGAACCGTGAACTGCTTCATGCTGCCAAATGAACATGAAGAAGAAGAAAACAGCTGCGGACACAGCTGAACGGTTTCAGAACTGCCACTTCTTGTTTTGATAGTGTTCTTTGTTGAGTGAAAGTGTGTTTTAGTTTGCATGAGAACAACTTTTACTTCACGTTAATACAAAATCATAAATCAAAAGGATTTCCTAAATACAAACATCCACAAACAGGAAAAATGTGTTAATATTTAAAGCAATAAATATCTCAGAAAACTTGCATGCATATTAAGCAAAACTATGGCCATGAACCAAATGTTACTGCACAGTTGTCCAGAAATCTTGAGTAGCTCATGTAAAAACTGAGAGTGGATATTGAGATTCTGGAGGAAAATAACATGAGCTAATTGTTTGAGTTGTGCGATTTTGAAAGATTGCAAAGTGACTTATTTCCTCTAATGGATGAGTCAAACCCTAAAACATTCGGATGATCCAAAACTGGAATGATTGTTGAATTTTCAAATGAACAAACTTCGTCTTAAAAGCTTGGCGAAGCAGACGGGATTAGTTATTATTCTTTATTTTAATTTATATTGTAGGTTAAAATTACATACGCTAACATCATTTTTTTTGTCGAAGTGAAGATCTGATTATTAGACTCTTTGTACTATTGTTTGAAATTACACGTTGCTTCCTGTTGATTAATGCTGGACAAACTTGTATTCATGTAATCATCACCAAGCTATAAGAATATTACTGTACACAAAGGACAATTGATCTGTTATTTTAATCCTACAGTATTAACAACCGAATATGTTTTCCTTAGGTGTCAGGCAGCAGCTGCTTTATGTTATAAAGACATTTTTACACATCTACAACCTCCAAACTTTCAGAAAAAAATTTCATTTTGAGCAGAAAACAACTTTATATTACGGTTATTGACAGGCCCAGTGTTTAATTCTACTGGCAAGTAGCTGTTTGACCTCTGGAATAAATGCATTAAAATAAAGGAGTCATTGTTAGTCAATAAAGGATTTTGTCTTGTACTTAAAGACAATATTCAAAAAATGAAAACAGAGAATCTGGTGGTGTAGGTGAGATAATTAGTGTCTGCAAACAAACACAGAAAGAAAAGTCCCTGTGATGCAACCGTGAAAACAGACGGGAAGTGTTGGCATCACCTCTGAGTGTCAGTGAGGTTTTCCAGCACACAGAGAATGAATTAAAAACGATAAATGAAGATATTATTAAAGTGGAGGGATTTTCATGGTGATTTAACACCGTGATAACCGGCTCTACTGTAGAGTTTCAGTCCTGCATCAGACATATGTCAGACCAACAAACAACTAATAAACAACAGTAACTCAGCTGAAGGCGAATGCAACGGAAGGATAGAATCATTAGGAGAAAGAGAAGTACTATTAGGGTCTTCAGAGCATCGGTCTACATCTCTGCTAGAGGTGGAACAAGTACTCAGATCCTTTAAAAGTACTTAATCAACAAAGCAAAAATAATCCAAGTCCTGCATTCAAACTTAAGTAAAAGTACAGCAGTATTATCTGCAGAATATACTTACAATATCAAAAGTAAAAGTACTTATTATGCATAAGGACCCTGCTAAGTGTCCATACTGTACTCTATTAATATTACTGATCCATCAATGTTAGAGCAGCACTACTACTTTATACACAGTTGGCTTGTCCAGTGGTTCCCGACCTAGTAGGCCCCTCCAAAGGGTCACCAGATGAATCTGAGGGGTATTCAGAATATTAGAGAGAGGAAAAAAGAAAAAACACAAATCTGTTTTCAGTTTTTGGACTTGATCTAATCTTTGATATTTTTGGTGAAATATTGGATCACTTTACCTCTCCTTGAGCCTCAAACAAACCTTGAAATGTGAGAACTTTAGAGGGGAAATGTCTCTCCTCTAACAGCCCACAGACATCTGAAGCAGATCGAGAGACTACCAGTAGATACTGCTTTTGTGTAAGGGTTCACAAGCCACTACAGTGTACTATATAAGCTTATAATATTTTAGTAGTGTCTTGTAGTGGAGTAGACGTATAAAGCAGAACTGAAATATTCAAGTTAAGTACGTGAGCTGAGTACTCTTACTGCTTGGGTTGATTGATTGCTCCGAAGCTGCAATATTATGAGAGCTAATTTTTTAAGGCCTCCTGTTTTTAACCAGCTCCTGTATTATGTCGGTGTGACACACAGAGGATTAAAGCCACAGGATGTTGTGGAGGAGCAGACAGAGAGAAAGAGCATTGAAGAAATTAATACAGACTTAATGTCTATGAAATACAGGTCCATCTGGTCAATATCTACCTTTAAACTGATTCAGTCACCAGCTGGTAATTATCAAACCAACTTGACTGCTTCCTCTCCTCCATCCTCATCTGAATATCACTGATGAAGCAGTTTGTTTAGTAGCAAATTTTGTTAAATTAGGGATGCACCCATGTATATTGGCCGTCACATTGGTATCAGCCGATATTCGCTTTGTTGACCAACATCAGCCTATTGGCAAATAAGATGGCATTCAGCGATATCAGTGGGCGATATTTATCTGTTGTGTCACATCAATTCTACACTGGCTAAATGTTGTGTTGGTTATTTCCAACCTGGATACTGGAGAAGACTTCAGTTTTCCAAAACTGGTACAAATTGCACACAAATACAGATGTGCTCCATGCAGCAGCTCAGACAGTGAGCAGCTGTTCAATCCTGGATGAGAAGAGAAATAGACTGAGCTGCAACAAGGAAGAGATGCTTACATTTGCAGATTTCTTTGTTTCCCTGGCACAAAAGGGTGAACAAATAACAAAAAACCCATTGTACTGGCATCAACTATTTATTTCGTTTTTTTTATTTTTTGGGGGGCTTTTAATTGATAGCAATAGCTGAAGAGTGACCATAAAATGGGGGAGAGAGAGGGGATGACACGCAGCAAAGGGCCATAGGTTAGAGTCGAATCCATGGCTGCTGCAGAAGGGACTCCACCAGGTGAGCCATCAGGACAGCCCCAAATTGTTATTTTAAATATCTGTATCGGCCCAAAATTTCCCAATCATTGCACCCCTATTCATAATTTTATAAACGATATTGGTGATGTTGTTTTAAGTATGTTATATATACACATCTATAAATCAAACTAGAGACCACCTGAGAAAACACTCTGATGAAGGCCAAAAACATCAAGGTCTCCTGGAGAACAGCTGATATTTTAGACATGTCTGACAATTCCTTCTAATATTAGTGGACAGTTTTTATATCAAGTTAGACTCCATTATCAAACACAGTGAGAAACACTTGCCTTTTTATGTTTTAACATTTTCATAATCATGCTTTGGCTTTTATGTCTTGAAAGTTGAAAATGAGTCCTCTGGGTGACAATGACATGTTTATGGTGATGTTGAACCTTGAAACATGAATAAAACAAAATATAGGAATAATAAATAACTACAATAAAATAAATGTCGGAGGTGTCGGAGCGGCGATGTTACATCCTGCAGGCCGTCCACACCACATGTCCTCTATCCAACACTGACCATCCAAACTACAACCAGGACTCCGTCCAACAATAACACTGCTGTCTTTGCTTTTCCTCACACAGACGCATAAACACCACCCGGCTCAAAGTCACTCAGTGATTCAGGATCTGGATTTGGACCAGATATATTTTGGACTGTTGTCTGCTGGTGGCACAAGTCCAACAAACCACACACAGATTCAGTGCTAGTCGGTTCATACGGTTTAAGATCAGCACTTTGCTCCATAAAACCAAACAAAAATCGTTTTACCTCCATCAACAGTTTGGTTCTGATCTGGAGCAGGAATTTCCCCCATCGGCAGGTTTTAGCTGTTTTCAGACTTACAGTAACTATCACGCTGTGTCATCTTGTTTATAGAGATTCTGGACTTGCAGTGCAGTGCTTATTTTTGGATTGGAGCAGCCTTAACATCCTTTGGTTAGCTCTGGCAGTGTGGTGTAAAAACAAAATCCCCAAAAGGACAGGGCTGGTGATGTTCCGTATTTTTCAAATTTTTAACAACTCCCACGAAAAACCCAAAATGTATCTACTAGCAAGTATTGTGTGTGTATCAAAGCCTGTGCCATAGAGCTCCATTGTTGTCCAAAACTATTAAAAACACACCAATGAGTCACACTGCATTGGCTGACATGTTCCTTCATTACAATGAACACACACACTGTAGTTTATTTTAATTCAACCACAGTCCTGCTGCCACAAATACTCACTAGAACACCAAATGTGGATTCATCTGCCTCTGAAAAGAGTCCCCAACAAATTTTATTTTGATAAAGTAGGAACAAATGGGCTCGGAGTCGGAACTGAACGCCACAGACAGGAACTCAGACAACACCGAGACACGCGTTGACACATACATAGACATAAAAAACACGAATGCACAAACATAGAAGAAGAGCAGCGTTATCCTTGTGTGCTGCATTAATGTACGGATGAGGTAAACGAAGAAAAACAGGAGATCTGGAGAAGTGCAGCGTTTTAGCAATCTCACTGTGTTCCCAGATCTCACCAATTAACTTTCTAAGAATAATGTTATCATGACTGATGGAAATATTGGACTCAACTATGAAAGAAGCCCATGTCGTAGTAGCTGGAATGATCCTTTAAATCCTGCCTCAGCAGTGTGGAAACAGCCGCTCACTCTCAGATTCTTCTGCTGCTTATGGAGGCGTTTTGGCTCCATGTAAACCCTGAAAGTTACTCAATGACTCCTTTCACAACTCTGACACCCCCCCCCCACACTGCCTCCCACTGTTATTCCCTGCATCCATCCTGCTCAACACTTTACTATCACTCTGCTTCTTTGGTTTATTTTATTTCAGTATCCTTTTCCTTCTCTCTGCATATCCACCCATTCTTCCTCTCGCTTTCCCTACGCTTCTCATTTTCCTTCCCTCACTTCCTCCTTCATGAGGATCCAAAATGCCAGAGATTCTCTGGCTCTCTGCCCTGACAAAAAAAGGAAACTGTAAAAATAAAACAGAATAAATAAAGTATAACTTAAACGTAAAACAATCCAGAAATAGAGAAAGTTTCTCTTGATTCCTGGCTGACTGGGTTCTCTCTCTGTGTGTGTTTGACAGGTTGTGAAAAGGCCGGATGACGGCAGAGTGGACAGAGAGGATAGATGGCCAAGAAGAAGAAGAAAGAAAAAATAGTAGACGAAGAAGAGAGGAGTTTGGCTCGTAGCACTGGAAGTCACAAGGCGGGGGGTGACATTGGGACAGTCTGAGTGAGTTTTTTTTTTTGTCTTTGATTTAGAAAAACTGCCTAAACCCTGTGTGTGTGTGTGTGTGTGTGTGTGTGTGTGTGTGTGTGTGTGTGTGTGTGTGTGTGTGTGTGTGTGTGTGTTTTCAGTCTTCACCCAGTCTACATGCATGCTGCTGCTCTTACAGCCAGGCCCTTTGATGTTGTGTATCACAGTTCTCTCTTTTTTTTTTATTACATAAGAATTGTGACGATCAAAAAAAACCTTGCCTATATTGTACGTGTCATTTTAGCAGCATTTGTGAGTGTGTCAAAGTGTGTCGTGTCCACCCTTTGTATCACCGAAGCACAGTTAACATAAACTGACTGCTGCAAGTTTAACAACACACACTAAGATAGGACAGTGAGGTGGTTTGTGGTTAATGATTGTACAAGTCATAAATGTGTTTAAACAAGCAGATAAGCAGAGTGGGAGACTGAAGACACCCAACAGCTGTCTATGTGCAGCTAGGGAGGGACTGTCAATGCTGGAGAAAATCAAGCAGTTGGAAAATAATGATAGAATGGAAGACGGTATTTTCAGCCGCTGAAGCCTTAATTAATGACCAAAGTCATTCTCCTTTTTTTTTTTTTAAATGAATGTCATAATTTATGAGAGAAAATTAACAAATCATCTTCCTGTTCGAAAATATCTTTAAGTACACTCTCATTAAATTCAGTTTATGATTTAGAGAGACTGAAAGAGAGATAATCAAAATATAATAGGTGGTGTCTTGATTTGATTGTTTTGAGCAACTGAAACGAGGCAAAACAGGCATTTTGAGAGTTTGTGATAGTGCTTCCAATGTAGGAAATCACTTCCTGCCCTCCATCTGGAGTTGGCGCCACAGGAACGCAGTGACCAACATGTAAAATTACCAGCAAGAGAAAATAAAAAGGTTAAAAAGAACGAGAGGATTTCCTAAAATGTTGAACTGTTCCTTTAACCTGCTGTTCAGGTGTGTCACACTTCAGCTTCTGCAGACTGATCGACCCAGTCTGTGCACTCTTTCAAAATAAAAGCACTGACAGTGATGTCACCCACCAGTCTCTCTCCTGACAGGACCTCCAGCAGTTTGATGAGCATGCGTCCGTCCCTCAGGTCCATGTAGAGGTCAGTGATCCGGCAGGAAACTCTGGACAGGTGAGAGTTCACCCATTTGGTGAAGGTCTTCTTCTGCACCGCTTCACGCTCATCTGGACGAGAGACACAGACAGAGAAAGGGAGAGGGAGAGAGGGAGAGAGAGGGGTCAGTTGAAGAGAATCAAAGCTACAGTGAAATATAACGTGTTAGAGAACATGATGAATGTCATGACAACTGATCCCAAACTCGACCTTCTGAGGCAGAGCGTGAGAGGAAACAAAAAGCTCTAGGAAATGCCAGTTACTGTACGCTGAGTTA
>NW_026136702.1:23182373-23377373 GCF_905237075.1 Dicentrarchus labrax
TCTTGTAAGGTCAAACACGTATCGAAGAAAAGCAAAGACATCCTGTCTTGGTACTGGAACTGCTCACTGTGTCACACCCATTTGGTTGATGCCCGCAAACTTACATACAAACTACCATTTTTAAGGCGGTAGCACTGAAATAAATAATCAATATAGAAAAACAACTCACTGGGTTTGAGGAGGATAAAGTTTGCTGACAGAAACTTTCACTGATGGAGATATAAAATCTTACATGTTGAGGTGGACCGATTTCTGAGAATGCTTGTGTGTGTGATCTGTCAACCAGTGTGCTGTGATAAGCAGTGTGTGTTATCTCCATCTTCATGCTTCCTCCTGCATTCTCTGCACACAGGAGTGTGTGTCACACTTCATGCTATTTGGCCTCTGTGTGTGTGTGTGTGTGTGTGTGTGTGTGTGTTGGGGCTTCCCCTTCCTGTGCTGAAAAAGAAGCAGATGCTCGTCCCAGCAGGAAAATGTGTTTACACTCACACACATATACAAAACTGTGCGACTACACCCAAGGAGCACAGGCTTATACTGAGTGTGTGCGTGTGTGTGTGTGGGTGTGTGTGTGTGTGTGTGTGTGTGTGTGTGTGTGTGTGTGTGTGTGTGTGTGTGTGTGTGTGTGTGTGTGTGTGTGTGTGCGTTAAATCACTTCTACTACCAATATTCAAAGATGCTGCAGTGAAAGTCAAAGAGCTGTGGTCCTTGTGGTTCCATCTTTTTCCAATCTGTACACGTTCTTTCCTTTTTTCTCATGTTTTTAATCAATATCCACGTTGCCGTCTCACCTCAACTCCCTCTAACAGCCTTTATGCTTCACACTGACCTCATCTGTGGGGTGAAAACAGATTTTCAGGCACTCAAAGAAAGAAAATGTGGTCAGAGTTCAGTCATGAAATTCTAATATTCTGTGGACTGTCTCCCCTGATTGGCTGATGACATTCTTAGACATGACTCGGTAAGGCATGCTCTTATCCTGCTTTGCTCTGTGCGCAATGACAATGATCACTGAGTAGGCATATTTTATTATAAATTTCAGTTTTCTTCACAGAAATGAATGAAATGCTGAAATTTAAGCCTTCTACATATTTCAAAAATTTACTTCTCAATTCTTACACCCCTAAGATCAGGAAGGCCTCGCCACCCCCACTTCAGCAGAAGTCATTTCAGGTGAATGTTAGCACTGAGCTAAATAAAGTGGTTTGACCTGCTAATGCCAAGCTACACAAAGACACAAAGACACACACACACGCACGGAAACACACACAGCTAAGCAGAAGTCAATGTCAATGGCTTCAATTACCTCTTCTGGCTTCATGGATACTGCTGAATACACAAGACACAGCTGTGTGTGTGTGTGTGTGTTTCATTAGAGCGAAAGGAGACAGGGATGTATTGATGGGGTCTATCTGTGTGGGTCAATAACACACACACAAACACACACAGATAACCACAGCAGAGGATGACCTTAACCTAAGCCTGAGGAAAGACACACACACAGTCCAGACAAGGGTGTGGCCTTGTTTGTCTCCATTGGGCTGAAAAAATAAAATAAAATCAATGTTTCTGCTCACTTTAAATGAGCGCCTCACACACACACACACACACACACACACACACACACACACACACACACACACACACCCACACAAAAGAAAGGAATGCACAGCCTGAACATCATGTGAGGTGCATCATTCCTCGTATCATCGTGTGAATGTATCACTCTCATAAATCACACACACAAACAATTGTAATGTATCATGGGAAGTCAAGGTTGTGATATGATAAGAATTCATAATAGTTCGAATAGTTAGAAAACACACACACACACACACACACACACACACACACACACACACACTATTGTCCATTTCAATGGACACACACATGCACACACTATTGTCCATTTCAATGGACACACACATGCACACACATGCACACACTATTGTCCATTTCAATGGACACACACATGCACACACTAAACACACTCTGACCAACATGTTTTCTGAGGGCAGATCAGGACATTTCAGCTCGTCACTGCTGGTAGTTGATAATTATTATATTTAAATTATTGGACCATTTCAATTAATAAAAAATCAATACGAGGAGTGGAAGGAAAGGAAAAAAGCAAGGGATAAGAGAGGGAAGGAAAGAACAGGATCCAGCTGTAATTAGGCTTTTCTGTCACTCTGATAAAACAATAAAAGCGGGAACAACTGTTTTCATCCCACATACAGAAAAATAAACATTTCTGTCCTGAACTGAGCCTTCAGGCTGTGCTCCTCTCCAGCTGAGTCCAAACAAAACCAGCTCCACCAATGAGCTTCTTTCATTTATAGATTAGGTTAAGGTCGGAGTCAGAGGTCAGGGTCGGGGGTCAACACTGGAGGCACAGCCCAACTGTCAACGAACAGGGGGTGGGACTAGTACACAGCCCAGGAGGATGGTCTGCCTGACAGGTTCAACTCAGGGTAAAGAAAACCTCTTGGGACACAGTACACAAAAAATTACATACTTTATCAAACACACATCAGTCCACAGCTGTGTTCCCCTGGGTGAAGACTGAAAACACACACACACACACACACACACACACACACACACACACACACACACACACACACACACACACACACACACACACACACACACACACACACACACACACACACACACACACACACACACACACACACACACACACACACAGGGTTAATGTGATTTAGGTTAGGAATAAATCTTTAATCTCTTATCATCCAGAACAGGTTGACACCTACACATCCAACGTGTGTGTGTGTGTGTGTGTGTGTGTGTGTGTGTGTGTGTGTGTGTGTGTGTGTGTGTGTGTGTGTGTGTTGGTGGGGGATTTTGGGGAAATTTCTGAGCAGTTAGTTATGCTTTTACAGTTTCCTCCCTTTTGTGTAATGACTAATACTTGGTTCTGTGTAAGTGTTGACATGCACAGGCAAGCAAGCAAACACACACACGCACAACTACAACACACAGTCGATTGGGAAGATAAGCTACAAGAGTAGGAGGAGGTGGAAGGAAAGAGGAGGAGGAGGACGAGGAGGACAAGAAGGACAAGGAGAAAGATGACTTGAAGATGACACGTCATCTACCCGTATATGATTTCAGAGAACTGCTGGCGTGAAGCTGGTTGTCAAAGTATTTTTGGAGTCGTAATTACAGGTGACAGAAAAATGAAATACTTAATCTACAGGTGCACACAGGTAGTTTCATCTTCTGGTGTGTGTTGAATTTAAAACCCTGCAGAGGAGGTTGTTGAGTCTGTTTGCTCAGACAAAATGTCACACCTGTGCACTCCAGGCCAGTCACTGTGCAGTGAGCCAAAACCTTTCTGAACATGTTTTTAAAAACCGGCCGACCCAACCGCTGAAGATGAGTTAGACAGCTTTGTGATGGACACTAATATTCTTCCTGGGATCAAAGCTAACCGAAAGGTTACAGGAGCTGTGACAGGAAGTGTGCCGGTTTGAAGTCTTTGTGGGGGAAGTTGCTCAGTCACCCTCGAGCAAGAGCCTTAACCCCAAACTGGGCAGCTTCCAGGTGTCAATGTGTCTAGGAGAGGATCCTCCAGCAGTATTTTTTCCGTAATTAGCTGCTTTACTGTTTGATTCTTGGAACCTGGGTGCTATCTAGCGAACCAGCCTGCGTTTCCACCAGTTTTAGCGGAACCATTGTAATCAGATGAGTTATCAACAGAGGGCGCTGCACCAAGCGCAACTATCTGTAGAATATGACACGCCCACTTTGGTTCCAGCTGGGAACTAACTTAACTAACTTAGCTCAGTTCAAAACTAGGTACGTAAAGTAGAGCAGAGCCGGTTCCCTGTAGGTGGAAAGGGCTTACAGGAGGAGCTGGAAACCAGAGCTGGTGTGAGGGACATCTGGACTACCTTACTGAGCCACTGCGTCCCAGAAGCATCAGTCAGCACCGGCTACAAATAACAAGCCTGCCTCCTGAATGTTTTGCATATTGCTGTTAGAAAGTGAGCGACTATGGAATAACAGATTTCAAAGGAGGTTCATCAGAATCTGAGCATGTCAAAACCAGGTCCAAGCTAGATCCAAAATAGAACCAACTCAATTCTAGATTAGACGGGCCATTTTCATTATCGATTAACCTGTGGATTACTTTTCTTGATCAACTGATTAGTTGTTTGGTCCATAAAATGTCAGAAGATGGTGGATCACTATCAAAATAGTTGGCAATCCATATAATAGTTGACAACTACTTGATCCATCGACTAATCATTGCAGCCTCTGTTTGGACAGACATTAAAAGGAAGACGAGAGGGTCCGACAAACAGGTCATACCTCGTCTTCAGCTTGGACACATAGTGACCTTTAAACACACAAATGTCCTCTGTCGACCAGGAGTGTTCAGAGTGAGAGAGGAGGAGGAGGAGGAGGAGAAGGAGAGCCAAGACTGTAGAGTTTTGTGTGTCTGTGTGTGTTAGTCAGGCCGGACATATCAAACATCTGTTTCCACTAACAGACAGAGGGTCTCACACACACACACACAGGGCTCTGTTCAGTCTCCCATGTCTGCGGTGTGTTTCAGAATCCAACCCAGTTCTGGGCCATTCACGGTAGATCGCATGACATTAACCACACACACACACACACCGACACACACACACACACAGACACACACACACACACACCGACACACACCGACACACACACACCGACACACACACACACACACACACACACACACGATCATATAACCTTATCAAAATACACACTTCCAGTTTTGCAATTCCAGCATTCCTGATCTCCCACAGGAGGAGCAGGGAGGCCGCCGAATATTACTCTTACTCTAATACACACTTTGTGTGTGTGTGTGTGTGTCGCACGCTGCTGCATTTGCTCCATTGTTAACTCAGCGATGAATCCTTTTCCATTTTAATCTCATATTGTGGTTTTAGAGTAACTTTCAGAGACTACAGATGAAAATAGAGTGTTTATTAATGTGTTATGCCCCTACACCAATAAATCAAACATTAGATCATGATGTGTCTTCAAATGAAGAAATTGAGATTTACCTTAAACGTTAAAAATAGAACAGAACATGGTCCCCTCCATTGGTTTTGAGTGGTAGTGACTTTTGTCTTTTATTATATTCTTTTATTTTCTCCTCTAATCTCATAAATGTGCTTGGGAAAACTTTTTGTTTTTATTTCAGTTTGCCTTTGACATTGAATTATTGAAAGAGTCTGCCGCTGTCTTATAGATTTTGTGTTTTTCTTTCTTCTCTGTGTCATTGCTGTTTGTATTGTTAATATTGTTTCCTTTGATTTGAAGATTTCAATGATTCTCCGACTGCAGATTATGATTGTGGGGGTTTGGACAAAAACAGACATTTTAAGGATCTGTGATGGGCATTTTGTCTATTTTCTGATATTTCACAGTAGAAACAATGAGTTGATGAATCAGAGTTCATCAGATTCATTGAAAATAATTGTTCGCTCTACGTTCAATGGCTGTTCTGGTTGAGGGGGCCCAAAATAAAGAACCTCTGTATGAAGTGACTGTTTCTCATATTTATTTCTGTTCTATATGAAACAGCTCACATCACATTTACACTGAGGTAAGCCTCTTCCTTTGATGCTTTCCTAAAATAAATGTATACATAGTGTCTAATCCTTTTTTGTGTAATATCTGTGGAGAGGGCTGACAGTGTGGATCTGCTGCGGCCAAACATTTCGAGCACGAACAAAACAGCTTGAGCCAACAACAGAACTTAAAGATGCAAAAAGACCTGAAAGTGCTTCTTATGAGCAAATCTAAATCCATGAATAAAACCTATAGGTGACATCATGTTTCTGCTGCTGAGCACAGAAATGTCTGCCGCCACATAGTTTCAACCAATCACAGGACACAATACTGAGTCTGTCAGAGTCTGAGCCAATCACACTGACCTCTTGTTATTGTCTGAAATATGAGTGCAGAATGGATGTGAATGAGACGATGTGTGTGTGAGTGTGTAAAACCTCTCTTTTTGGTCTGAACACACACACACACACACACACACACACACACACACACACACACAGACACACACACACACACACACACACACACACACACACACACACACACACACACACACACACACACACACACACACACACACACACACACACACACACACACACACACACACACACACACAGTGTATTCCCATCGGAGGGGAAAGTGAGCCAGATTTAGGAACAGAGCACTATTGAGAGCTGCTGAACACTGACTGACTGACTGACTGATAATCAGACTGTTGAACTGACTCAAGCCATATGGTCTGCTTACTCAGACACATTTTCAGCCAGAACTGTTTAGACTTACTGAGGGTTGAGTCTAAGTCTCGAGTCTTCATCGGAAGACTACAAGTTAATTGCTTCAATTAAAGCGCCTTGTTTCTGAATGCTGATGATTCAAATGACACAGCAACTGAACAGTTTAATTTTACAGCTCTCCACAGAGTCCACTGCAATATCGGACAAAACAAGAGGCATTCTCAGTCCAGATTCATGACATAAATTGTACCGTTCTCCAACAGTTTTACATTACCTACTGTGTGGAGGTTTAGGTTTAATTTTTGTATACACAGATTTTTTGTTTTTCGAAAAGCATAAAGGGAACTACAACTAAAATTCCATTATACAACCCTCTGTTGGTAAAAAAAAAAAACTATTAAATATCCTTGTTTTATCACCTGAAAATAAGAATTGTTGTGTTTTCGTTACCTTTTCTACAGTGCAGAGAGTTTCACAGCCACCATAGTTTCTCTTTTAGAAGAGTGAGGCCACTAAATACTACACACTGGTCCTTTAAATGGTTGACAATGGTTCATAGTGTCAAACTGTGAATCTGTCAATCACCCAACAGTCAGCTTCCAGTCAGATTCAAGGAATGTTTTTTTTTAACTCAAGTCTAACTGGAGTCCAAGTCTCAAGTCTGCAGCCAGAGCTGAACAGTAACAGGATGGAGCTTGTTTGTGAGTCCATGTTCATTCAGAAATCAGCCCTGATCCTCCTCTTACCAACACACACACACACGCGCACGCACGCACGCACGCACGCACGCACACACACCTTCCCTAAGAACTCCAGCACATGTTGAGGCCTTGAGGAAAAGATACAAAAAATCTGCTTCCCGCAACAACCTTCAAGGAAACACACCATGGGCCCTATCTTGCCGATCTGAAACGCAAGTATCAAACGCAAAACGCAAGTAGCTTTGTGGGCGGATCTCGGGCACTGTTGCTATTATGCCGGCGGGATAAATGACTCTTGCGCCCGGCGCAAATCTAAAATGGGTTGGTCTGAAGTAGCTACATTAGTCATAGGTGTGGTTTGGGCGTAACGTGCAATAAACCAATCAGAGCGTCATCTCACATTCCCTTTAAAAGCAGACGCGCTTGTTCCATGGCGGATTGCTATTATAACGGCGAATCTGCCAGGAGCCGTTCACTGCCGAGGAGACCGACGTTCTCGTCAGGGCCATAAAATACTGAGAAGTGACATTATTGACATGAAATAAATGTAACACAGCCATACAATAAATCCAAACAATGTAACGCAGCTTCGCAGGAAGAAGACCCTGGCCTCGGGAGCAGTGCGCAAGGGCCAGCTGAGGAGGGAGCAGCGCAAACACCAAGGTGCAGAGGATCCAGACCCACTACACGCCGGAGGACCACCCGTTCCTGCAGCAAACCGGGTTTGACATGCTGGAGCGGGAGCTGTCCAGGATGCGGCACAGTATTAATGCCCGTCCTGACCGGGTGGCGAGGTTGCTGCTGCCTCTCAGGCGCATCCTCTCAAGTCTGCGCCCTTAAAATAGCATCTGAATAAGCGCCACTGACTTTAGACTAGGTTTTTCCTGGTCTGTGGCGGAATTGTTTTCTGAAACAGCAAAATAGCACCAGGGAACGTTTGCGCCGGAACACGCCTCCTCTTTTCGCTGAACCGCCCCCCCGGAGCGCAAGTTCATTCCCTAATTTAAGGACGTGCGTTGGTGGAGGGAAACTTCCAATGTGCGTCGAGAGCAAAATAGGAATTATACAAGCGCCAGTGTACAAAGTCAATTGCGCTCAGTGCCAGATAGAGCCCACAGTCTGATAGAGCAGCCACGTTCACATTCCTGCTGCAGGTCATTACGAAACACCACCAAGACAAGAGATAAGATCACATTATCTGACGCTCACAAACATGTTTGCCTAACCTATGACACAAATTTAATTGTCACACCTGATTCAAATCTTTTGGATCCACTCATTTTCAAATCAGCAAAAAAAAAAAAAAAAAAAAAAAACACGATTCAAGAGTGCTGCCAAGTTTTCATTTGTGTATGTGTGGGCATGTGTGAGTGTTTGTGGCCTGCTGTTCCCGTCACACTCCGGCTGACGGCTGAATAAAAAGACTCCATGCCTTCCTACTTCCTCTCTCTTTCCCTTCATGCTGCTTTTTCCAAACTCACCAGCAAACAAACAGGCTTTTCAGCATCACTGTCAATGCAGAACCAGAGCTGATTCACAAAGCTGTCACTTTCTCTCTTACTGTCAGCCATCAGGAAACAAAATGGTGTCGATATAAATCAGCTTTTCATTACAGCGACCGTGTTAACTTCACCACAGTGCCTGCTCACTGGTGGATGACTGGAATTCCTCATCGCTGAGAAAAGAAACTCTTTGGGTGTGTCACTGTAATGCTAATGAAACAGTGTCAGAGTGCCACAGACATTCATCATGATCTCATAACTTTCCACCAGTATCACAGAGTTCATGTTATCAGCTGACCGAGTCTGAAACATCTTAATCCTGAGCTGCATGTCGGAATCTGTCAAACCCATTAATAATCAGTGAGCTTATCTACATTTTGGTTATGATCAAAGAATTTAGTGTGATTGACAGAACTTTAGCTAATGCACAAACACAGGTCCCGTTTTGTGAATGCAGTTTGGCAGCTAACCAGACGGGGCACAAAGTAGGAAGGTTTAGAAGCTACATAACACTACAGCAGGTACATAACACTATTCTAGCATGACGGTGCATACATATTGACTGCTGACGTAGCCAGCTTCACCTGAGGTAGTCTTATCAAAGAAAAATATCTGCTTAAACAAACTACATTTACACAAGAGGCACGAAACCCAAAGTTCATCACATTCCTTTCAATAATCACAGATTTATAGAAAGCTCTCTGGTGAAAACCACCGAAGAAGTAGAGACAACTGCTGTGGTTAAACTTGTAACTGTGAAGTGTGAACACAATGAGTTAAGATCTTTTTCACAATGGATGCAAGACATCCACTTGATACGGCTCATTTGCAGGGCTGAACTTTCCGTTACCTGTAGAGACATTTTTGAATATGGAACGAGGACCGAGGACCGAGGATTTTGGCCACGTGACTGCAGCAGGATGTGGTGTTTTCCCTAACGTAATTATTTCTTTATTTCATTACCTCAGTCTACCGTAGAGGGATCGTTCACAGCTCATTAGTGTTATATTCAGCTGTCACCAAAGTTCGTCTGAGGTTGAATCCAGATTCATGCTGGCAAACCTAACGTAAGCTACCTGAGCACAGACAGTACAATAGACAAATACAAGTATTTCCCATATTTTACCAGTATCTCAGCAGCTGTTTATAGCTCTGGTGAGAAGGTGGAAACCAGCTGCATTTCATATAAAATCATGCAAAATAACTGAATTAGCCAGTATTGTTTGGGGGCTTGCTGCATTGCTTCTGCTTTCGCCCGGCACTAGATGCTGATGTCATACAGGAGAAATGACTGCCACTACTTAAAAATCAGCTGCTTTCAGTTAATTTCTTCGACAAATGAGTAACGAATTAAAGAAATAAACATACAGACTCTCAGAAATATGAAGCAAAATGTACAATTAAGATCATTTTGTTCCCTAAGTCAATAAGCTGTGTAAATACATTGTTAAAATGATCACCATAATCATAATTCTAGTCTGATCATGTGGCTTTATTGCAGTTTATTTAACAAAAGCCACAGAGAAACTAATCAAAACATCTAAACTTCAGTTATAAACTGATATGATCTCAGTGGTTCGTGGTGTGGTGAGTGAACTTCTCCTTTTTTTAAAAAAAGTATCACCGTTGTTCATCCTGTGCAGCTGATAACCCGAACCACTGAGAATGGACACACACACACTCACACACTTCATCATGCTTTATTTTTAGATTTTTACTTTATGATGTTTTTCTCTCTCTCTTGCCTCAGATATGTCCCGCCCCCTCTATGCTGTTGTGAGCATGCTCAGTGACGCGTCCCCATCAAAGAGCCCTTTCATGCTGCAAAGCTGCATGTGGAATGATGTGATAACACACACACACACACACACACACACACACACACACACACACACACACACACACACACACACACACACAGACACACACACACACACACACAGAGTGGTTTCCCTGTTCTTCCTCAGACTGTCACATACACACTCCTTCCTCAAACACTTACTCATGTCACCTTCCGCCCAAACAATACCGCTATTCTTTGTCCTTCTCTCTCTCTCTGTAACTGATACTGCTGACTCCACCTCAGGTAAAGTTTTCTGAATGGTTTCCATGTTGTCAACTTTCAAGGAATGTTCATTAAGGTAAATCCAAGAATGTCACAATATAAGACGAATTGGACTTATGTGGGACTTATTACTTTTTATTAGAGCACAGACCAAAAAGGGGCCTAGGGACTTAGGAGGGGTCCATTCAAATTCTCTTCAAGATCTATTTATCAGTTTGCAAACAGAAGTACACAATTCAATTTCTTTTATGTGATGAGTGCATCATCAGATTATGTAAGAAGCTGCTGAGTGGAGATCACAGACTCCTCTTGCACAGAACCTGACACTGATGATGGAGGGTGAGGAGGAGGGAAGCATTTCTCCTCCCGCCTTTGTGTGAGTTTTATCAGGACGAGACGGCTGAAGCTTCCTTTTAATTTCACTAAGAGGCTGGAGGGAGGAAGGGAGGGAGGGAGGGAAGGGCAGGGGAGAAAGGAGGCAGAGGGGGATGATTGGGGCAATGACAGACGCTCTGCAGAAGCTCATGAAACATTGATGAGGAGGAGGAGGAAAAGAAAGAGGAGAAGAGGAGGGAGGACGAAGGAGTGGATAAACACCTTTTTAGACGGACAGAAAGAGACAAAAAGAAAGGAGGGATGACAATGTGGTTTGGACATTTTCGTGCCTTCCAGACCATGTTAGACCCCTCCCCTCTGTTAATCCTCACACACAGAGCTCGGGGGCTCCCAAACCACTAAGATGTCCACTGATTGGCTGGCTCAGAACAACACAGGAAAAGAGGGGGATGATGGGAGCAGACAGGGATGATGGTCTTGTTTTGTAAGCATGGCTGTGTGTGTTTGTGTGTGTGTGTGTGTGTGTGTGTGTGTGTGTGTTTGACGTGTCCATGTGATTTAATCTTACAAAAAGGCTAGTGTGTGTCCAATTAAGGATTTATCAGTATTTAAAAAAGGTATTTTCTGTCACAATCCACAATTTTAATGTAATGTGGCTCCGCCCACCTGCAATTTCAAAACAAAGGATAGGACGCTCAGTTGACAGAATCTGACTTTGAAATGTTTCTGATGCTGTTTGGTGTTTGTTTACATCAGTTAAATCTGTAAATGCAGCAAGAAAACAGACAAAAGGTTGTTTTTAATCTAGACCTTAAACTCTACAATATGTAAATAAAACGTTAATGTATATGTCGACAAAATACTGATTCCTTATATTGTTTATATACTTTAATATACAGGCTATCTATCCACCGATCTATCACTCCATTACTTTGTTTATCCGTCCTTCCATTTATCTATTTATATTTTCATCTGTCTATCTATCAAATATTCATCATCTCTATCCATACATCCCTCTATCTCTGTCCATTTATCTATAAATGTGTTTACAGATCATCCATCCATCTTTCTAACCCTCTATAATCAATTTATCTATTCCAATTCATCCCTTTATGCATTAATCTATCCATCATCCATTTATCTGTCTATTAATACATCCTCTATATCTGTTTATCTTTCTATAAATGCAACCATCCATCCATCAACTGATCTAGCCAAGTGTCCATCATCCATCTCTCTATCTGTCCATCAAAAAATCTAATTATCTATTCCCCCGTCTATCAATCTATCAATTCATCAATCCGTTTATCCATAGCAACCCATTTATCTATTCATTTTTCATCTACTCATCTAACAATCTTTCATCTAACAAGCAATCTTTATAGCTATCATATATCTATCAATCTATGTCTATTTTGTTGTGCATCCACCTCTGTACCTAGAAATCTTTCTATTGATGTATTGATTGATCGAAATTACAACTAAGATAACATGATAATGAATGTTTAATGGTCTGGACTATACTGGACTGACTACAGGGAGGCTGTGGGTTGAACAGATAAAGGTCCTGATGAAGTGCCTTTGAGCAGTTCCAGAGTCTTGGTCAATCACAAAGTCATGTAATATTTATCATACAGCATTTTTCATAAATTATTTTTACTAGAATACAAGGAAAGAAAAGAACAGTTCTCCTGAATGATTTACCTCCACCTCAGTCAGCATAACAGACTCCTGCTCTGTGTAAAAATCTCCCATGAGTCAGTTCAGTAGGCAATTTGATGACTTGTTTCCCTCCATAATTACTTGATTTCTAACAGGGGACGTTCGCTCAATACTCGCCCTAACGAGGAGGAAGTGCTGCTCCTCAGCTCCCTTCTGTCTCCACCCTCTCACATCTGAAGCTCTTTGCGGTGCAATAATCACTGACTGCTTCCATATTCATCACCCCACTGGGGATTGAACCAACGGTCTTTTTGGATGCGAGGCACTGCTCTGAGCCATCTGAGCCACACATGGGACAATGTATGAATTTATATCCTCTCAACGCTCAACTGCTGCCCTCATAAAACCAGGTCCCAGACCTATTTACTTGTCTGAGGGTTATGTGCAGGGTTTCATAAGACCAATAAAGGTTACTTGAAGAACCCCTTTGTTTGTGAATTCTTCTGGGAATACTAATATGGTTTTCAAGGCGACCTTCAGATCTTAAAACCATTAATTAAGAGTTGATTTGTAGAGAACTATAAGTTAAGTACACTTATATGAGGAACCCTAATTACAGTAACTAGACATTTAAAGTCAAAGGCAAGTAGACTTTTCTTTAGTCTTGAAGATGTCTGACACTCCTCAACGAGGCTTCACAACTTGCAATAATTTTTTATTGTCTTTCCAGATATCCAATCTTCATACACATTGTCTACAATCTAAAAAATACTGGATCTAGACAGATATCCCCTAAAGGTAAAAGGACTGCCAAAGTCTTTCAAAGAAATTAATCCATATCTTGGCAGAATTAAACCTACTACAATGAGTTTTTAACTCATTATGAAACAGTCGCAAATTAATACAGATGCCTCTACATAGACCTCATAAAAAACAAAGACATTAGCGAGAATATTTCTATATAGTTATTCCTAATGCCTGTCACTGGTCAGATTCCCCTTGAGTTCAATGAAATGAGGCAGCAGAAACACAACCACTTTTATCTACAGGGGCTGCCAGAATCAACACAAAATTAAAGTTCCCTGGAGGGGTTATAACATACTAGGTATACAGATGGATGGAAGTGAATTTTGGTGTAGACTCTTCATTTCCTATATTTCCTCAAGTGACTTTATAGCACAATAAAACACGCCCACATCTCAGCACAATAACAGATCACTTTATGATCCTCAAAAGACACCACACTAGAAAAGGGCAGTAACAAAGTTTTTTATAAAGTTTATCCCCTTTCAGAACTCCAGAAACCTTCACAATCAGGACACTCTTCAGGGAACAGCTTATTGGACATTTTTATAAGAATATCGGAGGTGTTGATTGACTCCATTAGGATGTAAGAAGCTTTCACACACCGGCTCATTAAAACAAAAATATCAGCTCAATGCCCCATTGCAGTTTTTAGCTTATAGTCTCACGAACCACCTGCTGCGATCACCTTCACCTGGCCTTCAGACAGTGAGCTACTTTTAGATACTGGGGGACTACTGAAGGTTTCTGGGCATCGACACGTCGATAGGGCTGCGATCAGTAAACTGGCTCCATTAGCCTTCAGCTAAATTCAGCCTGCAGATAATTTTACACTCAAGTGTTCCTCCACGAAAAACCGTCTTGCTATTAAAACCTTTTATTGATGACAAACATCCATTGATGAGCTTTTGATAGCTTACTCTGGCATGTTAAAGGCATACTATGCAGTTTTCCGGTTTTGTCAAACAGCTACCCCTAGAGTCGCTGCGGAGTACTTGTATTTAACATTAACAGTCGTAAATACCGCTCACCAGAACCGTCTCTATATACGGCTCTGGGTCTCTGCACTCACAGCATGATCCCCTCCCCCCTGTATACTGGTACATGTTCAGTATGATGGAAGCGTCGGACATCGAACAGGCAAAGATAGACTCCGAAGATGTCTACTGACCAGGTAACGTCTTCCATTGAGGCTGCTTCTTATGTCGCTGATGTATGTTACGTCGCACCGTAAAGCAATTTGTGATTCTCGCAAGATTAGGCGGGCCGCCATCTTCAGACTTGCATTGCTGGTTCTGCCAGCGGCATCCCTCTCCTGCTTTGCTATCAGTATGATTTGCTATACTACGAGTTCGTTTACCATCGAAATTACTTCAAAGCTGTTATATTAAGGTACAAATCTTGCATAGTGTGCCTTTAAGTGTAAAATAGATCACTCTTTGCGCTTAATAAGGTTGTTTAGAAGATTATTGGCAAAAACAGATGAGTTAGGACAATGTATTTCTACTGTATGAATACTAATTGTAAACGATCGTCATCTGCAGAATCGTTGCATTGCTGGAAGTCATTTGCACCTGACTTAAATTCAAGTTTATGAAAGAGACACTGGGAAGAGAAGAAGAAAGAAATAAACTTCAACACATTCAGGATTGGAAAGAGTGAAACAGTTGACACATGGATGCTTTTATCCAAGTGCTTTCCATTACATGTTGTATTATTTAAAGCAATGAGGAAATAGTTCAAGAATAAATAAAATGCTCTAAATTTAGATTAGGGGCAAGGTCCAGGGGATATTGATCTTGGAATGTAATTATGAGCAATTAATTTATTCTTAAAACTAGCCGCAGCAACAGAGAGAGTACTGGAAGTCCTCACCATGCTTTTAAAACTTTTTCATATTACGTTTTTCTTCTTCTCAAAATCAGGGGTCTAAGAATAGAGGGTGTTGTATGTCATACAAATTGTAAAGCTGCCTGGGACAAAGTTGTGATTTTGGGATATGTAAATAAACATATGTAATGTCACATATGTAAATGGTTGTTGTGTCTAATGTTATTGATGAATGCATTCAGATAGATGGATTAATTAAAAAGCAAAGCATGCTTGTGAACTCATTCCCTACAAATTAAATATGAAATTCTTAGCCAACACCCTGCTGACCGATTAGAAGACTAATTGAGTAAGACGAGGACAGGCTGAAGAGTTGCTGGTCAGATCACAACCATCTGAAAGATTCTTGGTGTGAGATCTGACTAAGAAACATGTGCCCCTCCTACAGCTTCCCTTCAGCAAGGAAGTAAATACCCCACCATCCCGGTTCAGCTGATCAGTTTTATCAGAGGGACTGTATCAGTGTTAAGCAGGGTGGGGTTCTGATACAGCCAGAGTTTGCTGAGATAAGGTTAGAACTGCTGACTCATACACAGATTTCACGTTCACACACTACAATGATTTAACATAAACCTGTGGTGGTTGGGTTCCTGCTTTAATGAAACTGAACCTAAAAGAAATTACTTGTCTGCAGTTCACATGCTTGTAGTAGTTTCGTAGTTTCTTCCAACTTCTTTAACATTTTATCCAATTTTGCTACATTTGCAATTACTAATAGATAAATTGATTATCCATCATATTGGGACATGGAAATCCGGAGTAGATCAAAACAAACTTTTTGTTGCCTGTATAAAGCTGCTGTTTGTTTGCAACTTTAAAGTTTGTAATGAAGTTACTCTCTGCACCAGTTCTTTCATTTTCAGTTTCAAGGACACTTTGTGAAACATTTTAAAAGATACTTTCATCTGGTTCTGACTCAGGACCTCCTGAACTAGTTTCTAGAAATCTGGGCTAATGATCTGTAAGATATGTTAAACAGCATTACATTGAACTTCTCCCTCAACAAAACCACCAGCAGTTCTCTCTTCATGTGTTCCCTTTTTGGGATATTTCTACACATGTCGAAGGTGAGCTCCCATCTTACCTTGAAGCTGTTTAAACCTCCCTTCCAGCTGGTTGTAGTTGAAGGCAGCCTGACCCGAGAATCCGGGGCCGGGGCTGGGCCCCCTGATGGGGCTGAGACTGGGGCTCGGACCCCGGCCGGGGCTGGCATGAGATGGGCCACCCGACGATGGGGAGAGGGGGCCAGCATAGTCCAAAGTTGGGGAGATAGGTCCGGGGGAAAGAGGGCGTGGGAGACCGCTGGTGGCGCTCTGAAGCTCCATGATGTGGACGAAAGATTTAGACAATATGAGTCCACAGAGGCATCGAGAAGAGACTCAGCAAAGAATTTTCAAAGTTTCCAAGTGGATGAAAGCTTTTCCAGTTGAATCAAATTGTCTTCAAGAGAGGGAACCTGAGGTTGAGGTTCTCTGCAACAGCGTGTAGCTCGAGTTTCACCAGGATTAAACTGTGTCCAGGAGAATGAACTTGAGTTCCAACAGGATAAACTTCTCTGGAGCAGTGTAAAGCTTGAGTCTCTGACAGGATGAACTTATGTCCAGTAGAATAAACCTCAGTTTCCAGATGAATAAATGAGCTTTTAAGACGATAAAGTAATCTCAAATGATTTCAACCTGAGTTTCAAACACTCAAACAGCTTCTAATATTGTAAAGAAATAATCCAGATTCAGCAGTAGTCTCCACAGAGACACTTCCAAGACAGCAGGACTGAGCGATGGAGGACAAGTGACATGCAAGATGAACTGTCCCTCTCTTTCTCTCTCTCTCTTTCTATGTTTCACCAGTGTGGAAGCAGAAATCGCTGGCTCAGCAAACGCACCGTGGCAACGGCAGCATCATGCTTCTGTTTTCTCTCCATCCATCCATCTGTCAGTGTCTTCAGATATCACACCTTCCTCTCAGTCAGGAATCCACCCATCCTCCATTCAAACACACATATACACACACCCTCCCGCCCGCAGAACCAGCACAATGAGAAGGTGGAACCGAGAGCGCTGCAGTGAGAGAAAGAGTGCAGGAAGCAGAGGGAGAGATGGAGGGAGGTAGAGAATGAAAGCGTGGGTTTGTCCTCCAGCGTGCAGCAGCAGCAGCAGCAGCGGCAGCGGCTCTCAGACACTGAAAACACCTTTCAGACAGAGGGAGAGTCAAGGGGGGAGGGGCCGGCAGCAGGAGCAGCTACTCCTCCCAGCAGCCAATCGCAGGCCTTGATTTTAGCGGTGATGTCATTGACTCGTTAGCATAAGGGGCGGAGTGGATGGAGGGTGAGAGAGAAGGACAAACAGAGAGAGAGCTCTGTGTGTTTCTGTTCACACTGAAGATTAAATCAGTCAGAAAAATGACATTCCTGTTAAAAAGCTGTTTACCACAGATAAACTGAGGAGAACCATACAATGACTGAATAATTGGAAGGTTTATGTTTTTTGATTGCTTCTACAATAAAACGTTCTGAAGAAGTAAGAAGAAACTATGGATATGTAAAGATTATGCAGAATTTTGATAATCCCCCTCCATCGAAATTTTATGAAATTAAATTACATTTTAAAATTACAGTGTTAGAATATGTTGTATGTTTACTGTTGTAAAGTTTTTAGCTTTCATGGACATATTAACAGAAAAAAAGGACAAAGTCCATATATAATACAAAGTAAGATGTTACTCTTCCAGGTTTGTGGGAATCTCTTATCTTCAGGTTAAGGGTTAGGGTTAGGGGAAAGAAATTGGTTCAACTTGACAGAAAACTGCTGCAAAACTCCAAAATGTCTTCATGTGCCAAACTGAAATATAAATATTATGATCAGGAACAGGTTTAATGAACTGTGGATGCTATAGTTATAGTTAAACAACTGAAATGTTGCTTAAAAACTGCAAGTGAAGTCAAAGAGTCCTGACTTCTTGTGTAAAAGATAATTTATGTTTTTACTAAATAAATATGAATAACTTCTTTAACTGAGTGTGTAAAATGTACCTGTAAATTTTCCATGGTGGAAGCAGACTGAAAGACAACTCACAGATAAAAGTATAAAAAATAGAGGAGATATCATGTGAAAATATTAATTTGAGTTTATCTAATTCAACTTGACACTGAGGCAACACAGCTTCTCCATGCCAATAAAGCTAATAAATAATACTGTGTGTGCAGAGGGGACGAGTAGCACGAAGAAAAAGGAAACAGGGTGGGGTGTGTGAGTGTGTGTGAGTGTGTGTGAGTGTGTATTTGGCTCAAGACTTTTTGTCCGAGCTCATCGCTCACACGCAGACGTCCAAACATCCTGAGAATATCTGAGCTCTAATATTAGACCCTGTTGTGGAGATGTTCTTCCTGTCTGAGCCCGGCCAGCACTTCCTGTTTGATCCTGCTGTCCATCAAACACACACACACACACACACACACACACACACACACACACACACACACACACACACACACACACACACACACACACACACACACACACACACACACACACACACACACACACACACACACACACACACACACACACACACACACACACAGGTTTGGGAGGAAGGTGAGGGCGGAGGAATGATGAGGATGTTACAGAGAATACTGATTGGAGGGGAATCAGCTTCACTTCCTGCATAACTGACCAGACGCAGCAGCAACAGTGAGGAGGTGAAAGTTCAGAGGTAACGACACTAAGACAATACAAGGAACAAATATTCATGTGACCCTCAAATAACTGCATATGACAAAAGACTAAAACAAAGTATTTGACGAAATGAAAAATGCACAGATAAACGCTTTGGCCAATAATGATAACCATAAGCTTTAAAACGGAGCCTGCTAAAGCATAACACATGAGGCTTCTCTTTACTTCTCCTGCTTTCGTTAACACTGAATTCAAGTCAATGACCTTAACTTCCTAAATCCCAAACATGATCTTTGACCTCCTGATTAAAAGGGCGGCAACTCCACCCAGAGACTGTTTCACTTTTACTCACAGACTCATCCACTGAAGTAGATTATTCACAGACAGGATGAGAGCAAAGATCAAGCGGACAACAAGTAGAAATATCGTGAAGGGCCACTTCCTTTTCTGAAGTCATTTTATTGTTAAGACTTAAACATACAGTAAGGGATCTGATCAAATATAGTGATAAAAAACTGTGTGCGTCATTGTGGTGAATTTTCATTATAAGGATAATTGTCAATTTCCTCACATGACTGGCTTGAAAAAGTGGTCTCGCTACAGTCTTACAATGATTTCCCAATTTATTCTGAATTCCCTCACGAGAGAGTCACACCCCAATAGTAATCAATGAAATATCTTAAGCATAAGTCAGGCATAGCTTATATAGTAAAAAATGTTTTAAGTTAATAGGGCCAGTGTGTAGGATTCAGTAGTGTAATTGCAGATTGCAACTTCCTCGCTTCACCCTCCACTTCAAGTATGAAGGAGAATCTATGGTTGCCGTGACACGTGCAGAAGACGTGAACATCCCTATCTAGAGCCAGTGTTAGACCCTGCTGAGGCTGCGTTACCACCTGACATGTATAGGTCTATCCTGATTTGTTAAAAATGATGTTAAAAGTGGAAACAGCTTCAGCTCCTAGATCACCACCATTACAAGCAGTCATCAGTACAGAGGTCAAAGGTCAGAGGCCACAGCAAACAGACAACAGATGGACCAAATATTTCTGCAGCTGATGGAAACAGTCAGAGCGGTTCTTTATGTTCTGTTGATAATGTTTACATGACAACACATTCTGTCCTGCCGGCATGCTGAGCGTCACGCCGTGTTTCCTGCCGTCATCTGGCATCCTCGTGGCTCGGCCCCTCAGGGCGGCCCCGTCAACGAACCAAACGCACCATTCATCCAGCCGGAGCAGAGTCAGACCACTGACACTGCTCACAGTGCATGCCTCGGGGACGAGAGGCTGCCAGTTTACTGTTTTACTGGCTGAAAAGCTGAAACATATCACTCCTGTTACTAATCGCATTATCTGAAGTCACATCTGCAAACATTCAGCAACGAAACGATACAAGAAGTCCAGAACTGGTGGTGAGTTCAGGGTTCAAATTTGTGACGCTGCAGTGGCGAATTTCACACAGACACGCCGCCTCACCCTCCTGACCACACAAAGACATTCCTGTGAGGTCAGAGCACCAGCAGACAACAGGGCCAACGGCGGCCATGTTGGAGGAAAAAACAGTCCGACTCCAAGACGGTGAGCGCTGTTTTCCTGTCCACTGCAAGAAATGAATCGCTTTTTCTACATCTGATCTGAAACTAAAAGATGAAATAATTGGACAACGGGGGATAGAGGAGACACTTTACCTCCCAATTACATTCCCTCAAAGATAATTTTAGTTCAAGCTCAATTTTTCTACTTCATTTTAATTCCAACTTCCTCATCTCGTCTCGTATAGTTTCCATTGTTAGTTTAATTGAAGTAGTTGCTGTTCATTATGTACATTTTTTTAAAGGTTGTTCTGTCTTCCCACAATTTGATCAATAATCTAAGCAAGGAAGGAACGAATGAAGAAAGAAGGAAATTAACTGAGAAAAAAAGGACAATAGGGTGAACCAAAGGAGAATCCGAAGAATAATAATTAATAAAGAACATTAGACGACAGAAGGGGAAAAAAAATTAGAAAAAGAAGGATACAAGGAAAAGAGAGAAAGGAGAACAGAAGAGAGGAGGAGACAGGAGGACAGAATAAAGACCATTCTTCTTTACTTTCACTTTCTGTGATGTTTTTAAAAACCACAAACATTAAAAAAACAGGCACACCAACATTCCCAACATTCCACCATCTGGTCCTCTGAACAGGAAGTGAGACTCATACACTGTGTGTGTGTGTGTGTGTGTGTGTGTGTGTGTGTGTGTGTGTGTGTGTGTGTGCTCGCTCTGTGGGGAACCTGGACTGTTCCTGGTTCTAATTATTGAGCGGCTGAGTGAGTCGTCGTCACTTTAAAGATTCAGTCCAGATTTTTCAAAACTCCTCTACATCAATAGAAAGTACTGTGACACAACTATTTCTGGACAGCAGATAAACATATTTCCCAAAACACCGAACTATTCCTTTACAGCCGACACTCAACTCCCTGCATGACAACTTCCACACCATACTTAATTATACAAATACAGACAATCTATAGTTAAATACATGCAAAGCCACCTGTACGCTTCTTTAAACCCACACAGAGACTTCCAGTGAGTCCTGCAGCTTCACCTCAAGAACCATCAACACAAACTGGCGCCAACACTCTCAGTATGGAAGATACCCTTTTAAAATCTCGCTTTTAGAAATGTGAGCATGTTGTTCTACTGCAGCTGCAACAATTAGTCAAATTGTTGGCTTATTATCTATTTTGATAATAGATTAATTTGCCACAGAATTGATGGTTCCAGCTTCTCACACGTGAGAACTTAGAGTTTTTGTAAATTGAATGCCTTTGAGTTTTTGACTTCACCATGGGAGTCTTGGAAATTGTGATTGTTGTTTTTCCATTGACAGTATATAAAATGAACATAGCTTCCAGGTCTGTGAAGTGAAGCAGGTGGTGAACAGGGCAGTGTCTTAAAGCTGCATTCGTAATGGCCAGCAAGGGGAAGCTCCTTTGGTTGCAAAAAGAAAGTCTGCTGGAGAAATGACCCGACTTCTCCCTTGAGTTATGAGCTCAGTCAACAGTTTCCTGATGAGTTTATGGTCTCAGTCTCTAGTTTCAGTCTTCTTCCATACAGCATGATGTTCATTTAGTAAAGGGTCCCATTGAGTCCGTCCAGCTCAACACACCAAACTCAGATCAAACTGTCAAACTAGGCAGTGCTGATCAAATATGAATCAGGATTTTTTTTTTACTATTTATGCTACGGATGAGTCAAAACTGAACGCAGCTCAACTCACAGCACGTCACCACTGCTGGCTGCAAAAAACTGACATGGAGATGGCCATAATACCAAACTTGAGACTTCAAAACAGTACTCCACCAACCAATGGGTGATGTCACTCTTAGTAAGGTTTTTCACAGTTTTTTAATTACCTAAACAATTAATCGATTAACAATGAAAATAATTATTAAGTGCAACCAAACTTCTCAAATTATAATGTTTGAAGGCCTAAACTGAAACCATGTCAGCTGAACTTGTTAGTACCACTGACAAATCTACGACTCCTCCAACGGAGCACTACTAGATAATACTTCGGTAACCTGGTAGTCAGCTCATTAACAGACGAAACAAAGACTGCAAACTTCTCAAATGCTAATGTTTTACAGTATAAACTTGACAAAACTTTGATTTACCAGTAACTACTTGATCTGATAATGAGTTGACAAGGCTACAAATCTGATCAGACATTCAAAGACACATTTGGGTTGATAACTAACATAATTGAGGTTCATTAGCTTGTTCTATTGAGAGCTCCCAGAGCCTCCCCCACTCAGTGAGTTCTCAGGGGTTATTCTGAGCTGCTCCGAAGACAGAAAGTTACCAGAAACACCTCAGGGCCACAGCCAAGGCCCTGACAGGTCGATAGACGTCACCCTTAATGTCTCCTATATTTATCTTCTTTATGGGAAAAGTGCAAATGAGTGGAATTCAGACTAACTATCTAACTTTATGCACACAGGAAAAATAGAGATACAGTTGAGACTACCTGTGAGCTACTGCAGTTTTATTTGTCATAAAGTCAATATACCAAACACACACACAGCGACCAAGAAACCCACCCACGCCAAACACTCACACACACTCCTTCTGTCTCTGCCTTCACTGTAAGTAGATCTGCCTGCGTTTCCATGGTGACCGGCGGTTTTCGGTTTCCCAGGATATCATATGGAGGCGTAACACACTTGGCTTCGACTGCAGACACAGACACACAAACAGGCAGAGTGCCGCAGTGTATGTTCAGGTCTCAGCATCAGTTTTCAGACGTTGCTGATGAAGGTTTGAATGACTAAAACACACCGATCACTGATGATCCTGTCCAGTATCTAATCATTATCAAGTGGTGTCTTTTTTGGTGTCACTTTTTTGATCGATTATCAAAGTTGTTCATTTACTTCAGTCTAATCCAGTGTTTCTGAAACTTTTTACACAGCCTACCACCTCACAGGCTCTTCTAGTACCACCTTTATGACGATGTTAAAATACAGTAGTGTAGGCCGACCCTGTTCAGCTACGTACAGTTCACGCAGGAGGCATCCTGAATGGAACCAGTTCAAGAACCAGAGCTAATTTAGTGGAAAAGGCGTACTCCTGATTCTCCTCCTAATAGTTAGTTAATAGTTCCAAATATTTTAGCTTGCAACTAATCATGGATTAATGCGTGCGCTACGCATGCATGCATGAACGAGACTATGTAGCAGGCTGATACTGAAACAAAATATTACTGTAAAGTTTTTTCAAACTTTTTTTAAATCACATTTCAGTGAATTTTCATTTAAAATGTTACATTATTTTGATAGTATATGTTTTTAAATACATTTAGTTCATTAAAAAAAATTAAAATACAGTTTCATATTCCTCTGCGTGCCCCTTAAAGCAGCTCGCTTACCATCGCTGGTGCACGTAGCACAGTTTGAGAACCAGTGGCAAATCGATTCATCCACTCTTCGACATTAGTCATTAATTTTACTATTTTCCTAACATAATACAATTTGAAAAAATTGTTCAAGACATTGAAGGTTTACTACTACTACTACTACTACTACTACTTACAGGAACTTTGAATGAAAACATTTCAACTTCTCCTACTACTACTGACAAAACTACTGCTACTACTTCAACTACAACTACTGTTGCTACGACAAGTCGTACAACTACCACTTTGGTAATGTGGTATTCAGCTCATTACAGCAGAAACAAAGAGTCCATTTCCAATCAAAGGAAGGAGGACAAGGACACGCACGCACACACGCACGCACGCACGCACGCACGCTAATTCAATGTCATCACCCCTCACATCCTCCAGCCTGCTGAGCTCAGCAAGAGCAGGAAGAGGCTGCAAAGAGGAGGAGGAGACGAAGAAAGGCTCAAACCGGACATTCAGACTACGTCCACACTGCGCAGGCTGCATTTGAAAACACATACAATTTTTTAAAAAGCCTGGCTGTCAGTGAAATCTTCCCGAGTAAAGACAGAGAGAGAGAGACCTCGTTGGACCCTGCCATTTATTCCGTCCTTACATGGTTTATAATGTTTAGGTTTTGGTGACATTGTAGTAACACCCATATCTAGAGCCAGTGTTTGGTTTGTCCCTTTCAGGCTACTGTAGATATTATAAGCATCATGAAGGTCGACTATGGCAGTTGTTTTGGATTGCATTAGATTGTACAGGTGTACCTAATAAAGTGTCCACTGAGTGTATGTTCATGATGCATTTAGGTATATATTCCTGTTGGTACATGCAGGATAGTAATAATATTCTTAATATCTTTGGTATTATTTTTTCAGTCTTGAATGCAGTTACACAACGACTGCTGTTAACATAAGTCAACTATATTTTGCAATGAGTGTAAACATTTACAGCCCACATGAAAAACTTACATATTACTTTTATATAAATAAATATATACATTCTATATGAATAATGTGCTGTATGTGAGCTCTGACAGAAGTATTTGCTAGTTTTATTTTTACACCAATGATCATTTCTCTCTGAAGCTGAACAGAGACGCCATCAGAACACACACACACACACACACACACACACACACACACACACACACACACACACACACACACACACACACACACACACACACACACACACACACACACACACACACACACACACACACACACACACACACACACACACACACACACACACACACACACACAGCTTTCTTCTGCATATTTAACATTGGTGTGAATTATTTAGTGAAGTGGGACACTACTGAAGCAGTCGGCCATCAGGGTAAAAACAGCAGGCGGAGAGAGAGATAGAGTTACTGTAACACACACAAACTGAAATGAGAATATTGGCATCCTTTGAGATAATTTCAATTATTAAAATTAAATGGGAAATACCTATTTAAGTCTCATAAAATAACATGTGAAAAGTGTTGATTTAAACTTTCTTTTCATCTGAAGACATACTAATGCACAATGTGAATTTGTTCTTATTTTATAGAGTTAATAACTTATTGATTATTCGTTAGGGTTGCCCCCAAAAACTTGACAATTTTGGAGTCAGTCCAGAAGACCACCGACTCGACTTTTAGACAGCATGGCAGAGTGTACTTAACAGATTCTCAAAATGACCACAAACCCCAAAGCTAACTGTGATGGAAACAGAGCACAGTGATGGTCAATGGAGGACAGTGAGCAGCTGCTCCGAAGACAGCTAAACCACTTTTGAAGCAGACGGTGGTACAACCTCGTCCACTGCCGTCCACTGCCGTCCACTGCGATTGAGTCCTGGGCTGAGAGTGCTGCAGCAGGCTGGCAGGAGAGACACTTCGTAGTGTTTTGGGCAATTTATAACTGAACTTTTCCTTACTCTGACTGTGTGGAAATATGTTCTCACACCACAGATGACAAAGCGAGGCACTTAAACACAAGGTAGTCTAAAACATGAGATCCATGTAGCCTTGTTTCCACCACATTAACAGCTGATATAGGAGTTCAGTGTGGCACTGAACTGGATAAAAGGAACGAATAGTCGAATCTTTGTATTGAACAGCCAAATCTGATTCGGCTGACAATATTCTGAGACGGGTACTAATCACTGGGTGATTGATTTAAGATTAATATTCTAAAAAGAAGGTGACTTTTGTACTGTACTAATGAATATAAATCATTGTTGTGTTTGTCTGTGTCAACTTGCAATAATTAGAAAGGTGTAAGAGAATACTGAAAAATATTGTATCGATTTTTGTGTTTAAATCTCCAACCGCTAGATCGTAGTGTTGTAAACTGAGGGCTATTATTATTATTATTATTATTATTATTATTATCAATAAATGCTATATTTTTGGATAGGGACAGTGCACATTAATGAACATCGATAATTAAACATCTCTGTAAACATGCCGGATTATAGCAAAGCTGCTTATTTGCATCCGTAGTCCTTAATAAAGGTACAGATTACAGCACAGGTACAGGGACTGGGATAAATACAAATGCAGATCTCACCATTCTGGTTGTTGTCAATACACATCCCTGGCATTAATGTGCGAAAATATAAAATGTATAAACTTCATATTCCCTTTTTATCAACCTAATCGTGCATTTGTAAGGGTTAAATCATGCATGCATTTTCATCATTTGGCGCTGCTATCAGAATACTGGCCCTTGATTGGCCCAAACTCAACTGCACCATCATCATGAGAGAATGCACGTTTTATAGTTTCTACACACGCGACCAAATACAAGGAGCACTGAGGTGCTGTGGCGTTTTATCTGATCCCTGATCAGTTCGACCACTGAATGTAGGTGAGAGAGCGAGTTAAAACCGTGAAGACACTTGTAGTTCATAAATATGATTCTTTCATGTCATTAGCTGCAGACATTATTCTTCCTCCTTTTTTTAAATGTCAGTTACCAAACAGCTATAGGTGCATCGCCACCTCCTTCTGGACTGGAGGAGGACCAACAATGATTTACATGCAGACAACAAAGACAGACTGTCAGATTTGTGATTTGACCAGCAGAGACGCAGATATGTTGCTAATGAAAGGGTTTGAAAAGAGAGGCGTAAAAGGGGCCAGAGGTGTTTAACTCCTCTAGCCTGAAGCTCGTTAATGAGCCTCATTAGCCCTCATTAACTCCTGATTATTAGCAGGTGTGGTGGCTGAGGAATCCTGTGGAGTGAAGAAGCTGATCTGAGCGGGAAAAGTCAGCAGGAAGTGGGATCAGTGTGGGTTGAGTCATTTACTGTTCTACAGCAGGCCCAAAAACAAGTTCTCTATCAGAAATGGAAGCAAAGTCAAATGCAAAGTTTGCCACTTTCATTCTCCCCCATACTGCTGGGAAAAAAAGAGATTTTAATGTTGCAACTTTGTGCTCTGAGAGGGTTCATTGTTCTCTGTGCTGACACAAACTCTGAGACCCCACAGCTTATGAAACCATTCAGACTCCCACTGAGTAAACACAAAAACAGGACGAAGCTAAACAAAGACACAAGTCCTCAGCAGACAACAGTGACGTCAATGATGTACTTCCAGGTCCTGTTCTTCAAACATGGTCCACTAATCCAGGTTTGCATGGTGTTATCCAAATAAAATGATCCTGTCATCCAGGCACTTTGGTTATTTGAGCCCAAAATAAAGAAAACATGAGCACTCTTCTGCTTAAAGCTGAGTTCAAAGCTGAGGAAGTACCCAAAACACATTCTAACACTCAAACTAAACCTGAATATCTCTTCTAATTAAAACTTAGATTAATTAAACAAAAATTGGCCAAATTCTTGCCAATACACAGCCCTTCTTCTGATAGCACAGATTTGATCATTTCATTTGATTGATCTGTTCTTTGCTGTTCTTTCCCATAGTTTGATAGTGGTATACTTGCATACTGGAACATTTATAGTAGAACTGTAAATAAAGAGCTATGTGATAGGTATTCGGTTATACTGTCTGGTTACTAGAAAATAAAGGATGCCTGCCAGCAAATCAGAATTGAGTATATTATTTTATATTGTTTCCTGCTTCTATTAGTCTGATTAGTCAGAAACTTTTTGGATATATTCCTTTTGCTCAACCACGTACAAAGACCGGGACAACAAACAGAATCAGTTCGGCCTTCTCAAAGCTCAAGATCAGTGTCAGCGAGTTCTGAAGAATCACTACAAGCTGTCAGAACTGAAACGATGTGTCATCCATTCATCCGTTCAATCTTGCATCCGTCCGTCCTCTTACCTGCGAGGGCTTTGATGCGTGAGCGCTCGAACAGGCGAGCCGAGCTGTTCTCGTTGTCCCAGTCGTCGGCGTCCCAGCGGTTGTTGACGCCATCGTTGTACTGCTGCTGGATCTCCATGTGTTCGAACTCCGCCGCTACCGACGTCATCTTGACCTCGCCGCGACTCCGCCCCCTCCGCCGCCTCTGCTGCCTCCGAGTCCTTCCACCTGCTTCCTGCTGCCGTAGGCGACGGGACTCTCAAACACACACCCTCAGACCGGCTCTGACTGGCAGGCCGAAAAGCTCGTCCACAACCTGAAGAGATTAAAACAAAGAGGGGGCAGAGTTAGTGACTGAAGGTGCAACATAATGGACGATTCTATACTAACGTTGTGCAAATGGAAACCACGTTCAACAAGAGAAGGAAACATCAAACACTGATTTGCTTGAGGTTTCTTTTTGCTAATATTGGTGTTTTATACGTTATTTCGACATCAACATGCCACCTTCACATATTCAAAAACAAAAACACACTCAGATGCAAGTTTTTCAGTCATCTGTGTCAGTTCTAATCAATACTTCTGTTTACACCAGCAACACAATCACCTCTCCATCAGTCAGTAATAATGACGGTTAATGGGGATCTTATAAACAATACATAAACATTCAATATATTTAATAAGAAACTCATTTAAATGCAATTATCTGTTCAGTAATTTAATCTCTTATGTTTCTACATTGCCACTGAGTCCTTTAATGTTGCTGCTTAAATCATATATATTATGTTTCTGCCAGGAAGGATTTTAAAATGTGTTAATATGTGCGTCACCAAACATCCATAGTTCTAACTGGCTCCACCTGCAGCAGTGTTATTATTTCACAGTGCAGTTTATGGTAAATCAACAGCAGTTCACCGTGTCACTGATTGAAACACTGAGCTGTTAGAAGGGGAAACTGGAGCAAAATGATGTAAGTACTTTATCCTTGTGTGATTTTTGTGTGACTGTATATTTTATGCACCATTGGAACAAGACAAATTCCTCGTATGTGTAAAAACCTACCTGCCAATAAACCTGATTCTGAGAAAGTGCCAGAGAGCAGCAGCAGCCTGCCCTGCACGGCTGTCAATGTCATTTGACCATAACTCTGCTCTTTGATTGGCTGCAGGCTGTGATAGCCTCTTCCTGATCTGCAGTTCATCTCTAAACTGAGAGAACTGTGCCTCACCCTGGTAACAACACAGTACTGCATGATCTAAGAGACACACACACACACACACACACACACACACACACACACACACACACACACACACACACACACACACACACACACACACACACACACACACACACACACACACACAGAGTTCTTCCTCAGACATTAAATAGAATGTCATGTGTTGTTATGTGATAAAATCCCCTAAATAATTAATTATTAGCCTAGATATTGAACTATCAATTCATTAATTTTACTTATTAAATACAGAAATGAAAATATCTGATCACACACACTGCAGTCATAGAGAGAGCCGTAGAGGAGACAGCAGGTGAAGCATGAACTGTGTTTGAGGAAACATCCAGCAGGTGGAAACCTTCAGTTCAATATGAAGTTTAAAAGGTTTTCTGATACAGTGGCAATGCCAGGCACAAGTGGTCTGGGGTGACAATTGTCCAGATCAAGGCTGTTATAGTTAAATAAAACTTCATTAAAAATGAAAACTAGGTGTGGAAAATTTTGTATTGTATATGAAAATAGACAAATAATAAAAAATAAATGAAACAATATTGTGTACCTACAAAACTAACCATAATGAAGTAAAAATCCAGACGCAGCTACTCTTAAAGTGCTTTAATTACTGCTAATATCTGCTCTCTGCATTTTGTGAAGCTGCCGTAAGATGACGACACCAGGGGTGAATTGAATAGTCAAACACAAATATGTTGGGTTAGTAAAATTAAAGAAAATTAAATCGAAGCCAATTTTTGATCGGGTTTTAACAGTGCAGTTAGATTAGTTTTTTCCCGCAGCAGTTTAAGAGTAGCTGTCACTGAAAAGTGTGACGCACTTTTTATTGACTTCTTTTTTAAACTGCTGCCGGTGTGTTCGCTGTCCCTGAAGGAGGCCGACCAAAAAGAGCAGGTAAACAAGCAGCGAGTCAGCAGCACGACTCAGCATGATGAGTCTGTTTGGATCCTGCAGTCAGCAAATGGCACAATGACTCTGCACAAAAACACCAGACAGACAGACAGACAGATGGCTGCAGCGGTCAGGTCACATCTCAGCCTCAAGATGTTTTTTCTGTTGTCTTAAACATGTCATCAATTCCATCAGCAAGGTTTTAAGAAGCTGCTGTCAACCTCAAATAAATAACCCTTCAACAACAGCGCAGGGACGGTTTCATTCTGCTATTCCATCTTCCCATAAACAAATATTCAACTAGTCAGATGCAACACTTGAACACTACATAGCACACAAGAAAGCAGGGGGCTCTGTAGATAACAAGTAATTGGAAAATGGCTGAACATGTGAGTTATTAAATGGTGAAAATGCTAAAAGTAGTGGATAAATGGTTGACTACTCGTGCAAATGTAAACTTGTATACTATAATATAAACTGTACAATGAACAGTGAACACAATAACTGCAGGAAGGTTGTGTAAAACAAACATGACGGCTTGGTTTCGATGAAGGGGCATTTCAGTTCTTCAACATAATCAACTAAACATTTCAACTAATTTAGTGGTATGAACACACAAAAAAAAAAATCAACCTTTTGGGAAAATGAAGAGCGTTTCTTGGACGGTTGGTCAGGGAAAACAAGACATTTGGTAACATGATCTTAGGCTCTGGGGAACTGTGATGGACAACCAAACAACGAATCAATGATTAGAAAAAAAATAAATCAGCAAACTAATCAACTATGAAATATTTAGTTGCAGAATTGATTAGTTTAGGGTGAATGGAATGTAGAAAACTTTACGTCCAGTCTGACAACAACCGAGGCTCAGATCTATTCACTGATTGGCTGCTACTGTCCGTTCCCACAGCAACATTCAAACTCTGTGGTTCGGCACTTATTCTGCATCACATCACAGTGTATTCTCTGGCTCCGCCCACTGACGTTTAACTCCACCAATGAGATTATTTCTGTCTCTGAGGAGGGTCTGCAGTGCCCAAACTCTGTTCCTCTGAAAAAAACGCAGAGTTACACACTGATAGTGTGTGTGTGTGTGTGTGTGTGTGTGTGTGTGTGTGTGTGTGTGTGTGTGTTGTGTGTGTGTGTGTGTGTGCTGCCTGCCACCCACTTGCAGCTCAACAACCAGTCAGGCTGAAGCTGCTTGTGTTGCTACGCTAAAAATATGCAGCCACTGAGACCCTGACTGTGTGTGTGTGTGTGTGTGTGTGTGTGTGTGTTTGTTGCTGGAGTGGAGCTAACACAATGTGCACTCATTCAGAAGCTATAAAGCACACAGACACATGGACACACACACCAACCATGGAGTCATGACAACACACCCAGAGTTTTTAGAAAGTGTGTCATGGCGGGACAGAGAGATGAGCGACTCTCTCAGTGACACTCTTACTGTTGAATAATCTGTTGAAACACATTGATTGATCAATTATTTTCAGTATTTCTAGTTTTTAAGCTTTGTTCAGAATCAAAGTAATCCAGTCGTCTGTACATCCATGGGCACACTGCAAGCAGGAGTTGCTAATAGCTAATTCAGCATACTTTAAATGGAGAACATTTAAAACTGAATGTTAACCAATACCGTTAAAAGCTCAGAGCCACTTCACTGACTCAATGACAGCATTACAATACTAACTTTATGTTGCTTTATGTCTATGTTATATTTCATCAATATATCTCTATATTCCAGGAATTCATTCATATACACGGTAAAAACCTGGGGACCAAATACTCCATTTTGGTTGTGGAGTGGGGGTGGTGATGGGGAGGGGAGGCCCACAGTGTGAGAGAGTGTCAGACTTTAAAAACCTCTGGTATAAAATATTGATTAAGCTTTTAATCTACAGCTGATTAACTTTCTGCAGTACAGTTAAAGTCTGCAAATGCCCGCAGACAGACTGAAGCGACACTCGACCTGAAAGTATGATGTCATGTACAGACGGTACGAAGGGCGAGTGACCATGCAGAGAAAAGGGACAGGAGAGCAGGAACGAGGGGGACAAATGACTGGTTACTGTGTCTGTGTGTGGTACAGCCAGAAGAAGTGTGACTCCTCAGGAGGGGTATTTATAGCAAGAGGGAGACAGAATAGAGAGATAAGGGAAGAGAGACAGTAATGATGCTGGTTGAAAACAGGAAGGACGGAAATAGAGAGAGAGCGACGACAGGATGATGGATGGAGACATAAAAGAAGAGTGGAGAGAAAGTGTCACTCAGGACCGTTTAAAATATAACACTTTAGAGCTAAAACGATTAATTAGTTGATGAATAATTACATGGGAGTAACTGTCATATGTGATGATTTGCTGATTTTGTTTGTCATTTATGACAGTAAACAGAATATTGTTTAGTTTGAATCAGTCACACTGAGCTATTTTCCAACATTACATTGATAAAACGATTGATGGAGAAAGTAATCTGGAGATAAGTAATAATGAAAATAATAGTTGCAGCCATATAATATTTTAGGATTTGTGGACTGGAGAGTTCATGTTTCATTTCATAGAGCATCTTTACACCGTCACATGATCTTTTCTCTCTCCTGTCTCTCGCCCACATCCTCCTCCCACCTCTCTCACCTCCCATCATCCTCCACTACAATCAACTCTTATCAATGCTCTCTCTAGCGTCTCTTTCTCTATGACAAATGCCATTAGGTGCAAGATGATTCGCCATGGCAACGGCAGCGCATGTATATGCAGCAGCGGTAGCGCCGTCAAACATTTTTCATACATTTTTGTTTTATTCTGTTTGGCTTTATTGCTAAAAACATCTCTGAATGGTGTCTGACTGGGTTGGATTTTTAAGAGCTAAGCTAAGCCAAAAGTGTTCAAATCGACTGGATCAGGAGATTTAGATTGCTGCTCACTCAATTGCTGCAGCTGGTAGACTCGCTCCTGCAAACTTCTGTTTTTGCTTTAATCAGTTTCTACGCTTTATTGCTGAAACACATATTACCTATGACAGAAATAGCCTACAGTCATTGGACATTGAGACAATCCACCCAGCCAGATCAGTGGGACTTGCTCACTGCTGTGGCCCCCAAGAGGAGAGGAAGAGAGTCAGGGATAGGAGCCATGCTGGCCCAGCTTGGACTTAAGGCGTCTCCTGGCAAGGGTTGGGTACTGGTCAAATTTGTACAGATACCAGTACTGGTAGCTGGAATTCGGTACCTTTTATCAGATACCAGTACTGGTAGCTGGAATTCGGTACCTTTTATCAGTAAGAATACCACCAGTCAGTGATAGGGCAACAATTGACCCAATTTGGTGACTGCTGCTACACCTGACAAGCCTCTAAACTGCACATACAGGTCAAAATGGTAAGAGTTGCAGATTTACCAACAAAGATCCCGATTGTTTTGTGAGTTTTCAAGTTCAAGCCGAAGTAAACAAAGCAGCTTCTCAGTTCTAAATGACAATGGCGTATTTTGTCTGTCTTTCAACCGTACCAACAGATTTCATCAGCATTAAGCTAACTGTATACATTTACTACCCTATCTAAAACTTTTATCTCCCATTAGCTAATGCTAAAACTAAAAAAAAACAAAAAAAAAAACATTTTCTCTATTAATTGATTAGTTGTTCGATCCATAAAAAGTCAGAAAATGGTGAACAATGTCTTTAAACATTAGTCGAGTAATTGTTGTAGTTCTATTTTAAGGTCCATAAATATGCACTTGATGGCAACATATACGATACCATGCTAACATAATGAAGCTAAAGCTAACAGGTTCTCGTTAAAAAGTCAAACATCCTCACCAGAAGAAGACATAGAGACAAAGACACAGCAGTATTACTGGACATTACTGGACGGTACAGGATTATTTATACAAAACGGTATTTGTTCTAACATGACCACACTGTAACACAAATGTAACACTATCTAACAGGTCTGAGTGGAAACTCCCCCAAACCCCCTCTCACAAATATTTCATTATTATCTGTAGTGAATTATGTTGCATCTTTTCTTTTTCTCTCTCTGAGCCCACAGTGAAAGACGGACATTATCAAGTCAAAACCACAGATCTCCATGGTTACCCCTGTCCCAGCATACATTGTGTCTGAGCCCACTCGTCAAGCTGCCGACAGCGGCACAAAGACGCTCGGCTGGAGCTTCAGAAGGCGGAAAAACTTTACTGACAACGAAGCCAAATCACAGAGACAGTTTACACAGAAGAGTTGATGAGATGCTGAAGCAGAAAACCGAGATATGAACAATCAAGATGAGTTTTTCTGCACTAAATAACCAAGAATTACATTCTTATGTCTTGAATTCTACACTGTACAGAAATAACATTAGGCTAAAAAAGTAACAGCGGGAAAATAAATAGTAGTTGAGGAAGGAAAGGATTTGCAAGGAGATATCCAAAGATGATATCAATAAGTTTAAACTTCTTTTGTTTTGAATGTAAAATCTGAACTAACTTAACTTTCACACCTAACCTGTCTGGGTTGGCCTTAAAAAGAAGTTAAACAGTGTGTGTTGTGTCCTACTCTGTCTATTTTTTAAGTAGTTCCTTAATCAAACATGAAGGAACTAGCGAGCACACAGTAACTATCGCTCCTCTTAGAAATGTAACCACATATATCGCAAGAGTTAAATTGCGATACAAATATGTGAAGATTCAAATCAGTGAAATGAAAACTTCAAATGATACTCTTTAAAACAGCAGAGGGTGCCATGTGCTTCTGACTATGCTTGTTTGTCAGTAGCTGTACCAAGGAGCAAAGACGGATAACTTAGAAATTGAGGATGCACCATCCTGTTTAAAAACACTGCCTCGGAAATACAAATGGATTCTTTAATTTGATTAGAGAAAATATAAGAAAGAATACATCTTTTAGATTTTTGTCTGAGAAATAAAATTATTTTTTAATTCACAAAAATAAAATTTTGTTTAAAAAACACATAATGAAATCATATTGTGAATTGGATCAAATTGTAGTACATCCCTACCCTTCTCATAATGTTACAGTACAGGACAGCTCTTTTTAGTCTTACTTTGTTAATAATATACAAGGTAAAGTTGAAGTCTACCCTATGAAATTTCATTATCATTTATTTCTTGGCAGGCTCCTCAGAGGACATAAATAAACACATCGCGTTCAGCAACGTGCAGCATGAACCTGCTGCCACTCACTGGAATTTTGATCCTTTGATCTGATGACCGTTTAGGTTCGTGTAATGCTGATGATGCAGGATGAAAGTCACTGTAACGGTCCAGTGACTGAATTACCTGCCAGGCCATGTGACCTCATGCTTAGTTCCTCTGAAACAAGTCAGTATGTGGGTTTCGATCCACACTTGTGCGTTTCGATTATGCGCATCTTTCAATTTCAAAACTTGAAATATTGCAAAAAGGTATTTTCTTTATCTAGAGGGTTTTACCTATTGCTTATCTTGATGAAGCAAAACCTAAAATGGAAAACAAAGGGGAAGAAAATGCGCATAAAGTTGCATTTTCTTTTGACAATTTTCTGAAAATTTGGATGATCTTTGTGCTGCATTTGGATGAAAACGTGAAGACTACTGAAACATACCAGAAATAAAAGCCATTGATGGACCAACAACCTGAAATACAGATGTCAAAGAGACCTAAAATGGGTCTTTTTAAAGTTACCAAAACTTCAGCCATCAGATAAAAGTATTCGAGTAAAAAGTACAAGAGTTCCATCTGAAATCAAGGAGAAAAAAAACAAAGACAAATGCCACTTGTCTTAAACGAAGTCCAATGACATGATAATTCAAACTATTACATAAAGAGCTGAATCTAGCTCTGCAGCAGAGGTGCTGTTCTGTCTGATGTACAGATGGAAAAACAGATGGATGAAACGTCTCGTCTTCAATTCACTGTATTTTTAGCGGGTTTGACAATATTGCCATTCAAGCGTCAATTGTTCACCATGGTGACACCATGGCAACCCAGCAGAGTCCCGAGCGGTGTTCAAACTCCCACGCAGACCGAGCTGCCTGCACAGTGCCACCACTCTCACCCTGAACTCTCCATCAACTGTACACTGTACTTTGTGAGCTTCTGAAGTGTCACATTTTCACGAATAAAGAAAACAGCTCAGCTGGTTTGTGTGGATTTAAAAAGGTTTTTATATTCATAAAGATCACTGATTGATGCCTTTCTGTGTCTTCTCGGGTCATTTAACAGAAAATCTTCTCATCATCTGCAGGCGAGCTCACACTCTTACTTTGCGTGTGTCTGTGTCTGGCTCTTTTCCTTTAATGTGTGGCCTCGACTTCTTTCCCTGAATGATCAGGCTGCTCTGTGACTTGTGATAAATTACCCTTTTTTGACTCGACCAATGTCTGATAAGAGTCAGATAAGCAAAAAATGTCTGCAGACAGCTAGCTCAATGTAGCTGCTGTGGAATGATGTTACCGCTTCCCTTTGTGAGTTTGGAGTTTTAGCAAGGTGGTTAAAAAGTTGGTTTCATCCCCTGAACTATAACTCTCCCACATCCTGCTATAAACATATGCCTGAATTTCAAATAGAAAAGCATAGAATTATTATAGAATTACATGATTTTTCTTTCTTTTGATATCACCACTATGTATTGCCATCGGCAGCCCTGCTCTCTAAATATCGGCATAGGCCAGAGAAATACCAATATGTGTCAGCCTCACCACAGAGGCTTTCTGGGTAACAGACACCTCAGAATTTTTACTTTATATTCTTACTGAACTACACTGATTTTGACACTTTTGTGGCTTATATTTTTTCCATGTATATATGGAGCAGTTTGAAATTTGAGTATTGCTCAAGGACACACTGACATGTTGGCCAGAGGAGCCGGGGATCAAACCATCAACACTACAATAAATGGATAACCAGGTTGACCACAGTCTCTCTCCAAAGTCGTCAAATACAGATGAGCCCGTTGGTGACCCTAAAGTTGGGGGGACTCAGGCGGCAACGCTGCAGTATTTGAGCCTCCCCCTCTCCTGTTCATCTGTTACAGCGTAGCCAGATTTTGACCAACCGAACCACCGTATAACACACACTTCTGTCCAAGGTCAATTCAACCTTCACTGGAGTGTTCTTTGAAGAAAACACACAGGTGTATATGTATATTTAGGACATGTGAGGGTGTGTTGGATGAGGAAGTCATCCATCACACCCTCCTCTCTGCAGTGTTATGTAGGCCACACAGAGCCATGTAGGGCAGGAGCAGTTATCTGACCCGACACCATCAAATTTAAACAGCATCAAACGCCAGCAGGCTGGAGCTCAAAACGCTGGCGTCCACAGCCGGAGGCAAAGTCTTAGCACAGGTCTGAGGGACAGAGGGACAGGAACTAAACAACAGGAACTAAACAACAGGACAGATGCTGGATCTGTCCCTGCTGTCGTTGTGTCGCAGTGCAGATGTTGGCCATCAGCACATTTTTACCCTAAAAACAATTCTCCTCTGAGTTCATTTGGAATAGCACAGGCTGCGTTCATCTTCAGCAGGGTTCTGGTCTGTTCATCTCATCTCTGCAGAGTTTCCAGCTTTAGTTTCTCGTGGAGAATAAAGACATTCACCAAAAACACAGTCTAAGAGCGCTGATTAATTGCTAATAATCAGTATCAACTGTACCAAAGGCTCAAACACAGGCTCAGAACCAAGACACCTTCAGAATCAGTCCCAGGTTACCATGACCTTTTGACACTTCAACCATTAGATTAAACAATTTCCAGACTTCAGCTGGAGCTAGAGCGTTTTTTTCCTTCCTGTTGAATCCTCTGTGTTCTGACAGCGATTGTTGGAAAGACAGAGCACAGGCAGACGTGTTATTATCTTCCTGCATCAGCTTTGTTATGAGAAAGACAAACTGACACATGAAAAGCATCTGTGAGCGAATCACAAAGAGACAAAGGAGTCCGCTCAGTTCACGCTCTTCCTGTGTAATTATAGCGAGAGATGAAGCAGCAGGCTACACACTCCACGCCCACATCGCACCGACCTCTGCTGTTCATGTTCAAAACCTTCACTGCAGTAAAAGTACTGACAGCTGAATGGAAAACACAACTCCAAGGAAAGTTAAGTCCTGTTGTGTCTCCTTTGCTTAATTTTATCAATGACTTTGGTTGGTGAAAGTCAGGAAAGTGCTGATTCTCTTTAAGAGCAGAGAGCGTACTGTAAAATATTCCCAACAAATCTCTGACAGCGTTATAAAGGTCTGCAGGACAGTCAGCGTCTCTGCTCTGCTTAATTAGGTTACCTCAGAAGGTTAACTGCTAATGCATTTAGAGGTTGCCATGGTTACACTGATAAATCAATGGGCCGGTGAACCAAGAGCGTAAACACACACACAGAGTCCTGCTCTTCTTGAAGCGTTTGTTTGCTCGTCTTTGAACTCCAGAAAAGACGGCCCTCTGTGAGTTTTCCTTCCACGTTTCCGTTTAGTTCGCTGTTGTTAATCGTTTAGAATCACACACCAAATGTAATTGTTTTCACTCAGCCTTCTCTTACGCTCAGAAAAAGCACAGCGCTTCCTCTAAAGCTCTTTGTGATAAACATTTTCCACTAACATCCTCTCTGAATAAACTAGACTCAGCTTGTGGTTACATTATTGATAATTATCTGTAATCCAGTTGTCCCTCTGCCAACAGGCTGCTATGTTTTTAATTCAATCTTTATATAGAGGACATGTCCACACCTAACCACAAGGGTCAAAGGTCAGCAGAAGCAGGTAGGAGGGTATATTGCTGATGCCTGTGACTGAAATGTACTGTAACTACCAACCCACTGGAATAATAACACTGCTAACTGCGCTGGCAGATGTATTCTGACACAGACTTGAGTAGGCAAGAGACAATATTTAGGTAGAATGCCTACTTTCTATGTGAGGGGAAAAACAAAGAAAACTGTGAAGAAAAGTTTGACTCAACTAAAACATCTGGGCCTGAATATAACATCTGTTTGAACTGCAACTAAAACATCTGTACAATTGGCCTGAATATTAACATCTGCTAGAACTGCTACTATTACAATGAAGAGAAAAGGTAAGCATTTAGCTACAATTTTTTTTTTATCATTTGTAAAACATACAGACTTATAGGCTTCTTTTGACAAATTCTGTTTATTGCTGCCCACACCTCCCCCTTTTTTTGTTAAAAAATAATAAAAAAAAAAAAACAAAATTTGAAATTTAGGCCTTCTGTGTATATATTGTTTTGTTTGCTAGAATGCCTTAAAAATCAAGAATGACTTGTGACCACCCCATGAAGCTTTGGCGACCCCTACTGGGGGTCAAGACCCCCAGGTTGGGAACCACTGCCTTAGATCACAATGTCGATCTAAAATCGTCTAGATCATGAGCACATGAAAAAATCAAAACGTGGTGCCAGCCTGTGAAACTGTTCGCCACTAATGGTAGAAGAGCCTGTGTGTGACGGGTCAGAAACATGAGCAGTCAGACACTTAGACAGGCGGGAAACAAACCAGAGGATCTAAACCACTTTATTTAGAGTTCGAACTGAAAGTGAGCTCACCTGAAGTTATATTAACAATCCCTCATTGTACAGGAGAACTGTGTGAACACAGTGGAAGTGGGTCTGTGAACTGTGACCGGGGTCTAAAACAGACGGGTTGAGTCATAATTTTACTGTCTGGCTTTATTTTCTCTTTCAAATGAGTTTGTCTAATCTGTTCCAGTACAGTGTTATCATTACTGAGAGGAATAATGTACAAAACTATGGAAATAAGAGCAAAATGGTAGATAAACAGAATTATCCTTTAAAAAGATTAGAAGCTAAACCAGCTTTAGCTTTAGATTACAAAACAACTCTATGAAAGCTTTATGGTATGATTCATAATAAGCTCAGAAAGCTTCACTTCAGGATTCACCCTCCCTGTTTACTGCAGCTATCATACAATAACTCATCTCTGCAGTTGACCACAGCTGTTCTAATACACTTTCTGCACCACATCTAAACATTCGGGCTGCTTTATACAGCAGCAGATGTTCTCAATCAGATAACTTTACATGTTTTTTTGTATCAGATCTCCTCTCTGTAGGTGACATTGTGCTGTGAGCCAACGTGCGGCTGCAGCAGCGTGCAGCTCTCTGAGCAGAGGTGACTAAGCTCTGCTCTGTCCTTCCATCAGAGGACAAACAGTGATGCAGAGCCCGGAAACACAATCCACAGCTGCCTCATCAGAACGAACACATGATGCACCGACACGCCCAGAACACGGATCAATCAGAGGAGTCGAAAAAAGAGTCTGTACCAGATGTTACAAAATAAAAGCTTCTCTTAGAAAGATGATTAACAAACTCCACAGTCAAGATCTGAAATCTGATTTAACTGCATTGGTGTTGGTGGCGACTTCAAGTTACAATAAAGTTGTGTGTATCTTGTTTTGATCATCGGTTATTATAAACTTAAGAGCCATATAAACAAACACTACGCTGTTCTGATGTGTTGGACATTTGGGTCTAATGGGATCCGAATGTGGCTGAAAACTGGTTCTGGAAGTTTGGAGAGGTGGGGGTTTTGCCCCACATTACCATATAATTATGAGATGAGAATAATGGTTCCTTGTAACAAAGTTAAAAATGTTTGTTCTTAAAGATGCTGTATGCAACTTGCAGAACCACTAGATGTCACACAAGAGCACCAGCATCGTAGACCAACACAAATGAGCACTGACCAGATCCTAAAACACACTTCATTCAAACTGGACAGAAACATAATAAAACTCACAAAACTCTATTTGTTAGCCTTCCAAACATTCAGGTAGCAGCTTCTTAATTTTATCTGTCTGCAGCTTGAGTTGTATTTATTTTACTCTTTACTTACTGGCAACATTAAAGAGAAACTTAATTTGAAATGATTTGAATTTGATAAAATGCTGTCTAACCACATTACTATGCAACACTGCCAGTTTCCTTCACAAACTGATCAGTGTTGTTTGAGATACCAGGGGATCAATACTCAATATTGCACTGATTTCATTCTTTGGAAGTCTGATTTTCACTGGTCTTTATTATGTGGAGAAACAGACACACTGTAATAAATAATGAGTGAAAGCTGAATGTTGACTATGAAAAAAAGTTCTCCAGATTATAGACTGAAGCTGTTATTTGAAGACTCTTGCAGGTTGCTCTCAAAAATACACACACACACACACACACACACACACACACACAGGACTCTATCCAGGTCTTAAGCTGGATGAGATAAAACCATTCAGCCACACACACAGACACACACTCTGACACCGACATGTGACAGACATACACACACACACACACACACACACACACACACACACACACGACAAAAGAGTGAGGGAATAAAAGGCTGAAAGCAGAGGAATGTGTCAGCAGTCGGACGGGATGAGATCACACTTCTAGAGCTGGCTGAGAGAATGAGAGAGGGCGAACGAGCACATGTGTGAATGGAATAGAGAGAGACAAAGATTTGAAAAAAGTCAGAGGAAAAACTGAGAGACAGAGCCTGTTTCCGTCTGGTATGAGCATATGATCTGAGCCTGGATGGCTTTTAAAGATCAGGTCAGACTTGGACAGTTTGGACTCATTCTGCCCAAAAACAATCAGCAAACCCTAGTTTGCATTCTGAGATCCAATCACAGTGTGGTCAGGAGTGAGGTAATGACAACGCTCATTAATGCCAGGTGTAAATGCAGTAATGCGTCATTAACGCTTTCAGATACAGATCACATATTAATACAGGGTTTCTGCAGCTTTCAACACGTACAATTTATGAATTTTATGACTTTTATGAAAAAGTCCTTTTTAAGATTAGACGCAGTATATGAGGGATAATCAGTATCGGTTCCACGTCCTTTTTGCTTTGTAGTGTGTTAATGTTTCCCAAAAACACATTTAAAAAGGTTCAGTAGGATGGTGTATTAAAGGAATTGCAATCTGCAGCTTCACCGCTAGACGCCACTAAATCCTACACACTGGACCTTTAAGACCGCACGGACACCCTGTAATACCAGGTGGAGATGAGGTTAGAGAGAGTTGATAATGACAGTGAAACATGTCAGTTCCCTCATCAGAGGACCTCCAACATGGCCGCCAGAGCAGGACAGTAATCACCTAAAACTGTAATCAGTCCAGCAGCAGAAACCAGCTCACGCCCCCCCACACACACACACACACACACACACACACACACACACACACACACACACACACACACACACACACACACACACACACACACACACACACACAGTATTATTCTGCTGCTCTTTGGTGTTTCTCTCACTTTGATTTTCTCTGGAAGCTGCTGCTGACCCTGTCGTGGGGAGAGGACCAGCGTCCACTTGAATTTGGTTCGTATCTTGTGTGCAACAGATCTTAAAAAGTACCGTCATACTGAGCTCCCTCTCAGTATTACTTCAATAACCAAATCTAAGAGCTCCTGATCAAAATCTTTGTTTAATATTCTGTATTTTAGTTAAAAATGTAAATCAGTTGATAGTTTCAAACATCGGTTACAGATCCAGAATCTGGTGGGCTTTAATACACAGACACACACAGACACACACACACACACTTTGTATTATTCTGCTGCTCTTTGGTGTTTCTCTCACTTTGATTTTCTCTGGAAGCTTTTCAGACGCCGCCGTGTGCTTCTCTGCTTCAAACTGACCTGAACTGAACCGGGCCGAGACAAACCAGCACCAAACCGGATTGGTAAGACCAAACCAAAGCTTGCTTGCTAACGCAGGTCCTCTCCGCACAGCGGCTGCTCGCCATCAATAAGTCATGTGGTCCCATTTGCTCACTCAGGCGAGTTGTTTTCTTCAGCGCACAGATTGAGACAAAGAAACCAGAGAGAACCTGACTGAAAGCAAAGACACGAATATAAACCGTCTAAATTCACTACTGGTCCAAACACATACACATACTGTGAGGGCCAGGTCAACAATCACACTGACAGACTCATTTATATACAATAAAATGGAATATTACAATGCAGCATAACATAAAACACACAATTTTACTGATAATATAAGAGACAAGATGGATGAAAAGAAGGGGTTGATTGTAGAGATGCAGACATTTACATCCATAATAACATAGATAATAAACCTGTACAATGATCACATTCCATTACACTGTCTTATAATCTATGAAGAAGAGACATTTGCACATTGTGAAATAATCAGAGTTTCTACTGAGGGATGCACGATAATGATCTGGGCCCATGAATTATCGATCTATAATTGGATATTTATATATTACTTTGTGTTAATAATAAATGAGAATAAGAATGAAATGATAGCCAATCAATTATTGTTCAATAATAATATAATTTATTTGGAATTATTATGCAATGTTTGAGAGTATGTTTGTTCCTGACTTCTTTTCAAAATACAAATATGTGAAATTATCAGTTATCTTATTGGTCAGCCATGGGAGGCAGGTCATCTGTTGTCATATGGGCTGAAAATAAAGTCCATAATTGTGACTGCTTTACTGTAACTGTTGTGTGTATTTGACAATAAAGTACTTGAACTTGACCCAAGGCATAATTGAACCGTCAAAATTGTACTTTGTCCCTACAGTGTGCTGTTTGAATGCTGTATGAGTTTGACACTATAAGGATGTTTTCACATTCATCTGCTGGAAGTGGAAAGTTCTCACTGAAAATCTGATGTATATATTTTAATTTTCCTCGTTTTAAAATTGTATATTTTCTCTGGTGCTAACACAGACAATCAATTGATTAGTCAAAACATTAATCAATTCATTCTTTAGGTCATTACAAGTCTGCTTCCAGCTTGAGTGTGAGAATTTGCTGCTTTTCTCTGTTTTATATCACAGTAAACTGAATATTTTTGGACTGTTAAACAAGACATTTGAAGGTGACATATTTGTCTCCAGGAGACTGTGAGAGACATTTTTTGATATTTTGGAGATTCACCAAGAAAAAGAATCTGCACATTAATAGATAAAAATAATCTTTACTTGCAGCATTACGTTGCTCATTTATACTGTTCATTTATATATGATAGTTTATCAAGGAGGAGGTGCTTTTTACTGCACATGTAAGGTTTTGTACGTGACACTGGAATACTTTATTGACACAGTTCAGGCTGCAGATGACATGCGAGCGTGTTGCGTTCGTCGTTGTTCAGTGCGTGGAGTATTTCTGTGGATCTATATTTGATAACTTCACCATGAATTAATCATCTCTTCATGTTAGTGTGGTAATGCTTGTGTGCTGCATGTTCACACACACAGACACACATACACACCCTTTATTTAAAGCTACTATACTGTTTCTGTTAAGGGTCTTAACTGTTACACACACACAACCAATACACATGCCATCATGTAGATACAGCTCAGGAGGCCCATAGCACTTATGAACACACACACACACACACACACACACACACACACACACACACACACACACACACACACACACACACACACACACACACACACACACACACACACACACACACACACACACACACACACACACACACACACACACACACACCCCCACACACACCACAAACTGTACTGTTAAGTATAGAGCTGCCATCTATCAATTATCAATGAAGGTCCTAAGTGCAGTGTGTGTGTGCTCCATCAGTAACAGTCGAGGACACATGCCATCCTTTGTTTGACCAGGAAATGGAGATGTCATAGTGTTGCATCAGCCTAACACACACACGCACACACGCACACACACACACACAGACAGAAGGGTCTATAGTAACACCAGAGAGAAAAGGAGGGATTGACGACAGAAAGAAAAGAGGCATAGGAGGATAAGAAGACGAGAGGAAGGAGCAAATGTTGCGTAACAGTTTCAGTGTTTCATCCGACAGCTTTCATCCAACTCTCTCCCTCCGCTATTTCTCTCCCTTTATTTTGCTACCTGCTGCAATTGCACACTCTGTAGTCCCTTCAAAAGATTCTCACAATGAAACTAACAAACCAAAACATGCCACAGGGAGTGGACAAAATGGGTCAAATCCTCCTTACACAGTATGTGTCATCACACACAATACAGATATCTATACGGTCATATGGTAAGCTGTGTGTGGCCAGTCTTACCATTTATCAGTTCTGAACATTAATATGCTTGATCACTGATAACACTGAAAACAAACACTGTGATGGTTGACAGACAACTTTTCACAGTATATATCGTTTTATTCCCAACCCTACTTTAATAGAACTGCTTATAGTTTAATATTCAGTAAACACTCTTTACATGCAGCATGTAAACAAACGGGAATTCATGTTCCAACATCTTATTTTCAGGGGATCATTTAACTGCAAAATAAGAATGAATATCCATCACCTCATACCAATATTATCTAACTCGCATCTATTCTCAGCAGTGACATCGCTCCCTCTTCTGGTATATAATGCAGAAAAATCACTGCTCTCTCTGTAAAGACACACCTTTAATCCCTGTTGTAATGGAGATGCAAATCCCTGCTGCGCTGGCCGGGTGCACTAAGTCAAACTGAGTCAAGCCAAGCCAGCACACGTGTATGGACAAAGGCTAAGGGAAGAAGCAGCTCTCAGTAATGTCAGCTAGAATTGGTTGCCAGTGTGGTTGTTAAATAATATAACATGTTCAATAATAGTTGACATAAATACTCTTTCATAAAGTTATCTGTTTAAGAGAGCAGCCTTCTGATTTGTAGTCATATTGGTGAACAGAAAATATCTGTCGTCATTCCAGCTCAAAAAATCACTATATTCACTATATTGGTGCCATATAAGTAATCAGTGAATTTTTCCTTTTAAAATTGGCATCAGTTTCAAAAATCCCATATCTGTCTTATGTTGCATTGTGGGATAATTCTAAACCACTATAGATCATAATAATTCTCACTAAACATTTGAGCAGCACTACTTCATGGTGAACACCCCGTACAGAGGACCTTATATTGTAAAGAGTGTGTGGGTGTTTCTATATAAACATCAGTTACTAATGAGACTTTCCCATGTTTATCCAGAGTGAGAAGGAAGACATTATGGCTGTGTGTGTGTGTGTGTGTGTGTGTGTGTGTGTGTGTGTGTGTGTGTGTGTGTGTGTGTGTGTTACAGTAGATGGATTGTGTGATGAGGTGAAAGTGGGAGGACGAGGCGAGATGGGGACATTATCTATCTCAATCTGAAAGCATCTCTACACACTCCATTATTTCATTTGACACAGGAAGTCAAACACACAATGTGTTTGGCGTCCCTGTGGTCAAACTTATGAGAACACCGTTGCTAGGCAACCGACAACCACAACAAAAAAAGGATGTAGCTTTGTTCCCTTTGCAGACATGGAGAGTCATTTTCTGTTGCCCAAATATTGGTTAAAGTTAGCGTCTTCGGGTGCACGCATACTGAAGAACACATTACTGTGAATACCTCAAGTTCAATATGGCCTCTTCTCATTATCATGGTAAACACAACGCCAATTTAAGGATTTAGTGCACTTTAGTGGTCATCCTCCTTGGACAGTAACATTAATATTAGTGTCTTAAAAATGTTTCTCTATTTTTTAACCATCCAACAGTTTAGTTTTCTGGTGTGTGAAGAACGTCACAGCCTCAGGGGGGCGCTGATGTGGCTTTAGACTGCACACGTAGAAACTGAGAGGGAGGCTGGTCCATCTTCAATGAGCCTGAAGCTTGCAGGTGCGTTTACGTTGAACATGTCATTTTCATACTCAAATCGTGAGAGTGGCTGAGTCATCAGCCGTAGCTGTAACAATCCATTGTGTTATATTTGTGTAAAGAATGGCAGAACAGAATTAAAAGATGTGCTGAGAGATAAATGTAATACGATGTGCATGTAAACATACACCGATATTGGTGCATTCCGTCTATGTTCTGGAATAAATATGTATCTACTACTGTACTGGCTGATAAAATCTGAACGTCTGTTATTCCAACCAGATTTTGCACAATAATTACAATCTAGTATTCACATCTACACCTCCCATGAGCCTGTGCTGCCAGTTATTCTGCGCCCATAAGGACAGTTTATCACATCCTCCTGTGTTAGTGAGAATCTGTGGAATCCTTAAACATTTACTTTTATATGAACAACCCTGTCATTTAACTTAAATACTGCACACTGTAGAAGAATAAGAAAGAATCTGAAGTATTCAGTTTCCCTCCAAATACACTGATAACACGATTACAGGCTGAGTGAGCCACATTAAAGCAGTGAACCCAGTCTGACTCTGTGTTTACCGTGAGAGAAACATGATCAACACATCAGTGTTAGTCCCTTCACTTCTTCCACAGCAGACTGAACTGTCTGAATCATCTGGGATTTATTCTCCCAAATCCTGGATCCCTTAGATAAGGGATGAGGAACAAATCACAGGTTTCAGCCCAGAGTTTAAACTTAAAACTGACCGCCACCACCTCCTCCTCCTCTTCCTTACACTCTCCCCCCTTCCTCCCCTCGTTCCCAGCCCAAACTCTCCCACTGCTTTCCTGCCATTATGCAACTGAAGCCTGCAGCCAAAAACAGCCTCCCTGCCTGGCTGCTCTCCTCCTGTTCAAACAAACAGGCTCTCCTCCCTCTGCACCGACAGACGGGCGGAGGACACAGATAAATGAGACAGAGACCCAGTCGCTGTTAGCAGCCCGCTGGGTTTTATATCACAGAACATGCAGATGAACAAACTTTGAAGGTTTTGAGTGGAAATCCCCGAGATCTCAGTTTGGAAGAGTTTATGTATTTTGTCTCAGTGCACACCAGATTTCTAGGAAGATTTTTTTGGTTTTTACATGCGTCATGCAAAGTTCAACATATTTGGGTTATATACAGTCTGTCCATGTGACGTGGTAGGGTGGTGTAAAAGAGGTGATCTGTGGCCACGGCACATGAAAAAAATCCATTGATCAATTGATTTTTCCCATAGGGCTTTAGATACTGCCCTTACCCTTATCTATGAAAGTAGCATAGCCCTGACTTTAGCCCAGGGCTTACTAAACCCGACTGTGAATCAGGGTTAAAGGACCAGTGTGCAGGATTCAGTGGTATCTAGCCTTGAAGTTGCAGAGTGTATCCATTTGAATACAGATCAGTCTTTCAAGTTAAAAGGGGAAAGCATTTAAGTGCATTCTGGATTTAATAACTTTGCAAGACGAAGGTGAAGCACTGTGTGATGCAATCACCCAGAGACGTGAGCTGAGTCGAGCACTAGTAAACGAGCCGCCCACTGCAGCACTTCACAAAACTTCAGCCAACTTTTCATCCCAAAGAGCTGCACCTATACAGCGCTGTGATAAAGACGTTTTCCTGATGCAGTCCAGAGTGTGCTCTTTACTACAGATTAACTACTTCGGACGGGCTGCTAAAAAAAATCCTAGAGGAAACACTACACTACAAAATGTTGTAGCTTGACAACAATATATTCTAAAATATTAGAAACTCTCCGTAAGAAAGCAATGTAAGGGAGCTTTGGAGAGCAGATAGCCAGAACGTCAAACCCTCCACACATATACTGTAAAGGCCGGCACACGAGCCCAACACAGCAGCCAAATGGCTCCAGGATAAATGTGATATTCTCAGATAAACAGCACAATTATTCCCTCATATCCATTTCTGAATGGCCACTGTGTCTGTGCGAGCAGACAGATGGGCCGATTGTCGGTCCAGACGCCTGGGAACGTTCGACACTGACAACAACACATTGAGGGAGCGGAGCTCAGCTCTCATGCAATCAGACTGAGTCATTTTAATGAAGTTAAGCTCTAATTTGCCAGGCAGAGAGATGGATGGAAGAGAAGGGAAGAAAGAAGCCCTTTCTCTCCTCTCATTACTGTCTGTTTTCCAGTGTGGATCTGTGACCTTCAGACAGATAGGAACAAATTAATGGGAAAACCTGAACTTTCCATGAACCAGACGGATCAAGGAAATCCAGGTTATGGGTCTGAGATTCTGTCAGATTGATGAGGAAGAAACCTACAGAAAAACCGTGAGACAGATGGGGTGTATATTGGTTCAAAAAGGAAAAACTATTGCTTTGGTATTGGGACCAAAAATAAGGCGATGATTCAATAGTATCAGTTTGGGCAGAATCATATTGTGATAATATGATTATATCATTTGCTCATTCTACAATAGAGATTCAAATACTAGTTGATTAACTGTCAATGATTTAATTAATTGCCAAATATTTTGATAAGTGATTAACTGTTTTGAGTAATTCTTTAAGAAAATAATTCTAATTCTCGGATTTCAGCTTCTCAAGTTCTGGTTTCTTTAGTTTTCTATGACAATAAACTGATTGTTTTGAGGACAAGACATTTGAGGTTCTGCAGGACATTTGAGGACGTCACCGTGGGCTTTGGGAAACTGTGATCATAATTTTTCATAATTTTCTAACATTTTAGGGACCAAGTAACTAATCTGTTAATCGAAAATAATCAACGTTACGACAAAGTTGTGTTGACCAAGTTAATAAATCCTAGGCAAGCTTTTATCAAACAGAGCTGTGGAAGTTCTCGTTTACACAGAATTTGGACTTGGGATACATAACAGTGGAATAGCTGTTTTATTTTAGTCACATGTGTACATTTGCCATATCATATTTGTTGGTACTTATTGGAAAATATCCATAGAAAGAATGTGGTGTTGATTTTATCCATATCACCCAGCCATAAGCAAAACTTTGGTATCATGCTGGCAGCAGTGTCGAGACATCCAGCCCTAAAAAAGACAAACCCTATTGGCCATAGAGGAACATCAAAAATGATCCTGCAAAAACTCAAAATTACGTTAAATGATGACAACTTTTTTAATCAAACACCAGTGTCTTTAAAACTCTCACTTTCTACAGTATTTCTGCATGGACACTACAATATGTTTAAGGTTAGTGAAAGCTTGTGATTACAGTTAATAAAAACTTGCTCCACACCCATTGACCACAACAACCTTCCACTAAAGACACTGGACTGTAACATGTTAATGGTTTTATTATTTGGAGAAGAAACACTGCACAACAGAAGTGGATCAACAGAGAATAAAAATAACTGGTCAGGAAACAAGCATTCATAGTAACAGATGTAGAGGGATAAATTATCAGCTTTTGCATTCACTTGAAACGATCACTGTGTGGGTGTCTGTGGGCGGCAGCTCTGAACACGCACGCACGCACGCACGCACAACGGACATTTTGTGCGCGGTGAAAGAGTTGAGGTAAATGGAGAGGAGAAGCAGTGAAGGAGAGGAGTGGGTTTAATGGCAGCTCCACTGGGAGCAGATAACCTCCTTTTTTCTCTGCTTATCGGGAGGAAAGCACTATCTCTGTATCACGCACACACACACAAACACACACACAGAGGCCTGACACTGAACAGAACAAATCAGAACGTCAATGGCCAACACAGCCCAGACCAAACCTACAGAACTCAGAGACCACCAGAAACCAGTACAGACCAACACAAGCCAGTACACATCATTTGAACAGCAGTACAAATAAGCGGAGACCAGTCCGGCACAACCATTGCAAACCATAAAACTTTATGATTTGTCACTGTATGCCCCTCTTCACAAGTACTACAAGTGATAAAAGAGGGTTAAAGCTAGAATATGAGAAAGGGATGAGAACAGGGAAGAAGGAAAGGAGGAGGGAACTACAGAGGAAGAAGATGAAACATATTAGTGAGGGAATGCATGAGGAAAGAAGGAGTGAAGGAATGTGAAGAGGAAGGAAAGAAACGAAGGATCAGACGGCAGAAGGAGGAATGACGCATTCGAGATAAACGGTCAAGAGGACTCTCCAGAAGTCTTTCTGATCTGTCCATCTCTCGGAGGAGGACGGGTGTTTACTGATCTGATGCTTACTGCAGCGTTCAAACACAGACATCATCTTACTTCCCTAAACACCTGATATAATGGGACAGCTACAGGACTCCAAAACACACAATATCTACCCTTTTAGACCAGTGACACCCCCTCTCCAAACCGACTGCTGCTGTCAGACTTTATGGTCCAGTACAGCAGCAATGGATAAATGTACGTCTTAGAATATGGACCGAAAACACCTGAAACACAGAGGCTATGAAGCGAGGGAAGGACTAAGCTTGTCCCATACTATGGATACATATTACGTCAAATTGCCTTAGTTTGAATGATATTAAATGTACATTGGTTGGTTGGTTTCGCAAAGGAAATTGTTTAGCTGAGGTGGTAAACCACCCTGATCTTGACATCTCATCTCGCGAACCATTTAGTCCGTAATTTAGTGAGTTACACGTACATAACATAAGGCATCTGTGTGCTGAATACTACAACTACTACCACCACTACTGGTATTAATAGTTAACTGATCCTTTTTCCGAGTGGTGAATGTTTTATGCCATGAAAGTGAATTAATGTTTTATGGTGTGAGAGGAGGTAGTCTTAAGGTTTTAGGTTAGGCGGTCTATAATAACATCACAAACATGCAATAATTTAAAGGATATCAGGTTTAATTATTTGAACTTTGGGTCTAAAAAAATAGGTGTTTTTTTTTTTCAGTGGATAGGTCTGAATAGGACTACAGTGCCCATCGGTCTCTGTTTCTGTTGCTATGAACAATAATAACAAGCCAGTCTGCTTAAGTGCTCCAATGGAAAGGACAAAATATGAGCGTTTTCTAATCTGACACCATATGGTTAAAGGCATACTATGCAAGGTTTTTCTGAACAACAATGTACAGATTCATAAAAACATAATCCCTTTAAACCATCACATATGATCCACTAGAAGTGTGTGTCGGTGTCTGTTTCTACAGAGACCCTGTAGCCCTCCGCCTGTATTTTCTTATTTTGCTGTGTGTGGAACGTTCTGGACGTCAACCTTTGGGCAGAGCGCACTGTCTGAGATCTGGACTATAAAAATGACGCAACCAGGTTACACTGCTGTTTCCTCTGCTCTGTGTCAGTGTCTATTTGACAGAGGGAAGAGAACATGAAGATACGCTTCAGCTGCATTCACACAAATCCAGAAATAAGGCACCTTCCTGCAGGGTTGTGTGGAGGGCTGTGTGTATTTTATGCTTCAGAAAGGAACTGCTATGAAACAATAAGAAAAATTATGTTTTATTTCTCCAATTCACTGCTTTGTTCTCACTAGTGTCGCTCCCTCTCTTAATTCATTCTCTATGTCGCTCGACCAAAGGTGCTCACTCTGGCTCGCTCAAACCAGGGAGGAAGAGTCAACTCAATGTTTAAAAATAGTGAGGGACAAATCCTGCATAGTATGCCTTTAAGGTTTAGTTAGATTACGGCACAAAAATGACTACGGTAAGGTAAGGAAAACAATTGTGTTCATGGTCAAAAGAAACCAAGAGTGACTGTTTCTAAATTTCTGACAAGGGAAGAAATTCCTGAGGCCACTCAAAGACTCTTGTCAGGAAAACCTAAAAAGACAGTCGTCATAACTTCAGCATTGTCCCAGGAGTTGATTTAAACTGCTGAAGGTTTTACAGGCTTCTACTGTTTTAACTGAAATGCACCTTGGGAGTAGAGTAATAGTTCCCTTAATTTATTTGTCTGCAAGCTTGTACCTTTGACTTTTTTTCAAAGGAGAAAGAGAAACAGATTTTTTCTTGCACACTAAATGATTTCATAAGACAGACTGACTCAGACCCGGTCGAACTGATTCAGACTGGAACACACAAAGTCCAACTTGGTCCCATCACTTGTCACGCCCAAAATTTATACAGAATCAGCTCAACACCCTGCCTTAACATAGTCTAAAATGGAGAAAATAACGTGACCTTTACTGCGAGAACCCTGGATGCTCAAAATAACTCGTAACTTTGGTTGTCAATAAAACTGAAGGGAAAGCAGCATTTGTACAGTTTGAAGCCTTAGATACAGTCAGTAGAGTTTAGTTAACATGCAGCAATGAAAGCAGAAAGAAAGTAGACTAGAGGCCACTGCTCCTTTATACAGCAGTAAACTGTGTGTGTGTGTGTGTGTGTGTGTGTGTGTGTGTGTGTGTGTGTAGGGTTCACTCTCTGGAGACTGGATCTGTAGAGAACTGGTTGTTCCCAAACTCTCTGATAGAAGCAGGATGGATCACAGACCAGAAGGGTGGAGTGGCTGGGAGAGCGCCAAGGAGACGGAGTGGGGGAGTTAGGAAGGGGGGGGGTCATACAGAAGAAGGCATGGAGGAGGAAAATGAAGAAAAGAAAGAGGGAGAGGAGTCGAAAAGTTCCCCGTCTTCTTGCTACGCTCTCTCTCCTTCAGTCCTTAATCATCCTCTCATTCTAGCACCCATTTTTTGATCCTCATCCTCCTCCTCCTCTACTCTAAAAACATCCTCCCTCCATCCTTTAATTTTCCTATTTTTGCTCCACCCTTGTGTCTTTCCTCCACCCTCTCCTTCCTTTTCCTCTCTGCACCCCACCCATCCATTTCTACCTTAACACGTCATCCTCCTCTTCTTCCAAATCACCCTTTTCTTCCCCTTTCCTTTTCCCTTTTTTCTTCTCCTTCTTCTCCTTCTCCTCCTCACACTCTTCAGTCATAATGTAACGGCCAGAGCTAATCTGAGACACACACACACACGCACACACACCCTGCAAAACCACATGACCCACACAACCAGATGTGTTTTGTACGCCTAACACACACGCATACACACCCTTCAGATGACCGTCTGAACTACCCTGCAGATGTTAACTCTCTGTTAAAAAACAGCTGCAGACAAACTTTGCCGCGTCGTCTCATCTCTGTAATCTATTACCTGACCTTTCACCTGTTCGGCTGTCTGTGTAATATATGAAAGCTTTTTGTTCTACGGGTTCCTTCAACTGTCTTAACAACAATACAACAAAAACTAAAACCTCCCACTTTCTGATCAAGAGTGCTCAAACTCCAAAAGTATAGTGTCTATGATTTACTGCTTCACCTCTGTTAATTATATGACATTAAACCGGTGATTCAAATTCAGTCATCAAGTGTCTAACAATCTCTATTCATTCTTCAGAGAAGCAAACTGATGGTTTTCTGAGTGGAACTGAATTGTAATGAGATATCTGTACTCTCCCATCACTGGCATGAAGTGATATCATCCACAGTCAATTAGTGGAGCAGCTGTAGAGATGGGTGTTGTTCTATATTCAAAAGCCAAAAGCGGCAACAATTAGTCGTACTGCTGGGCAATATACTGGATGAACCAGTATACTGGTTTTAATTTCCTCTATATTCATTTTTCATATTCTGCCTTACATTATAAAACCTGATAAGACATCTAAACATCTACACAACTAAAATTTTGAGTAACACTAACATAATTTTGTATCTTTATTTGTATTCACAGTACAAAATACCTAGTAAAAGGTTTTGGGTCACCATAGTTTCTCCTTCGCACTTGGAAGGGGAGGGGGTAGTGAGGAAGTTGTGATCTGTAACCGCTATCAACCTACACACTGCTCCTTTAAACTACAGCTGTCATATATAACAGCTGGCTAACTGTAAGTCAGAGATCCATCTATGCTTTATTCAGAATGTGATACAATCACTGAAGATATTACTAAGACAACTATCAAACACTACGTTACATGCAACAGAAAGACGGTTCATTTTAAGTATGATTCTAGAGCCATGGTCAGGTGGAATTCATTGCCAGCTCATACTTTCATAATTCCAGTATGTGCAAATATTTAAACATGAAAGGAGTTTTTGACTTGTTATAAGAGAGTCTGAATTTAATCCGGATGTCTCTATACCATCAGCGATTCATTCTTAATGACTGCTACCGGGTCGGATTTCCCTTCAAATCAATGAGACGAGGAGCTGGAAACACTGCCGCTTTTGTCCACAGAGGAAAGAATCAGCACAAAATGAAGGTTAACTGGGGCGCCTGGTTAGCTCAGTCGGTAGAGCTGGTGACCCATACACGGAGTTGCTGCAGCGGCCCAGGTTCGAATCTGTCCTGCGGCCCTTTGCTGCCTGTCATCCCCTCTCTCTCTGCCCCCTTTCCTGTCTATCTTCAGCTGTTCCTGTCTAATAAAGGCATGAAAAGGCAACTTTAAAAAAAATGAAGGTTAACTAGAAAAATCGGTTAAGAAAGAAAATGATGAGCAGAGAATGTGAAATGTATTTTAATAGCCTACTTTCTTGGAATTAAAAGTGTGAAAGTGCAGGATGGCTAAACCGATAATGAAGGTCATTCAAGCCATCATTTATGTTCGTTAAGAAGTATTATTTATTTGTATTAATGAAATCGAGTTTGATATGAATTCTTGAGGGACTGTGATTGATTTAGAATTTTGTGTTTGACTCTGTTTCTCTTGCGTACGTATGTGATTGTTAATTCAATAAGATGAGCCATTTTGTGTGTTTGTGTTTATGAGGCCATGGACCCCAGGAAGAACAGCCAATGCTGGTGCTAATGGAGATCCTAACAAACAAACAAACAAACAAACGGCTAAAACATATAACTAGCAAACTAAATTCATCCACTGTTGGAAATTATAGTGGCCATTTTCCAGTTTTCTGACATGTCTTAGCCATAAATGAGAAAATAATCAACTAATTCATCAATCAATGCATTACTTTGGGGACATATTTTTATACAGAACATTTCTTTTAAAATGGAATAAATGATGTTAAATCTGTCACTGCATCATATGTTTCTCTTAAGAGAAAGCAGCTACTTCCTGATATCTGATCATAAGGACAACAAGACATTTGACGCCATCTCTCAATACTGTTAAATACAGTTAGACACTGCAGACACAGATCAGTCAAAAACGATTGACGTTGAATACCCGGCCCGGGCAGTGCTATACAGTTACACTCCTTAACCATAAAACCCCCTCTAATTTCACTGATCTTTATTCTACCTGTGGAATCTAAGAAAACCGTCTACCAAAGCCTTCTTCTCTCTTCTGTCTCCTGATCACATACTGTATGCCAATGCTAAACACATTTATTATTGATTCATTCTAATATACAAACCTGAATGGAAGTCATAAAGTAGAATATTAATGTTTACATTCCACTCATGAATCAATTTAAGCTCAGATCTGTTCGATATGATGTGTTCAGTTTATGTATGTAATTGTAACTCACTGTTTATGGCGGTGTTTATTCTGGTAACAGTGATTGCTGACATTAATAAATGCAGTGAGAGTAATGGCAGTGGATCCACTAGTGGAGTATTAATGGACACAGCAGTAGAAGCATACTGTTTGGAGATTTAGGTTCGGCAGTAATCTCAGCTCAACGTTCATACCAATAAAGCTTTTTGATTTCAGTTTTTAAAAAACTAAACACCTGGAGAATGATTTTTAGTATGAAACCCATCAACATAAATATCCAGAATATCTGTTCAACACTTCAGCTCCCAGCAGCCTCAGTCCAAAAATAACACTGAAAGACACACACTAACACACACACACACACACACACACACACAGAAACACACACAGCACGCAAACTCTCAGCTCTTCACAGTGCAGATTGGAGGGTCGGCTGTGTCGTCATGGCGATCCATCCCATCATCTCGCCTTGGCCAGCTGCCAGACACTTTCACTCTCTCTCTCCAACCCACAATCCTGCCTAGCTCATGTTGTAGTGCATTGTGGGATGTCAGATTTAATCTATTTCACAGGGTGTGTGTGTGTGTGTGTGTGTGTGTGTTCACAGTAAGTGTAGGTCTTTTGTTCCAGGGTCTGTATCCTGCTGATCAGAGTGTTAAAGTGGGATCAAACGCATTCCTCAACAGTGCAGGTTCAACACCGACCGCCCACCTGTCACACTGACTCACCTGTCCGTCTGTCTGTTTGTCCCGCCTCCCTCTGACATACAGACACACAATCACACTCAGATTAATCTCTAGGTTAGCCATTATGCCTGAAATACAAAGGAGGCTGGGGAGGAGGAAGCAAAGAGGTTCATGGGAAATGTAGTTCTATTTGGAAAAAATACAGCAGCTTTAATATATTATCTTTTAATGCATTTTCTGCAGACGTAATGCTACATGATAGCAAACGATCTACCTGCTGTTCTGCTGCTTCTGTCTCATTAGGAATGTAAACTAGTAATGGATGTTGATGATGTAACTGAATGTCACATTTTGTATGCTAACATGCTAACACTTAAACATATTATATTATTAAACATAATATTTATCATGTTACCTTGTAAGCATGTTAACATGCTACTGTTGACAGGAATGTTTGTGTAATATCCTGTCATAACCTCGTTGTAATACCAGTAACATTTAACTGCTGGTTTGTGTTGCACAGACTAAATGAAAGAGTGGATATATTCATTTAACATTTATATTCATAAAGTATTTAAAAATTCAGATAAAGGAGTTTTGGGACTTGATGCTGAATCATTGAGTGAGAATCTGGATGAATCTGTGAGCTGATTATTTTTGTAGTTTCCAATCACAGTGATCCACATCATCTAAAGTGGACTGCAGTAGAGCCACACCCCTTCAGCAAGCATGGCCGGCTGCGAAGCAAGGAGGAAGCATTAGACACATTTGAATATGTTAATCAGACCAGAGAGAAGTGTGAGATTTGTGTTCAGACGGCGTTTGAGGAAACATGAGATTGCTCATTACTCATACAGGTCCAAATATCATGAAATAATCACTGATAGCTTTTACTCCACTGGAATGGACAGGAGACCTGTCTTTAGGGAAATACTGTTTTGATTTATTCTGACTGATTATGTACACAGAACTTCAACTTGGAGACTTTGAACATACCGTCTTCTGAAGTGTGTTTTAAAGCCTCACTTTGTTCACTGATATGAGTTAACCATTCATGAAAACAATGAATAAACTTGTGTTATTTGTTGGAAAAAGACTTCAGACTATTACTTTTACTGTCCATTGGAATGGACATTAAGAAATAACAGTAATTTAATAATAATTTTTTTGCATATTTAGAGTAGAAAACCCACTATTACAATATTTATTTTGTGTTCTGAACAGCTTAAATATCTCCTGAAAATGATTGAAGTTGGACAACGGGGAGGATACAGTGAAATGAAGAAGCAGCAAGTGACACAAAGGACAAATGTAACGGTGATCTGAGCCGCTCATCATCATCTAATAGAGCTGGGAGATAGCAACATTTGTGTGTGTTTGTTTATGAATGTGCATTCGGTCAAGGACATGTAACCCCTCCCCCTCCCTGTCCAATGTCATCAAACTCATTTCCCATGATGCCAAGTGTGTCAGCGGGTATTTGTGGGTAAGGAATACGCTGGTGTAAATCTCCTTAACATCCCTCTGTGATCTCTCACACACACACACACACACACACACACACACACACACACACACACACACACACACACACACACACACACACACACACACACACACACACACACACACACACACACACACACACACACACACACACACACACACACACTTTTGAAGCAGCCACCAGCTCACTGACAGAAAACACAGATTTCTCTCCCGTTCAGATTTGTACTTGTGTTCCACTGACAGAGATCATGTCTTCATTAGAACTATCACTCGGAGATAAAACCTCAACAGTATTTAAAATAACTACATTTCTAAGCATTGGACAGCTGCAGAGAAAGTTGGGGGGAAATTTATAGAAGTTATTATCACTATTTTTTTTGTCTTCTACAGTTAAAACTTTTTTTTTTTTTGGCAAATGTAATTTCCCAAAAGGTTGCATGATATTTAAAATATTATTTAGTCCAGTTTCAAACATATGAAAGTAAAAGCTAATTTTACTATTTAGATACATTCAAGTCAGCAACATTAAACACAAGAAAATATTTTGGCAACACAAGATACTTCATCATCTAATTTATCCTGATTATTAAACTTCTTTATGATTAAATTAATTATTTCAAGGCATTTTTTCAGCTCAAGAAACACGTAGACTGTGCTGATTTATTGTGGAAATAATAATCTCACATGCGGTTTTTCCAGCAGCCTCAACTGAACACACACACGAACACACACACGAACACACACGAACACACACACACAATGTAGTACATGATGTCATCAGGGGTTGTGTTACACCTCGGCCCTGGAGACGGAAGGGGTGGAGGTCAATGATGTAAGCCTCTCTATCGTCATAGCAACACTGAAAAAAGCCGCTGCAGTCAAGCCTGCTGATAATTTGATCTGAATTTCCAGGAATTGTTCTCTGACAAACAAAAAACTGTCAAAGTGGAGTTATGAAAAATGGAAATGTTTTCCAGAATCTGTTTTCACACAGAACCAATCACAGAGACTCAACACTAACTTTTCGTTCAGACCCTGCCATTGGCGGTTCACGCTGATGATCGGTGGAGGAGTGAAAGAGGATGAGAGACAGCTGAAGTTTTATTGTTCAGTGTGAACGCAGCCTCAGATCACCAGAGAACAGTATGCAGGTCTGCAGCCCAGAGGCAGCGTCCCAGTTTCAGCTAATCACTAATTTCCTCTCAGTCTCTGCCTGTCGACCCCACCCTTGCTTCAACAGCAAAGCCTCAGGGTGTGTGCACCATATAGATGCACACACACGCGCACACGCACACACACACACGTCAAAATGACAGAGCAGATCTTTAGCCTCAGTTCCTCAGTTTAAGTTCAAACTTAATCTATTTACTGTGTGTTCTCCTTTGAAATCCATTGTCACTCATTTCCCACAATGCAAAACAAATCTACATCCTGGGATATGAACCAGCAACCTCAACACAACTCTGCTTCTGTCAATTCAGGATACAAAACCGCAAAGGCAAACTACAGATGGCGGTGTGTCGTCTGACCACATCTGGAGGCCTCAAACTGAACATTTCATTTATCAGGAATGTGTGTGTGTGTGTGTGTGTGTGTGTTGCACGTGCATCAGAGAGAAACGCCTCTGGCTACAGGGAAATCAAATTAAATGGAGTTCTGCTAAAGGTCAACACAGAGTGCATCCCTCTGTGTGTGTGTGTGTGTGTGTGTGCCATCTATAAAATTTTAAGTAAATACATGTGGACAATACGTCACATTACTATCGCGGGCCATGACACATACATACGTCTCAGTGTGTTAAGTGAATGGATGTGACATGAATCACTGACTGACTGTTATAACACTGACTGACTGTGCGTGTGTGTTTAGAAGATATTAAAAGGAGAATATTTTGCTTACAGCTTAAACAATTATTGAAAGTTGATTAATTGACTGGACGATCGACTGAAATATAAATCACCTGAAATAAACATGTTTGATAATTGATTATTTTGATGAATTACTCCTTTGAGTCACTTATCAAGCTCAAGTCAACTATTCTCCGCCCTGTCAATGATTACGGCTGGAACTCACCTGCAACTCATCCTTTCCATTATCAATAAATCTGCCAATTAAAATTGTAAAAAATGCCCAAGCGGAAGTCTTCAAAAAGCTAGTTTTGTACGATCAACAATCCAAATACGATTGATTTACTATCACATTAGAAAAACAGTAAATCCTCACAGAAGCTCATCTTTGGGATCCAAGGAAGCAAACGATACTCAGAGACAACCACTGACCAGGTCAGGGTTGGTGAGGTTCTTCTGACTTTTCTTTGAAATTCCAGCTTCCCAGTTCAAATGGAGCGCACCATTAGTCTCCACCACCAAGTATTCTCAGATCCAGCTTCTCGAGGATTTGCTGCTTTTCTCTGTTTTATATCTCAGTTAAATGAATATCTTTGGGAATCCTGGTCGGACAAAACAAAGACATCAAGATGTCATAATCATTTGTTTCAGCATTAAATCAGGATGTTATCCCTCCTAAAATCAAGTCAAACACCACATCACTGACATTACACAGATACAGATCTCCTACAGCAGCCTGAACAGTGGTTCTGTGAATGACACAGCTGTAATCAGTGCGTTAACCTGATCCCGCTCTGTTCTCACCTTCCTCTCCATCTTGTTCTGGGACGTTTTGCCGCCTCATCCGACATCTATAAAACTAATTAGGCAGCAGCTCAAACTGCAGAGTGTTCAGATTGGACTTAGGTGTTATAAGTCAGAGAGGAATGAAAGGACAAACTTCTGTCTAAGTCAGTCTTCTTTAATGTCACTTTCTCAACCTCGGTTTACGTGTTTAAATTTTCCCATCGCCTCGGCAGCCGTCTGCATCTATCGGGGAATAAACTGACAAATCTGAGCAGAGCGCCTTTTTGGAAAACATGCAAATGGAAAATGCTCCCTGCTGTAAATTAGTGGCGAGTCTTCATAAACACTCTGTTCACATATTTTATTCATGAGATATCACGGGTGTGCAGCTTATGTGTTTTCTTTTTTTTTCCCCTTACTCGGATTGAAATTCACATGAACATTTATGAGTTAAGCAGCTTTCATGATCAGTTTGGCCTTTTGAAAAACTCCCTTTATGATCTCATGAAACACAAAATAAGGCGCCTTCTTGTTGATTCCTCGACATCTGAGATTTTAGGAAAAGGAGAAACTTGATTTTCAGTTGCAGCATCGGAGCAGCTTTCAACGCTTCATGGACGATTTATGAAGCTCAATGTGCAGACGACGATTTATGAAGCTCAATGTGTGAAAAGAAAAAAAACAGTTGAAGAGAAGAAATAGTTGAGTGTGTGTTTGACCCCTGCTGAGGTTAAACCTGTTCACCTCGATGTAACCCTGCTATGTAAACACACACAAACCACAGGACTGAAAAGAAACAGAATCACAAATAGCCAGTTCAAACATACCACGCATCACTGAAATCTAGGTGTGTGTGTTGTTATCCCACGTAGTAAAGAGAGAAAAACTTGTGGTGCGATCCATTTGTCTCGTAAATCCCCCGGCCGAGTTGGAAAGTGTAAATCTCGCAGCTATCTCGCAACATTTCACCGAGACACACCCCCTTTTGGTCGTAATATCAGCCGTCCCACTCGGGGCTCCTCACAGTACACAAGGGTGAACGTACGACTCGCAAAACAAAGATGGCTGCGCCCATATTGAGATGTATTTTCTTCTTCTTCTTTTTCTTTTGTACTACGTTGGTCGTTTTAATGTCGATTTCAAATGCTCTTACACACTTGTTTACATTGCTGTTTTAGTCTGGTCACCAATTTATGCACTGCACGGTGTTGCTGTGCGTGTAATACAATGTAAAGTTTTGTTTTCGAGCTGGTTTGCTAAATAGGCTAATGTAGCTAACAATAACAGTAGCCCGCCACTGCCCCTGGTGGCTCGAGACGCCATAGCACTTGTTGAAATTGAAATAGGCGAAAATGGCAAAATATTATTGAAATGTAAGACTTGCAATAACGGAATTACTTGAAATGTTAGTGTTTCTGTAGAAAAACATATTATTTACATTGACCTGAAACAGTGCCCAAAAAGCAATAACAAGACAGCTGCTGCACTGGTGGCGTCCATGTTCTTTCCGACTCGTAATGCCCAAAGACAAATGGAACGCTATAAGTGGTACAAGCCAGGCAATTACGTCACGTTCGCGCGTCAGAGCAACTCGGGCGGGGGATTTACGAGACAAATGGATCACAGCATTGTAATGCAGACATGAATGTGGAAAAGTTTGTTTCTGATCATCTCACAATCCATGCTTCAAGAAATCAAGAGCCAAAGTCTAGTTTTCTTGCTGCTGGGAGAAGAGCCATCAGTCTGCACACTTGAAATTATTCACAGATGAAATGATAAAACGCCCAGATGGGAGTGTCTGTTTCTGGCAACCCGGTCTCACTCCCAAGTCGTCAAATTCTGCTGCTTGGTCAGTGGCCCTCAAAATATGCTGATCACTTCTGCACGCGCTGACAGGTGACGTAGTCTTGAGTGAGAAACTCTGCGTAAAGAGGCGGTGTGATGAATGGATGGTTCAAATACAACCAGGGGTTTCCTGTTTGTATCCTATGTGAAACCAAAAGTAAACAACTTACACAACGTACTTAACTTATGTAAGATACATTTTATTCATGTAAAGCCCCTCAAAGGAACTTTCATGTTTGTTTGATTCTGGTGGCCCCTGTGGACAAAAGTGGTAATGTTTCTACCACCTCATTTAATCTGATTCAAAAGGAATCCGAACAGGTGGCAGGCACTAGAAATAGCCAATCTTCTGAATGATGGTCTACTTTGTTAATGTAGGTCATACAGAGGCATCATTGTAAAATTGAGACTGTTTCATAAGCAGTTAAAAACTCCTTGTAGTACGTAGTTACGTCAAGTAAGTTAACTGGACGAGCTGGGAGTGAGAACATGTTGGTTTTCAGCCAATCCACAGAGTTAGATACCTGACACTTCTAGATAGTTCTTCATATTGATGCACAGTTAACACTATGAATCTACTCATTCGTTTTGGCAGTAAAGTGCTACTCCTTTACACGAATACTTCACACAGGCTTTAATTTAAAAGACCTACTTTTATGTCCAAAACGTTGAGAATTATATAAAGTTTGATAATCTACAGCTCCATGATGACTGAGTTACTTCATCTGCTGGTGAAGATTACAGGGTTGGGTATCGCTGGGATTTTCTTCCAATATCTGTGCTAAAACGGGACCTGAACCAAAAAATGGCTGTCAATGACATTAAAGAATGGCTTTTTTTTATTGCTAAGGCAAATTTGAAATCTGGGTTGTGATTGGATCCTGTAGATACTGGTCATATAGGAATGTGTACCATGTTTTGGTACCTAGCCCTACCATATGATACGGTCAAAAGCTGCAGAATAAGCGAGTAAGTGGACCTTGACTTGATACAGTCCCTAAGAATGAATGGTCAACCTCACGAAGACTGATCTGAAAAAAGCTGTTTTGGTGAAGGTGATAGCCGGCTCCATCAGACTTCTCTATATTTAGCTGAAGCTTTGCCTCTGGGAAAAATCTTACACTCCTCCTCCATCGCTCCTTCTTGCCCTCCTCTCTGTCGCACTGTTCCACTTCCCATCTGCTGGACACTTTCCAGAACATTCCTCCCTCTCTCCTCCTCCCTCCTTCCAGACAAATTGTTTCAGCTGGTATGTTTAACTCCTGTCCTCCTGTCCTCCTTTCTCTCCCCCTCGTCTCTCCCTTATCTCTTCACCATCACCTCCTGGACCTCCTCTACTACTCCTACTTCTCCTCATCCCTCTATCACTATTGCATTGGTCACATCTCCCAAATAAACCTCCCATCATTCTCTTTTCTCCTTCAACCTCATCCCTCTGTTGCTCAGCTCTCCTCCCACTACTACCCCCCCTCCCATTTCCTCCGCCCTCTGGACTACCTCCCTCCAGGATTTCCTCTCCTTCCTCCACTCCCTTCATTCATCACTCTCTCTCCTTCTCATCCTTTGGGCCTCAAGATGAAGTTTTCTCCTCCTCCTCCTCCTCCTCTTCGCAGTCTTTCAGCTTAAAGTTTAAACCTCAAAGCCACGAAGGAGGGATGGAGATGAAGGCTGAGGTATAAACCGAGCTGGCTGCTTTACAGTAAAATCCTTGAAACATATTCAGCAACTTTTTTCATCACCTAATTTTTTTATTATAACAATGGTGTGACTCATTTCAGTTGGAGATATATGTCCAAAGATCGTTTCATGATGTTAAAGACATTTAAGGAGAAAGAGAGGAAGGAAAGATGAAAGGAGGTGAGAAAAAACAGCAGAGGAAGAAAAGATGGACAGTTTAAGAGGACCAGAGTGAAGGAGAATAAAAATAAAAGAAATAAGGCAGAATAAAATATTAAAGTAAAATGAGAGGCTGTGGAGGTGACTAAGGAAGGAAAGAGGGATGCAGGTTAAGAGAAATAAAAGGTGAGAGGGAGGGAGGGAGGGTCTGCAGTTGGGAGAGGAGAGGACGAGAAAAAAGGACGACAGAAACACTGACGACTGGCCTGGTTTCTGAAAATACAACCACACAGCTCTCTGCCTTAAAGGGACAATACACCAAATCTCAGCGTATTCTGTAGATTTGGACTTCATCATTAACAGTCTTCAATCACCTGTCAAACAGTTTGGGCGGGGCTGAGACACCTCCTGTCTTTGAATTATGTCTGAAACTTTTCTCCAAACAAACAAAAACAGAAACCATTTTAAAAAGGAATTATAATACCCCTTTTACTTCCTACATTACTATATTCACTTCACTTCTTTACTATTTAAACAGGTCCATTTAGGAGGATCAATTGTCAGAAATAGAATATAATATTCATAACTATGTTTTCATTAGTGTATAATCACTTGAATATAATAATTGTTGTGTTTTTTGTTATCTTAGAATGAGCTGTTTTTCATTTCCATTCCATTTTCCATTTTTCAAACCAAACACTGGCTCCTGTTTTAGAATGTATGTGAATCCTGACCAACACAAATCTTCAGCAATTAACAGTCAGAAACAGTCTTTTCTTTGGGAACAAAATCCTCTTCCTCACGTTCCCCTTAGAGTCAAAATATATAAGATAGCTGTGCGTCTGTCTTTGATCACGCCCTCCGTTCCGCAATGACTGGACAATACCTGCTCTGTGGTTTCTATCAGTCTATATTAATCAGTCCGACTCGAGGGGGATCAAAGGCCTTTTAAAAACTTCATTTTCTTTCTTAATGCCATTTCTGATCACATGACTGCAGCTCCTCCTCCTCCTCTTCAACCATCGTCCTCCTCTCAGCAAACAACCAGACGCCTGAGACACACACTCTGTCAACAGTGTTCTGCACTAATGAAAACAGTGACACACTTAGGGTTCTGTTTACAGGAGATGTGGAGCGAGCTCTGAAGAGAAAGAAAGACAGAGTGAGAGACTGAAAGCAAAAAAGAGAATCACCAAGACAAACTGCGAGGTGAAAAGATAAAAGACTATTCAACAGACAGATCAACAACATTTTGAGCCCAGTGCAGCTGTGAAGCATTTCCTGTTTCAGTGAAACTTCCAGGAGAACGGGTGCATTAATCATGTAATCCACCAAATGTCAAAAACAACAAACAGGAATGGTTTGACTTTATCAAATACTGGTGCTAATATTAGGGGTGTAAGAAAATATTTAAAATGAACATATTGTGATATTTGTTGTTATTGTATCGATTCTCAAAAACGCTGCATCCATTTTTGTGTTTAAACCCCCAACCTCTAGATAGCAGTGTCATAAACTGACGGCTATGATGTTAGAAGTTAACATTTTTTAGGGTGTTTTCTTTATACTATGAGGTTTTTTTTAATGTTTTTTTTTAATAATTTAATTTTTAATAAAAAAAAACATTTTTTTTTCTAGAAAACCTTTTATTCCTTTCAACAAAATTCTGTCAGAATTCTCAAATATTAAGTACTTAACAAAAGCAGCTTGACAATTTTCAATATTGAATGCTATGGACACATTTCAGATGCTACCAGAGCAGTGTTAAGGCTCAATAATCAGCCCTACTGAAAAATGATCACCAGCAGTTAAGTTTTATAATAAAATCATATTGTTTATGTACATGTGCAGGTTTTTATACTATCTTCCAGTGTTTCTATAAGAATTTGTTATGTAACTGGTACAAATCTGAAGTCCTTGGTGTATGCCTTTACGAGGAGGTGAAGAAATGTAACATGAGTAGTTCAGTGTAATATTAGCCTGGTATTAAAATGATGAAGCTGAAAGCTCAGGACTCTGCAGCAGAGCCGATGATTTATAGCTCAAATCTCCTCTGCATCACGCCAACCGGGCCGAGCCAAACCTGCTTCATCATCGCCGCCGCCACTGAGGTATTAGAGAACCGGAGGAGAGAAAAAAAAACTTCTGACTTGGAGCCAAAATGCTCCTGCAGGAAACATGAGTGGTACTCATGTTTCCTGCAGGAGCATCAATTCACTTAAAATGTCCCTGCAGATCATTTATGGAAAGAGACTGAGAAGCCAAACTGACTGACGGGATGTGATGTGATAAGTAAACGCAATTATATGTGGAGGCCAAAACCAGCTTCAAATGGAACAACACCTCAAACCAGAGGAAACAGGTTCAGAAAATCTTTTTAAAGCTGCTGCATATAGCATATTCTGTTTCTTTAAATTAGAACCACATTTCCCATAAACCCCACTGCATCCCGCTCTCTGTCTGGCGTTGCTCCATTTCATTTAAAGAGCCTGTAAACACAAACAGCACATCTGCGTTCGGACCACGTCAGCGAACGTCACATGGAAAGTAAAAAAACCTGTACCAAATTTAAAGACGCCTCCTCTTTTGTTCCATAAAGTACGTCCAGCACAGAAGACGGTTCTGTTTGTTTCACGTTAATATCCGAGATCAAAATTCATTTGTTCAGCCAACTGGTTTAACCAGCTCCTTTTGTTTTACACTGCAATGTCTCCAGGTGTTCTACTGCCAGTTTTTAAAGTTGTACAAAGTCTTTAGTGTCTCCGGAGGGAGCTGCGTGAGGTCTAGTAAATATCCTCAAGTGATGTCACTTGAGTCAGCGTCAGTTGAAGACGAGACGCCTGAGAATGAAACAAATGTGTCGGTGTGGAGATGGAAAGACGTGAGTTCTGCAGCTGCTGCTCGTCTCTGCTGCAGGCTAGAGGCTCCAGGCTAAGTTAGCCACAACTGCCAAGAGGCATTGTGGGTAATGTAGGCAACAGGTTTTGACTAGAAAGAACTATGTGTGGAATTAAAAAATGATCTCTCTGGTTGTGCTGCATTGATTTAGATGTTTTTTAAATCTTTGCATGAGTCTGACAGCGTCACAGGAATGTGATGCTAACTCGGTGGAGGACTGTTTGGTATTTGCACCAAACCCAGGTACCCATGAACACTAGTATCAAAAGGTTTCACACAATGCTTCGAAGTAGATAAACTGGTGAAAACTGTGCAGTTTTACTTTGAAATCAGTTAAAACGTTGAGCTTCATGCTTTCAGCTACAAAGAGAAAGTGTAATTTTTTTAATTTAAATCTAAAAGTTAAAACAAAAGATTTTGGGTTGAAAGATTGACCTTCACCTCGTCCACAGGTCTGAATCGTCGACTTTTGACCTCCCCATGGGAGCAGGGCATTAATGCACGTTAACATTTTTATTATGGGAATGATCTTTCTAAGAGCAGATTTACATTCAAAGGATTCAACTTTATTATGTAATTTTGTTCTTTAGGAGCAGGTTGTTAAAGCAGCAGGCGCTTTGGAACAGCTCCACACCTAACTGTGACATTATAGAGGCTCCGGTCAACAAGTTGCCAAATGTTTCACAGTTGCTGCATCAAAGCAATAAAGAGAGCGGTGGGGGAGGAGGAGGTGAGGATAGAAACAGAGAGGGGAGGACGGGAGGGGAAGAAACGATGATAAGAAAAAACCTGAGGTGAGAAAGAAAAGAGTGTGTAGGAGGATAGGAAGAAGCAGTATGAGAAAGGGAAGGAGTGGAAAAGAAAAAAGGGGAAGAGGGCAGAAAGAAGAAAACGAGGAGAAAACAGGGTGGAAAGAAAAACAGAGAGAACAGATGAGAGAAGGAAAAGAGGAGGAAGATTAGAAGGAAAAAAGGAGAGGAGAGGGGAAAGAAATGGAGAAGGGGAGGGAGGAGGAGAGAAAGCAGCAGTCCGGCCTGTATCTGATTACATAATTGCTCTACAGGATTTGAAACAGGGTCTGCGCAAAAAACAAAACGCCTCAAAACGGCAGCGTTACGCACAACTCCTCTGATTCTACTGTCCCACAACTACAGTGGGCCTAAAATACACTCAGATACTGCAGGGATATTGTAACACAACACACAGGAGAGAAAACTACCAACAACTACCTTCATTTACAACCACAGGAAGAGCCCAAAAACACTCATGAATCATTCAAGATTATAAGAGGATGAGAATATACAGCAAGAGCTGAAGGAAAATTACCATTACACAGCATAGATGCACTTTGAGGTCCAACAGGGAGATTACAGGAGTGTTTCAGTGACACCATGAGACAGAACATACACCGGAAAGTACACCGAAGGTCACTGCGGAGACTCCCTGCAGGAATATTACAGTATTATGGGAATATTCTAGTGTTTGCTCTGGGACTGAGGTCAGCAGAGGCGACCACGCCTGCGCCACCATGTCCACCACCATCATCTTCATCATCATCTCCATCAGGGAGGTGAGGAAAAAAAAATCATTCATGGATTCTTCCATTTAAACCTCTGAGTGGAGATGATCAGAGAGCTGCAGAGTTCGACAACAATAAACAACAACAACTACAACCAGCAGCAGCTGTGGCGCACTGAAACCAACAAACACAAACACACACACACACACACACACACACACACACACACACACACACACACACCAACACAAATACAAATTCAACAACACGATGGAGAGCGGTGGAAAGCAGGGAGACGTACCCGGGAGAAGAGCTCGCTGCCCGGCGACTTTTAGCCCCAACGAGCCGCTGCTGCACCAGACTGGTGGTTAAACTGGTGGTTTAACTGGTGGTTTGAACAATTCACCCGGGTAAGGTGGCTTTGTAACCCGGGAAATCAGAGCGAAGGGACGCACATCCCCGCCACAGCCACAGCCACCGCCGTCGTGGATGTGGATGCTCCACCAGTCACAACACAATGAAACAAATCCGTGCAGAGAGAAAAGAAGGCGCAGCAGCGGGATAAAGGACACAGAGCGGCTGGGTGCGGACCGGGTTCACACTCACCTGGAGGCCGACAGAAGCGCAGTGGAGTCCCGCTCGGAGTGAAGGACGGACGGACGGACTGTGGAGGGTTCGGAGCAAAAACAACGCAGGAGTAGAGAGTCCTCAAATCCACCAATCCTCCTCCTCCTCTTCTTCGTCCCCCCGCCCTCCGCCCCTCTCTGCCTCAGCACGGCCCGGACTGCAGCGCCCGGTGCGCTCGGTTCAAACACCCCGCAGCACCGGCGGAGCGGCGCTACAGTATAAAATGGTGATGACAAAACTATGCACATAGACAAAAAATAAAACTTTAAAGGTCCAGTGTGTAACATTTACCAGGATCTAATGGCAGAACTGGAATATAATATTCATAGGTATGTTTTAATTTGTGTATAATCACCTGAATTTATGTTTTTATTACCTTAGAATGACTCATTTTTATCTACAGGTGCCACAGGTGCTTTTAACACAGTCCGCCATGTTGACCCACCATGTTTCTACAGTAGCCCAGAAAGGACAAACCAAATACGGGCTCTAGATTGGGGTTTTTTTGCAAGTTTTGCAGCCACATTAATTTCTCCTACTTCCCAGCCCATTCTTGTTCCCGGTCATCAAAAATAAATACACGAGAGGTATTCAGTTGGCATCTTCACCACTAGATGCCACTAAATCTTACACACTGGTCCTTTCATGGAGTTGTAACACAGACAGTTAGGGCTTCATTATTAATGAATCTGCTGATGATGACGATTATTATCATTAGTCTATGAAATGTGAATCAAAATCAGAGAAACTTTATTGTTCATCACAAGGTCATACAAAAATGTGTCTCTGATGTGGCTCATAAAGAAACAAACTGAAGACGTCCAGCTTCAGGTTTTGTCCAAAATGACTGCGATATGAATCAGAAGAAAACATATAGGCTGTAACAATCTAATCATTTCACTGGATAAATGACTTAAATAATTCATTTTAAAAACTAAATAATGTTGTTGTTTGTTGACCAGCTCTTATTTTATCAACAAAGCCGACTAACGAGTGAAAGGAAGAGGAAGAGGAAGAGGAAGTGATCTCGCCAAACATGGATATTTATATTTTGGGAGTGGTCCAGGATTTGTTTGATTGGTTTTAGCTCTTAACCTGGGTTACAGTTTTATCATGAAACAAAACCTTTTTCTTCTCTCTACTGTTACTCCAAATGTTACCAGTATTATACATACATCACATATCTCCAATATTTGTAATTAATAACAGGATTGTATTTAAAAAATTATATAAACAAAAAAAGCCCTAATTTCTGGATTTTTCTATCACTTTGATATGGTTTTCATGACATATCAATTTAAAACATTATAGGTAAATATGAAATGTTTACATTCAATAATGTACATTTCTTTGCTTGTTTATAATTGAATGTAAGGTTCATTTATATAAAATATTTTTTATATTTAATCCTGAACTGTAATGTTTTTATCCCACTGTAACAGGGGATAATAAACTGTGTCTGCAAGTGTTTCAATAGATCTCTTTATTAAAAATAGTTGTGTTTCTTATATTATAGATTATGTCCAAATGTTTGGTACCTATGGGAGCCTATAGGGTCAGAAAGCCAGTAAAGGGTTTACATTACCAATGGAAAAATACAACTTAACTTCATCATCTCTCCTTATCACTGAATGAATACAAGTAAAAGTGACAATGCATTTTTAGGGTCTCTCTGAACCACTAGAATGTCTCCACCCCTCAAGGCTGCAGTGAGATATGTATGAAGCGCTTCCAGCTCCTAAAGTCTGAGTGAGAGGCGGAGATTCAGCCAGCAGGGAGGAGGAGGAGGGGTGAGAGTCTGCAGAGACTGAATGATGCCAAACAGGACTGACTCTGAAAAGTTGGGGGTGAGTGTGATCAAACAGAATGGATGAATAAACAGCATTTATTAGAAAAATCATGACGATACACCTGTGTCATCTTATCAGTGACGCTTTGACATTATGACTGGAAACACTCCGGTCAACTGTAGTGTTAGAAATGTTTGACTTTCCAGACACATTTCCCATCAGGCCTTCTGAGTGAGGGGAAATTTAATGCTGACCCTGCTCTTATCTCCACATTTTCAACCACCACATCCTCCCTGAGCCCAGCAGACAGCTGAGACTAAAACCCTGCAGCTCTCTGTCAAAGTACTCATCTTTATAAACCTCCTACTCTGATGAATCATCAGAGGTGAACTCCATTTATTTCGTTTTAGCCACCTTACATTAGTTATAGGGAAATGGAAAGAGGCTGTATTTGCAGAACATTCCTGAACCTGATTTGGTGATTTGCAGCATAAATATGTGATATTGTTCTCATCCATCCCTTCAACAAGAAGAAATACAACCTTGTGATAACCATCAGTGGAGGTTTTACCATAACAGTTTGTAGTGTTTGAACATAAATAATAATACTCACACCACTGACTGCATATATAGATGGACAATGCATCTCAGCTTGGCATGGCATTTGGAGTCTGCATGAAATCATTGGGTTGGTGCTGTGGTATCGAGATCCAACCCTTACACCTGGCTGATGAGCAGGGTTCAGCTGTCAATCATGACATGAACCCCCCTTTTTATAGCATGAAATAACTAATTAAAACCAAAATGATCAGAATAATCAACAGTTGAACATATATCATCACAATACGAATAAGAATATCTAAAGTGACAGAAACCATCTTTGGGATTCTTTTTTTTTTTTTTACTTTTTCCTTTTCTATCGTGTAAACCGATGACTCGGATGTATAACAATAACAGTACAGAACAACAGACAAACTGTATTATGAACCCAGACAGTGAACACAATGACTGCAGGAAGGTTGTGTAAAATGAGTCATTTGAATTAATTTTGAGCAGATTATTTCCTGTGATGAGTTTTCATGATAGTTTTAGGAACATTTTACACAATTCTCTGTCTGTATCATTATTTAAAAAAACAAACATACATACATACTTAATAGGCTTCTCATTGTTCTGTTAGCTCTTTGGTTGTTTGAATTTTTCTATTGCAGGACAAGGCTGTTTATCAGAGAGTGTTCAGGGCTTCAAAGTTTAGATCTTAAATAATAATCTAAACTTTAAAAATAACAATTTCATACAGTTTTCTTCACAGAAACGCTGAGACACAGGCCTACTGTGAATATCTTTTAAGTTTTCTTACACCCCTTAAAATCAAGAAGTTTTGGCGAACACTAGTGGGGGGTCCCAAGCATCAGGGTGGGAACCACCAACCTATACTGCAGCCAACCGACTTTAACTTCTACTTTCGGGGAGCTGTCATGTTATCCATCATTATATACAGTTTAACATTGACACTGAATCCAACCTGTCATAAACTCTAACTTTTTCATTTGTGCTGATTGTATTTGGCCCCAAAACCAACACTTACCGCCAACAACTGAGTGGTGTGGCACAGTAGGTTGTGGTGAATGGTGGGATACACTTAGCTCTGAATACCACTCTGAAACGGTATTAGGATAAGTGTGCATCAAGTGTGGGTTAAGTGGGTTGATTACTGGCCATGGTACAAGTAGAAACTGCCGTGCCTTTGCTTGATTATTGTTTTCACTCGTGATTTATTATGAGTCGACCTAGAACAACTTGCACTGACAAACACTGGCTGTCAGTCAGTTTGTAATCATACTGTCGCATCATGATAATGTCATGACTTTCTCTCTCACAAACAGAGAAAGATGCATTCTGGGTCTGAAGGACATCCAACAGTGTTGACGTACAGTGCAGCAGTGTGTGTGCACATTAACACTGTGCGTGTTTGCAGAATGTGATCTGGCCTTGAAGGTCCTTTTGGCCCTTGGATCACACAGACGTGTGTGTGTGTGTGTGTGTGTGTGTGTGTGTGTGTGTGTGTGTGTGTGTGTGTGTGTGTGTGCGTGTGCAGGGATTATCACTCAGATACCAGACACCATGTAGACATGTCCAGCAGACCACAGCCATATTTGTTATGAAGTAGAGGAGGGTAAGGAGAAGGTCAAAGGTCATGGAGGTAATTCCCATCATGCAGCAGCTGCCTGAGAGCAGTGCTATGTCTGAGATCACTCCCTGTTTTCTACCTGCAGCTCTGCATTCACATTCTGCGAAGACATTTGAGAGACAAAATATCCAGCCAACACTTTCACAGTTCCTGAATAGTCCAGCATCCTCCCATACACACTGAGTAAACAAGATAAAAACAAATATCTTTGACCTTGAGTCTTTTTTAAGGATCAACGTCCCAACAAACACTGGTCACACTGTCATAATATTTACAGTGGATATTCATGAATCCTAACCCTGTCAGTGACCACCCTGATCTTTTGTTTAACACCACTATGACACCACTTCCTAACTGGAAGTAATGCGAACAAGTGAAAGTTTTGTACACTTTTTCCTTCTCCGTTGAGAACTGCTGAAGTGTTGAGATAGGTCTGGCTATGCTATGTCATCAGTCAGCATGAGCCCATGGGAAAAGTTTGCCTTCAGGGCTTTCTGCCAGAAACCATGATGACAAGAAAGTGATTTGTCAGGTTGAGAAGCGGCACATCTTATATAATCCACACCAGCCTTTTTATAAAGATATCCTAAACAGGACGAGCTTCGGAAGGAAATCACTGAGCTGTTGGGAAGTAAGAAACTGTCCTACAGCTATATAGAAACAAGGCTGACAAAAGCTTGTCGCTGCAACACTACCTGTAGTATATCTGGAGAATGGTTCACACAAGGAAGGAGGGAAGGAAAGAAAGAACGAAAGGAAGGAAGGAAGAAAGAAAGAAAGAAAGAAAGAAAGAAAGAAAGAAAGAAAGAAAGAAAGAAAGGAAGGAAGGAAGGAAGGAAGGAAGTAAGGAAGGAAAGAAGGAAGGAAGGAAGAAAGAAAGGAAAGAAGGAAAGAAGGAAGGAAGGAAGGAAGGAAGGAAGAAAGGAAAGAAGGAAAGAAGGAAGGAAGGAAGGAAGAAAGGAAAGAAGGAAAGAAGGAAAGAAGGAAAGAACTAAATCATCAGTATTTTTAGTGTGTCATGAATATTGAAGCCTGTAAGAGGTGCTTTTCAGATTTCTTGCCAATTTCAGCTTAATATACAGTTTTAAAATAGTTTTAAAATGAGATTATTGTAGATTAGGCTGGGCTTTATATAGATGTATTAGATTTTGTTCAACCGTTTATGACCTAATGTTCTGTACTATATAGTAACTTTCTCGTACTTATGTTACACACCGTGTAACATTCAGGTTCTATTGGCCGAAAGTCAATCTAATATTTATAGCTATGTTTTCATTAGTGTATAATCAGCTGAAAATAAGAATTGTTGTGTTACCTCAGAGAGAGCCTTACATCTACAGGCGCCGCAAGTTGAGTCTGCCATGTTTCTACAGTAGCCGAGAATGGACAAATAAACCACTGGCTCTAGTTTCGCAGCCACTGTAGTTTCTCCTTCGTGGTAGAATTGGAGGGTGGAGTGAGGGAGTTGGAATCTGCAACTGCACCACTAGATGCCACTAAATCTTACACACTGGTCTTTTAAAATTTAAAAAACATGAATCAGAACGTGATGCATGTATCGGCAGCGGAGGCTTTTCTTGATATTTCTTTACTGGCTTCGGTAAGACTTTGACTACATTATATGGTTTGTTGATTTGACTGGTTGAAGTTCACCCGTGATAGGCAGCTTCAAACCATCTGGCTCATTAAGATTAATGAAACCGTAGAAGTATGGTCTGTACCTTCAGAGCAGTCTGTCAGTGTGTTCAACCCCTCAAAACTTTTTGTCCAGTTTCATTACAATGGAATAGCTAGTGCACAGCCGCCTAACTGAAGGGTTGCTGGTAGGTTTTTAGCCACTACATGTTCTCCTACATTCACTGTGGCCGTCTCATTCCACTTATCAGGCATACAATCCACTGAATAGAGTAAAATAGAACAGAACAAAAGATGTTGTTAGTGTTAAATGTCAGAGTTTCTTTCACAGTAGAGTTGGACTCAACTTCAGCATGTTGCCTGGCAACAGCTGGCTGTCAGCACCCACTCAGGTGTGTGTCTAGTGCGATGAATAAGACTAACTGTGTGGGCAGCTGAAGTGCTGGGCAGATATGCAGGGAGAAAATAGATGGGTAGAGGAGAGAAAGAGGAGGGAAAAGGGAGTTTGGAGAGGAGGAGAGGACACGGGTGAGAAAAGAAGAGAAGAAGACTGGAGAAGGCATCAACTTTTCTTTTCTTTCTGTATCTCTCTCACAAGCACTTCCAGACAGAGTGGCGTTTCCATGGTGACCACTATGGGATGCCAAGCTGGTTGCCGGGAGAAGAAGAGGCGGAGGAAGAGGAGGAGGAGGAGGAAGAAGAGGTCGAGGCCAGTGGATTTTTTTTCCAGCTTTTCCACAATGATTGAAGTGTGTGGGTGGGCTCTCTCTCTCTCTCTCTCTCTCTCTCTCTCTCTCTCTCTCTCTCTCTCATGGCAGCAGTGTGAGTGTGGGGGTGGCTGTGTTATTATTATTTGCTGTATTATTTGCAACAGATTCTGCAGTGAACAGAAGAGAAAGTGTGAGAGTGCTGTTGGAGGTGAAGGATTATGGGGGGGATTATTTGTATTTGGGAGCATTTATGGACAAAAAGCAAGCTGGGAAAAGACTCAGATTCAGATAGGAGGCCTGTGATGTTCTCTGGCACAGCAACATGTGGTTTTAGCTTAAGAGAATTTAAATGTAAAAACCACACCTGGAGAATTCCAGATACTTCTTGGTAACAAAGTTTTTAATAGTTAAACTTGAGGCCAGAGCAACAGAATCGCAGTTTTGGCAGCCTAAACATGGTCCGAAACTCATGAAACGTGGCACACATGTAGCGGTGGTGAAATGCACGTGTCATTAAGGTCTCGCCTCCTATGGCGTCCCCTAAAGAGCAGCCCCGGATAAGTATATAAATTCACACATACTTTAACAAACTCCAAGAAAATTGATCGGATCCACTTCAATAATATAATATATCCAATCTGCCCCAAACTTCAGAGGAGTATTGATTCCATATATGGTTATTTTGGAGGATGTAGTTTGTGCTACAGAAAGGTGTTATTTAGCCTCTCCTCACTGATAGTATGTAGACATACATATAGCGTATCCATTGGCTTTTAGGAGAATTAAAGAGAGAGACATTCTAGTTCTTGCCGTTTTCTGTGGAGACACCGCCTGCAGCTATTATTCCATTACAGCCCCCCCCACACACACACACACACCACACACCCACACATACACACACACAGCTCTGTCATGGCGTTTTCATGACAGTAGATGAAGGGTCAATAGTCTGTCCACTCTGTGCTCCAGCAGAGTGTGTGTGTGTGTGTGTGTGTGTGTTATGTAAGTATATCATTACATTAAGATCCTCTTCAAACTGACACTAACAACTAACGCCTCCTCGTCTTTTGTCCTGATTGTGTGTGTGTATGTGTGTGTGTGTGTGTGGTGTGTGAAAGAGAGAGAGAGCGAGAGAGAGAGTAATATCTTGGGATAGGTTGGCATGACGACAAAGCGTCCACTTCTCACAGTGTATCCAGGGAGAGTTGGTCTCTAAGCACACACACTTGATTGGAGATGATGTTCAGCGTGTTGTTTTCATCTAAGACGAGATATTTTATGAGAAAAATAGAATTTTAAATGATCATTCTGGTGTTTTTAGCTCCTTCATTACACATTTCCTGCTGAATATTTTCTAGTACGATCAGTTTTTATATTCATTTAATTATTGTGTGCTTCCTCTCTTTCTCTCTCTCAAACAAACTGAGTCTCTGCGGTGAACAGGAGCTCTGTTCCTGCTGTGTCAGGGTTTTTGCTGTCGTTGCCTTGGCAGCCGATCAGGGATTCTCTCGCTGTGATTTAATTGGATCAGAAGACAGGTAATCGGGTCACGTGACTTACTGTTATGTAATGACAACATCACTGGGGGTGTGTTTGTTTACATCATACAGTGGCATATACTGTAGTGTTGTACACTGTTGACACTGTAGGGAAGCGTAGGGGGAGGGCACAAGGGAGCACTCATAAACGTCACATCCTCTGGATTTTACTGGGAAATCCATCCCGAAACCTTCACATAGTAATAAGACTGTAAACTGGGGAAGCTCTCATCTTTTAAGCAATAGTGATTACATAAAAATAATACAGAAAATGCTTCAGAATCTTACATATGGAACCTTTACTGTAACTGCTACCATCAAAAATTGTATGTAATCAGAATAGTGGTCCTTTATTTATGCTTCTCTCTCTGTCTTTCTTTGGCTAACATTAGTAAAACTATACAATCTCACACACAATCAATATTTTTATAATAACAAATCAAATGACAATATGAAAACAATGTGACAATGTGTTTGGTGTCTCTGCTAGTGATGAAGCTTTACATTGAGTTTCAGCTCATTGTTAATCTCTCTGGTGTGCCTCTGCTGTACAGATGGATACACCACAGCAAGACGGTTCTTTTATTATGAATAAAACAGTGCCATACCAACAGCAATGGCCTCCTCCAATCTGTCATTCAACAGTCTTCAATCATAGAGCTCACAGGAGCATGGATATAAAAATCTAAACTCTAATCCCTACAGTTAGTTATTGCACAGGTCTGAACACTAGAAGCAGCTATTGGGGTTTTTGCACTGGGGAAAGCTCTTGGGGTGCGTTGGATCAGCTGATCAGAAGCGAGTCTTGAAGCCGGAGAGCTCCAGTTTGTCGATGGTCCTCTGATTGCTGAAGGAGGCTCTGGTGATCCGACTGGTTGGACTTCCTTCTTTACTCAACCACACCTTCCTGTGGAGGACAAGGACCAGAGGACATTCAGCAGGTTTATCATTAAACAGCCCAGTCTCATGCATGTCACAGACCCTCTGATCCACTACAGGATACCGTGTCAGTGTCACATTTTGCCTGCTGACAAAGTCTGTGTAGGGAGGAGGTCAGGGTGGATGGAACAAACACACTACTTTCAGCCAGGAGACAAGTCCTGTGTGAAAGCAAAATTCAGTATTGACTTATTTTTAGTTATGTCCGTAAGTTAACTTACTCAATGTACTTAACTTACGTCAGGTATGTAATGTAACTTACGATCTTTCCCTAAACATAACCATGTAGTTTTGCTGTAGTCCAAGACCAGGGCTAGTCGAGGCCAAGTCCAAAGAAGTTTGTGTCCAAGTCAAGACTGAGTCTAAATGAGAGGGACAGAGTCAAGACTGAGACAGAAAAAAAAATTTGATGAATTTTGTCTGTTCTAGATGGATTTTGAATTAAACCAATACCCATTGGAGCGTAACCCATGGCCGCTGCACCAAGGACACTCCATGTACCAAATGGTTAATGGTTTTGTTTTAAAGGTGGTTACTTCAGAAATAATTTGTAGACTCGGTAGAGACCAACCAGAATATTTGGCGAGACCAATGGCCAAGCCCGAGAAAAGTGAAAGTGCAAATACCAATGTGTCCAAGACAAATCTGAGGCAATATAAAAAACGATTCACAGAGACCGGACTTGAGTACTACAGCACTGCTTTTATTCTACTGGAAGTTTCGTTTATTCCAACATTTGTCGCTGAATTTTCCCGCTAAAAAGTGTTGATTCCTTCCAGAAAGCAAACATTTCCTGCTGGGGTGATCAGAGATGAATGGTTTGACGCAGTTACTCAGTCAGCCATGTCTTTTGTTTTGAAAAAGGTCTTTATTTACCCAGAATTCATAGATAATTAGCCCGCTTAAGGCAGTCAAGCTTTTGTTTTTGTGACAGATGAATGTAGACGTCTATCTGAAGTCTCACTGTTAGGTAGATTATTAGTTAAAGTCTGCCATTGTGAAAGCGACTGCAGTGGCTGTTAAGAGGGTTTTCTGTGGACCAGAATGTTGGACAGACAGACTGACGTCATTATCAAGCTTGTGGGACAAAAATGTAGACAAAAATAAATGAATAAAAAAGATCACAACCAGCCAGTCTGGGGTCAAGCCAGCATCTGGACAACCATGGGCATGATGGAAAAAGGCAAACATTCCTGCAGCTATATTTAACCATGAGAATGTGAGCGTGTTCTCCTGCAGAAAGACTCTCACCGACTGTTTTTGTGACTATCTGACGATTCTGATGCCTCTCATGGTGTGTGTGTAGATTAAAGGAGATTTCAGGGGATCAGGGTCACGTCCATGTAGCTCCACCGACTCAGCCAGAAAGAGAGAGCGAGAGAGAGAGAGTTTGTATGAGAGACGAGCTGTCCTACTTTTTTGGCAAAAAACTTCATCTCCATCTACAGTCGACTGATGACCTACTACTCTACTGTACACACACACACGCACACACCACACACACACACACACACACACACACACACACACACACACACACACACACACACACACACACACACACAGCTTAGTGTTAAGTCTCCAGCAGCTGGATGTTTGTTGGTTTGTAATCTGCTGCCATTTGCCTCTAAAATAACACACTGATCCCTGTGATCGACACACACAGTACTGTCTATACTTGTGAGGACCCTCACTGACGATACATTCCATAGCCCCCAACCCTAATTTGGGTCTTGTTTTGTTGCTTGGTCTGTCACTTCTATCAGTAATATTAACATTGTGCTTGTGATAACATTCACTCAGATGGACAAAACTGCTGAGAAATAATTAGGTTGGACCATGAAACCACAATGTCCCTGTCACCTCTCCACTGTCGCTATCCAATAAGGGCATTTTTCATGATTTTAAAATGGGGATCCAGGGTCATAATCAGACTTAATCTGTCCAGTATAAGATGATATGCTATAAATAATGTCACTCTACTCTACTACTACTAGAAAACAGTAAACAAATTGAATCTGAACAAATAGAAAGAGAAATACTGCTGTTCATGATGTATTTCCATCATCTTCCTGGATTAATCCAACTCATGTGAATGTCAGACACCTGTTACATCTTCTCTCCTCCTTCATGATTCAACTCTCTTCCTTTTGCCCCTTCCCTCTCTTTTGTCTCCTTTTATGTTGTTTTTCACACCTGGTTTCACTCAGAATTTTTATCTTCAGTTCCTTCTTTATTTTCTCCTTCTTTTCCTTCATCCATCAGTTTTTTTCATGTTTTCAAACTGCTTGGCTCTCTGGGAATTCTTTTTCTCTCAGAGGAAAAATAGAAAACCACCCACTTCAACTCTCACCCCTCTCTCTCTCTCTCTCTCTCTCTCTCTCATATACCATCATTTCTCACTTCCATCACTCTCCTTCCTTCCTATTTCTCCTCTTCCCTCCTTCTCCACTCCCATATTTATCTCCCTGTCTCCCCCTTACCTACTGCCCATTGTTTCCCCCCTCCCTCTCCTCCCTTCCCCCCTTTTTCTGCCAAGAGGAACAGCTGCTTCCTGTTTCCCAGGCCCAGCAGGAAGTGAGGTCGTGGTGAAAGTGGAGTCGACAGGAAGGACGTGAGGGTGAGCGTGTTAACACGGAAAAGATCCTGGATAGAATGGGCGGACATAGTAGTGTGCGTGTGTGCTTAATCTCTTGAATGAAAGCGAGTGTTTTCAGTCTGTTTATAAAAGTCACAGTGAGGTTACGAATGATTAATAGCTATTCAACCAAACGCCAAACTGAAATCAGCTTTTATTTCCTTCTATTATTAAATCAAACTCTCCTTTCTGTTCCTCGAGTCTCGATCCAAATGCATTCAAAAGTCCAAACACAGGATTTTATCTTCTGATACAGAAAATCTGCTTCCTGTCATGGTACTGTGTGCCCCCACTTCAACTTTTAAAGGTTATATATATGAGATTTAAAACATTAATATAGCAGCAAACAACTGTTCTCTATGTAAAAATATAGTGGACTCCTGGTGTGTCACTCCCTCTGCCTGTGTTACTATCAGTCTCCCTGTGGTTTGTTTCCATAACCTGTCTGCTCCGTGTGCAGCTGAGCAGAGCGACTGAAACTGCTGTTTTTATCAATCAATCAATCTATCAGTGAATTAAAGATTTATTTCAACCAAACCAGAGTTGATTGTTGGAACAGTGGAAAGACTAAGAAAGATGTTTGTGTTTTATTTTTGTGTTAAAGTTTTATTTTGTTTCTGTCCATTTGGTGGTGAGTGATAGTGATATTAGGGCTGTTTCTGGTTAAACTATCTCTGTAGGGATCCTTTCCTTAATGTTGTCAGACACTTTTAATGGTCATATTCTACGGGTGTTAGCCTACGGTGCAGCCCTTGCAGCCATTTTCACAAAGATTTTCACATCTAACTCAGTGAATTAAAGGACCAGTGTGTTGTTATAGTCAGTAGTATTCTCCTCCTTGGTTTCCCTATGTCTCTGTGTGTTTGGACTCCTCCCACTCTCCTTGATTACCTGCTTACCTGTCTGACTGCTCAAACCTACCAGCCATCAACTCATCAGCCCTGCAGTATTTAAACCCTGGATCTCCATCCACTTTCTGCCAGATTGTTGCATCTACAAACCTGGTAGCAACGTTCTAGGCCAAGTTGGAGTACTTAAGAAAAGTGTTTTTTACTGCAAACTTTAACCCTGTTTTTCCCCGTGTCTCAGGATCATATGCTTTGCTGAAGCTACCGGCCCACTGCACCCTGTCTGCCAAGCTGCCCTAAGATTCCAGTTCCACTCTGCCTAGGGAGGCTACACCTCACCATTTCATTCACACGGATTTTCAATAAAGAGTTTGTGATCTGCTTTTGGGTTCCTCTGTTTAACGTAACGTGTAGGATTTAGTGGCATCTAGCAGTTACAGATTGCAACTTCTTTGCTTCACCTTTCCCTTCCAAGAGTAAAAGAGAAACTATGGTGCCAATGCCAAAACATCCTAAACTAAACTCCACCCGCCTGGTGCTGCAAAGAGCTGAAAACAAACGGAGAATTATATCACTGTTTCACACTTGTCAAGTGTCTGTGTTTGTGTGTGTGTCACAGATCCCTAGAGGCAGTGATGTCATCTAAATGAGATGTCCACACCCTGTTGACATCACTCCCACCGGACAGGGGACGTCAAAACAAACTGAGCTCCAGTTTCATCACTGATTATTGCTTATTACCATTAACTCAGTGAAGGAAGAGACAGAAAGGCAACAAAAACGCAACAGTCTGCAGTGACGTGTTCATGAACTGGTTTATGATCAACAACCTTATTTCCTCCTCAACTATTTGGATAAAATAGAAAAAGACAACAACACACACTTGAATTTGAATAGCAGGGAAACCTACACAGATTGCACCTCTCTTAACTGAAGGAAGACTGGTCGGTTATGTTGTGAAAGTAAAGACAGCCATCTAGTGGTAGAAAATAATAATAAAAAAACAACAGTGTAAGGGTTGAATGGAAAATCAAGGCAGACTGCAGTCCATTTAAATCAAGGAATTTACATTTTTCTCCTGTGTCCTGTTTGAGCAATGTTTTGCTCTGCACAATTTTCATCTGTATTCATGTATATACATGATAAATTAAAAAAAACAGCAGTTAGCAAGACGCTGAGTTTTTTTTAATTTAATTAAAGTTGTAGCACACCTCTCACACATTCAGATGTGCAGGTTCTTTTACATTTTTATAAAGAAAAGCTAAATGAGAAATTGTATTGTATCCGATTCTTTTGTGTCACAGTATAAAAGTGTGCACTCACATCTCCTCCACCATGTCTGCAGGACCCTGGACCTGTCCCACCACCGTCCCACTGTAGGTGTTCTTCACCCAGCCGACCAGACCCAGCCGCAAACCCTCCTTCTCTGTGTACTGCAGGGAGGGAGGAAAGAAGGGGTTATTATAGTACATACTTGCACAATAAAGTTTTCTTAAAGGTCCAGTATATAACACTGAGGAGGATCTATTGGCAGAAATTGAATATAATATTCATAACTATGTTTTCATTAGTGTATAATCACTTGCAAATAAGAATTGTTATGATTTGTTACCTTAGAATGATCCGTTTTTATCTAGAGAGAAAACGGGTCACCTTCTGTGGAGTCTACCAAGTTGAACTTTCATTTTCCTTCAGTAGCCCAGAACAGACAAACCTAACACTGTCTCTAGACAGGGCCATGCATGTTTTTTATGTGTTTAAGTGAAGGTGAAGCGAGTGAGTTGCAATCTGCAACTATACCAATATATGCCACTAAATCCTACTCATTGGTCCTTTAACACAACAAGATAAAAGATAGATGATATCAGAAAAAGAGCAATAGCTACAAACTCAGAGAGCCTGCTGAGGGGTGACAAACTGTGTCTCTTGGAATTGGTGTGGGTTGACACTGTAACAGCTGAGCACAGTCTGAATCAAAAAGGCAGACTTGGACAGTAAAGTAGTAGTAGTATCAAGTGGCTCGCAGAAGGTCGACAAGGAGAGATCAGTCCAACAGAACCAGCGGGGCTCAGCTCTGTGACACAGTGAAATTGAAAAGCCCTTGAGGGTTCTTTTGATGCCATTTGAGCCATTTAGCAGTTCTACAGACTCTTTTAAAGGAATTACAAAAAATTCATTGCGCTCTACAGTGGCAGAGGAAATCCAAAATTATAGACAGCCCACATAGTCTCTGAGGGTTCAAGCACTATTACTGTATCAGTGAATTCCATTTTCTGAAGAAGGCTATTATAAATAGTCAAATGCTCCAGAAAAGGCTGATAAACCAGAGCCTCAGAGTACTTTATTACAGATCACATGACAAAATAATCTCAGTGAAGGCATTGGTGCTGAACTGTGTCGGCCCCCGGCAGTACTCTGGATCCAGCATAAATGTGAAAATCAATAACCAAGCCCACGTTTCATTTTTGTCAGAGTACATTTACTCAAGCCCACGTTTCATTTTTGTCAGAGTACATTTACTCAAGTACTTTTACATAAAGGTCAAGTGTTTAACATTTAGGAGGATCTATTGGCAGAAATGAAATACAATATTCATACATTTTTTATGTATAATCACCTCAAAGTAAGAATTGTTTTTGGTGGCCACTGTAGCTTCTCCTACACGCCTGGTTGAGTCAAGGGGTTTCAGTTGGTTGCAATATGCAATCTCACCACTAGAGGCCACTAAATCCTCCTACACACTGGTCCTTTAAATCAGTGGTTCCCAACCTGGGGGTTGCCCAAACTTCAGGACTTCTTAGTTTTAAGGGGTGCATAAGAAAGGGTTGCTGTTAAAACAAAAGAGCTAATAGATCAATGACCAAGTGTCAGGGAGAAGAAAACACAGAATCTGTCAAAAAAAAAAGAGACTACTAAGTATGTATGATTGGTAAAAAAAATATTAATTGAAATAAAATACAGACAGAAAAATGTATAAGAAAATTATCAGGAAAACAAATTTTTGATCAAATATTCACAGCAGGACATTTCCATGGTACACTGTTATTGTTATACATTGAATATAATATGATATATCCATAAAATATATCACTTAGTTTATTAATAAACATCAGTTTATTGTGTAGGAAAAAGAAAAAGAAAAGGAAAAAGGTTGGGAACCACTACTTTAAGTAAAACTATGTATATATGATCAGTAAAATGTACTTAAAGTATAAACACTGGGACTGAAGCAAACAACCTCAGAGAAACTCACCATTCTGAAACAGACTCCTGTTGAAATTTAAAAGAGAGAAAGTTAATTAAAATATGTAATTAGAAAACAGCAATTATGAATTATGACATAAATACATTTTGTTGTGTGTATGTTCTATACTAAATGTTTTAGCTTTTCTCATTTCCACTAACTAAAACAAAGAGCTCATTATATTATGTGGTAAATTCATAACAATATGTCCTGAAGCTGCAGGAAGTGAAAGTACAGTGAGATTCTGTCCCGCCTGCAGCCACAGGACTGTGCTCATTCCTAAATTAAGCAGCAGCAGATCAGTTTACAGCCTCGGCTCAGCGAGCAGAAAAGAGGAGAAGAAGAGGGGGGAGAGTTAAACATACAGACCCTGAACGTGACCGAAGATCTCAAAGTCCACCGACGCAAGTTTGATTCCTGCTGATTCACCTTCAGACATCCTGAGAGAAAAACAAAAACTGCCCCTTTAACTGAGGAGGCGAAAGAATGAGTGAATGCTCGCTGTGCTCTCTCTCTCTCTCTCTCTCTCTCTCTCTCTCTCTGTCCTTCTTCACCTCTCTGCACCAACATGGTCATGTCTTCCTCCAGACTCTTTAAAGGAAAATCTCCCCACAATCACCATAGTGGACATCCAGTCTGTGCTGATGGTCTTTGTAGTCCATTAAAACTACAAACACTGTGTTGCTATTCACATTTACAGATATCAGTATTCCCGCTGGTACGTGCATCACAGGTTTCCAGTCAAGTTGGGCCGATAGCGGCTCAGAGTCGGCACTCTGGGCTGTGTTCTGAGAAGCAACAGAGCAAGCTTTGGATCAGAGGTTGCAAACACCCCCCCCCCAACTGTTTATCATTTATTTTTAAGGTCATTCAACAGTCCGTACTGTACGAAACAAAACAGGACATTTCCAAATCCTTACGCTCAGCTCAGGAAAAACACATAAAGAAAAAACTGAGAAAAAGGAATGAAAAAAGGGGGTCACAAAAAGGATACAAGAGCAGTTGGGAAAAAGACAATTTATGGGGGAGGAGAGTTGTTCACTCTTGTTCACTCTTCTGTGTCTGTTGAAATGTTAAGCAGGTCAATATATTTTAATAAAGCTGTTCCAGATTACTTGGAATGATTTATCGAGCCCACGAGGAAGATTCTGAGTTTCTCAAGTTTAATATTATATAGAACTTCCTTAATCCAATGATCCTGTACAAGAGGGAGAGGTTTGCTGCCACATCAGTAAAATCAGTAATGTAGTAAAGGCCAGGGCTCACAGCATAGCAACAGAGACCGGTATCAGGTTGTGCACCAAAACTAGTGATAAAGAGTTGGGGTGAGGGAAAAATTCTCATTGAGTTTCTCTCTTGAACAATTATGTCTGGATGCAGAAAAGACAATAAACGGATATTTAAAACTCTCCACATTATAATCGCCTGTAAGAATGTCAACAGTACCTAACTGCAGACAAAATGGTGGACCTCCACAAGAGCATGTGCCAGTGAGTTATCTGTGGAGGTAGTCCACCTGTATAGAAGATATTTATTACAACCACTTTTACGATTTAAAAACATGCTTACACATATGACATTGTATATAGATAAGATAGGATGTACCTTTATTGATCCCCCGTAGGAGAAATTCAAATTAAACACAGCAGCATAGTGGAATGTAGTGTAAAGAGTACAGAAGTGAAAGTACAATAAGATATCACAAAATAAGAATATTACAAAATATAATAGAAAATATGAGACTATAAATGAAAGTGTGACTTGATTTCAGCTTGTTGGCACCATAAGTCCCGATGCCTCCTCCCCAGCACACCACAGCAAAAAGGATGACACTGGACACTACAGACTGGTAGAACATCCACAGTAGCTTAGCGCACACGTTGAAGCCTCCTCAGAAAGAACAGTCTGCTCTGTCCTTTCCTGTAGAGGGTCTCAGTGTGATCCGTCCAGTCCAGTTTATTTAAGTGTCACCCCCAGGAACTTGTAGGTGTCCACCATCTCTACCTTCTACCCCCCAAAAAGCAACTGGGGAGGAGGGGCCTCTTGCTGCGCCGGAAGTCCACCACAAGCTCTTTGGTTTTCCCTGTGTTGAGCTGTAGGTGGTTTCTGTCGCACCATCCAATGAAGTTCTGGATCGGGTCTCTGTACTCCTCCTCCCTATCACCGACAATGGAGGAGTCATCAAAGAACTTCTGTGGATGGCACGCTCAGGAGTTGGAACAGAAATCTGAGGTGTAGAGGGTGAACAGAAATGGTGACAGTACTGTTCCTTGGGGTGTGACAGTGCTGCTCATCACCACGTCTGACCAGCAGCTGTTCAGTCTGACATATTGTGGACTGTCGATGATCCAGGTCACAAGATCCTGATCCCGCATCACAGAGAGCTTCTCTGCCAGCCGGAGAGGCTGGATGGTATCGCTATCTTCAAATCATCAAATTATCAGCTTGATATTTCATGATGTTTCCTACTGAGTTTTCAGCAGGACATATGAACACTTTGTTCATAAGTCCGACAGGGAGTTTGACGTATCTGGGGTCTAACTGACCCCAAACAGTCCAGGATAGCATAGCCTACATTTATTTTTATATGAATTACTTCAATAAAATAAAAATAAAATCATTCTCATTGATGACTCAAAGGAGTAATTCAAAATAAAATAGTTTATTTAAGTAAGAAGTATCTCACAGCTACTATTTCCTCTCATGAACCAAGTGGTATGAGTGGTTACATTTATTATTGAAGCAGTCCATGGCACATGATGTTCAGTTGAGTCTGTTGGGATATTTAATGTTGGGCAATAAGCCTCTATTTGGTAAATATTCCAGGAGTCTTCGAATTTTATACACTTCAGCACTTTCTTAAAATTGAATAACTCAACAAAATGCAAACATTGGTCTAAAATAATAAACTTAACATCTGTTAATTGTAATCATTTCTCCTTCCATTATAATGACTAGTTTTGCACAGGGGTGGATATAGCAAAATATTCATGGTGTGTCCAGAGGGTGGCGCGGAGACTTTAAGGGGTGGCAGAAATATATGCTGATTTAACCATAAACAATCACATATATCAATATTTGCTTAGAAAATTCCCCAAATTAAGACATTTGAGCTCTAAAACATTAGTATAGCAATGAAAAGAAATATCTAAATAAAATAAAATAAAATTTGACTTAAACCAATGACTTAAAATGTGGCCATAACAGACCTTAATGATCTGATAATGATGATTACATGTTTGATTACATGTGTTTGAATGCTAAATTAGACAACATTCGAGACCAAATTGCATGCCACTGATCTGCCCCTGGTTTGACATCATAGTACACTGAAAGAGATAGGTCCCTTCCAGATATCCAATTTTCAACATTCTAGTGTAAGAACGAGCAAAAAAATAAATTGAGCTAAAACAGTTGGTTAATTAATTGTTAGTCTATTAACAAAAATGAACTGATCACTTTGATTATTAATTTAAAAAATAGCGAATATTCCATCTCTGCATTTGTGACAGTTTGCTTTATTTCTGTTTCGTTTGAAATGGAATATCTTTGGGTTTTAGACTGACAAGGCATCTCAATCTTCAATATTTTGTAGACCAAACAACTAATTGGTGAATTGAAATAAAGTCAGATTTACTGATAATGAAAATAACCCTTTTCACTATCACTCAACAGCTGTGCCAGATTAAGGCTGCTGGAACATTAAAAGGTCAAAGGATAAAGATGTTTTGTAGTGACGTCACCATGCTTTTAAAACTCAATAACAAAGTTAGTGAGTAAAATATTTTCAGAACTGACAGAAAGTCAGAAATATGTTAAATACTAGAACTATCCACTAGATGTCAGTCAGAACTCACTGAATACAGCAGTTTGAATGCTGTCACACACACACACACACACACACACACACACACACACACACACACACACACACACACACACACACACACACAATAATAGTCTGGTTTTGAGGTTAAGGGTAGAATTAGGTTCAGTCGTGTTCTGGTGGTCTGATACACTTCAGGGGCCTTGGTTGCAAGTCAACCCACCTCCTTCTAATGATTTACAGTACAGAATGTATTTTGTGATGTTCCAAGGACTCCAAGTGCACGCATGTGCCTGTGAGTATAACTGACAAACACGGTTAATGTGTGTAAATATGTGAAGAAATGTAGGTAAGGATATTTTGTGAAGAAGTTGTGAAGAATGTATGTTTGTGTGTGTGTGTGTGTGTGTGTGTGTGTGTGTGTGTGTGTGTGTGTGTGTGTCCAGACCATCCAGGAAAATACTCTGCGATCAGACCATCACGTCCCTCTCTAAGCCCTTTAATACCACAGAACACACTGTAATCTCCACACACACACACCAGGAACATTCAACAATTAGGGCAAACAGGCTCTAACACCCCCCTGACCCTCCTCTCTCACACACACACCCACCTACACACACACACACACACACACACACACACACACACACACACACACACACACACACACACACACCCAGTAATGTACTGTAACAGTGTTCTAATCTGTTTGAGTGTCAAAACAAACACCAGGAGCTAAAGTTGCTGTATATCCAACACACTGCTCACATTTCTGCTTCAGCGCTGCGTCCATCTGCACTTACAACCCAACTCTGTGAGGCCTGCTACAGGTTGTTTTGTGACTGGCTCTGCAAACATGTTCGACACCTGTAAACTTCTGCAATTATGTAATTGTGGCCAGTAAATTGGTCAATTGAACGAGAAACATCACAGTCTGCGGTCGAACTGACTGCATGCGGCTCCTTGTTGATGATTGGCTTGATGGTCTGTGGTAGGGATGTACCCAAATTGACCTTATGGCCCAATTCCAAGCTGGCCCCTACACCCTCCCCCTACCCACTCTCACTCCGTTTGTGTGGATGGCCAGCCACATAAAGTGTCATTGCAAACAATTTTCTCATCAAGTGGAAGCGGGTTATAAAGTCCTCAAACACAGAGTCTACATCAATGCAGGCTTATAAACCTGAATTGATGCATAAAGTCTCAAATGCAGCACCTCTTTTGTGTCCAGGATGGAGGAAACGCCCACATACCTACTTATGTGAGTTTTATGCGGTTATTTCCAAAGCATAAGGACTATTTTATTTAAACATACTATATGTAGTTTCTGCCAGTAGGGGGTCTCTCATATCCAAACAATAACAGAAGACGAAGTTTGATGATGTGCTGAAGTTGCATGAATGATTGAAAGGTTGTTACCTTCACCACCATCGTTGTCATTGCAGACAGCTTCTCCTAGTTACGACTCCTTCAGTGTTCATTGTGCAGGAGGTTTCTACCAGGAGCTAAATTCTCCGCAAAGGTCTCCTTAAAACGGGTAAAAACACAGAATAAAGCAGTTTAAGGTGGGGGCATGCAATAAGAAGGGTGTAGGGGCTGGATTGGAATTGGACCAATTGTGTTTTAGCAATAAAGAACGGCTCCAACTTGTTTAGTCTTTTTAACTTTCTGTCCACACTGGACCTGGAAATGTGTTGTGGAGAGGATCTGCTTGTGATCACCTTATGCCTAAATTATATATCCAGTCTAGTCCAGTCTGGTATAATATACGTACAAAATGAAGGACTGATAGAGCTGGAAGACAATGAGCAGCATTAACCACTATTTACATAGCTGGGCTAATTGGATCAGTTCTCCTGCACAGCTCTGGGATCAGCTGCTCATCTTACTGTTCTATTAGCCATGGTGACTGGTCACAATGTGTTGGTGTTTATGTTTTATTGTGTGTTTATAACAATATGATATCATGACAGAATGCAATATTTCTCCATAATCGTCACAGTAAAAACGTTATGTTCGTACTAGCTCTCCCCTAATATATATATATATATATACATATATATGTATATATACATATATATATATATACATATCATAAATTCACTCTTTACAGTGGTGTCAGAATCTATAATGTCCATCAAGGACATAGTCCATAAATCTGTTTAAAAAGGTGCTCCTTCAGATCTCGTCTCATAATAATCAGATGAAGGACATACATAGCTTTCATTTAATTTAAAAACGCCTAATAACTACAGCCATAAACAAAGTGTGTGTGTGCCTCTGCATGCCATCCACACAATGAGAGTTAGATGATCGATACCACTGTCATGTCTTTATGAAGCTCGCTGTTTTACCTAGAAATAGTGCAACACATAACCCTCCTGTACTCTTGCCCAAAAAACAACAAATGCAGCTTTAATCAAATGAGACTATTATTAAACGTACAGATAAAGACATACAGCCTTCAGTCTGAGATATGAAATGTTGATGATGCGACGAGTGGAGCTGAGTCATGTTCTAATGAAGCTGAGTCACTGTTTGTTCCCGCTCTGTCCTGACAGATTTAACCTTGACCTTTTGCATAACCTGGAGACATACACACACACACGCACGCGCATGCACGCACGCACGCACGCACGCACGCACGCACGCACGCACGCACGCACGCACGCACACACACACACACACACACACACACACACACACAGAGTTCCCCTTAACTCATCTTAAGGCGAAAGCCAAAAAGCTCTAGTTTAGCACAGAGAGCCTGAGGTGGGAGTGAGACCAGTAAATGCATGTGTTTGTATGTGTGTGTGTGTGTGTGTGTGTGTGTGTGTGTGTGTGTGTGTGTGTGTATGTGTGTGTGTGTGTGTGTGTTGAAGCTGAATCAGCTCCAGAAGTTAAACTGTCCCGTCTGACTGGTCATCCCCTCAAGCATCAACACTCAGAGACCCAAAAAACTAGCCCAAACAAAACACACACACACACACACACACACACACACACACACACACACACACACACACACACACACACACACACAGCACGACGATGTTTCATTCCTTTCAGTTACACCGTTCACAGTTTTCACTTAATGCTCAAACATTTCACGGACATTTTAAAGCACCATAAACCTACTGACACACCACTACGATGTAAAGAGAAACAGCTGACACAACTGTTTTTATTAAATGTATTTTTCTACTGTTTTCACCACCCAGAGCTTGATGCCTACTGTTATCATTAAACATTTTAAACATAGCATTCCACACGATTTCATGTTCACTGTCTGTTTGACTGAAATCTGAGATAATCTGATTGTTAGTATACACTTAAAAAAGGAATAACCAGTTTAATGGCAAGTCTATTGATTATTCACTGGTTGTGAAAGCAAATTAATCTGTCCTCAAACTATTAATTTCTCTATTTTCCTTTGAGACTTTTTGCGGACTTGGAGTCCAGCCTAGCTAGGGAGACTTCAGACTAAAAGACTACTTTTAAAGTTTATGAACTTTTACTTTTTTTCTTTTTTTGTAATTTGAGAATATGAGAATTACTTTAGGCCTACAACAATGATAAATGGGTTAGAGAGGCGCTCAAGTGGCTGCCTACCCCTGCACCAGATGAAAGGTCAGGGGATCTGCCTTTTTAAAGACACATAAAAACTTCAAATGTCATAGGTGGGGTATTGACTGACTGATTTTATGTCATAGAACAAAACTTTCAGGCATCTAACCAAAAACCAGTTCAAAAAACCTGTTAACTTCAAGGCGAGGGAACCTGAAATGAAAACATGTTAACTCATTTCCGGTTTTATGATTAATTCCAGCAGCACTTGATTTTTTATGACACAACATACAATTCTGTCTCTGTGATGTTAGCAAATATAGAGAGTGACAGTTTTGTAGGATGCAACCAAATTAAACAACGGCTCCTAAAATCATCAAAAACTGAAAGTGAGCTTGTATGTATTTCCCATAAGAACCTACGCTCCATCCACAGTAAATGGTTTTTATACAATATGTACAACAGACCCAGTTAGAGACTCCTAGAAATTCATAGAAAAAAAAACTGAGAGACATCAGTTAACGGCTCGTCAGTCTGAATCCTGAAGGACGCTGATCCCCAACAGGAGCCAGGAGGTCAGAACGTACCAGAACATCAAGTACATACAGCACGCTTCAACACACACACACACACACACACACACACACACACACACACACACACATACACTCACAGACACAGAGACAACCTGCATCGCAGCAACCCTGTACATCATCAGCAGGAATGAAATCAAAAGAACAGCTGAAACATGAAAAATACACACAGACAGAATGTAATGTTACACAAATAGATGTATAGATGCACACACACACACACACACACACACACACACACACACACACACACACACGCACACAAACATGCACATGTTATGTTCTCTCTCTGCTTCCTGTCGTTTTACGGGTTGTATGCCAAACTCCAGGTCACTGCTCCCAGCCAAAAAATAGTCCAGCACATAACCTTCATAAAATCACAAACTGTTGTTTTTCCATTTCGTTTTTAGGTTGAACAAACAAGATATAACATGTTAATTATTGAGCTTTATACTTGCTGGTTGGTTTTGTTGTCATACAGAGCCAGGCTAGCTTTTTCTCCGTCTTCAGTCTTTGAGCTAAGCTACGCTAACTGACTGCTGGCTATAGCTTTATAATCACCATACAGATATGAGAGTAGTGTGAATCAGTATGGAGAATCTTTATGGTTTGTTATTATTATTTTCATTTTCAGCTTACTTTGAATTATGTGTTGGTAAAACAAAATAGCTCATAATAAGTACTACAGGGTTGAGATCCTCCTCAGCATACAGTGCAGGAAAACGCTCTTTCATTAATATAAGATCGATGCATCACTGTGGATAGTTGTAGTGGTAATTTCCAAAATTCACAATATGTTTCTGTCAATCGAAAACTCTGCTTATATTTGTTAGCGTTCAGCCTTTTCACTGCAATCAGAAACCAGTTTGCTCTCCCGTTTGCCACACACAATGGTAGCTCTACCTCTCTTAAAGAAGTCGGCCTTTATAATATATGCATACAAACAATAATAACTAAATGAACCAAAATATTCACTGCAGTTGGGTTAAGCCAGTCAGACTGGTCACTGGGAGCACTGGTGGGCCGCTTTTCATTTATCTTCCCCATAGCTGATGCCTTAGCGCCTCCTATGAGGCTGAGGTTTCTCTCTCTAGCTTCTAGCTCGCTCGCTCGCTCTCTGCCAGAGGCCGGTGTTACGCTGACAGCTGGGGACTCTGACATGAAGCCAAGATGATTGCTCTTGTAGAAATATTTACTATACACAACCACAATACACACACACACACACACACACACACACACACACACACATATGCTGGGCACATGGCCTGATGTGGTGATGTACTCTAACTTCCTGTTAGACCGGTCTGTGTTTGTGTGTGTGTTACTCTAAGTACATTTTCATTGTCAGATGAAGGAAGTTTAAATTAACACAATGGCACAGAGATGACTAGTAACCGAGGAAGCATTCAGATCCTTTACTTTTAAACTGGTTATGAAACAGTCTCAATTTAATACGGATGCGTCTATATGACCTACCGGGTCGGATTCAGTTGGATTCCCCTCAGACGAAACGAGGCAGTAGAAACACTACTGTTTTCGTCCATAGGGGCCGCCAGAATCAACACAAAATGAAAGTTCCTTGTAGCTGCTTTAAAGGTGCAGTGTGTAACATTTAGGAGGATCTATTGAAAGAAATGGAATATAATATTCATACGTCATAAGTATGTTTTAACTAGTGTATAATCACGTGAATATAGGAATTTTGTGTTTTTTACACTGCCACGTAGTTTCTCATACACACTTCACAGTCCATTCTCATTCCCAGATTGTCAAATATAGACGCCAGCGGTGTTCAGTTAGTTGCAATCTGCGACTTCACCGCTAGACTTCATCACACTGTAAAATACTCTGTTACAAGTAAATGTTGTGCATTGAAAATATTACTTAACATGTAAATTCCATGCTAGCCAACATAAAAGCACATTTCTCCCCCAATTAGCCGATTTATACATGAAAATAAATAATATTTACTCTTCGTATGTAACATTCCTACGCCAACATTAGCTCCATGAGATTTTAAGTACTTTTACTTCATAATAGGCAGCCAAGAAAATGCATACCTTTCCAAGGAAAGTCCAAAGCCAAAGAGAAAGTAAAGCAAATGGAAGTGCGGCAGGTACAGTTAAAATACAGTACAAATAAAATGTCTGCTATACTTCCAGCAATGACCTCCAACATTTCCCTTTCATGGGAAGGTATTTAACCTTAGCGTAAAACACAACATGTATACATTTGTGAAAGAACATCCTCTCAACATAACACTTAAAACACATGGAAAACATGATAGCGGAATTTCATCCTTCAAAAGTCTTACAGCGCAAAACGATCACGCTACCTCTTAAACAGGCGAAGACATAAAAGATCCTTTTAAATGTTTCACACTGGACCTTTAAAGTCTGTGTAAAGGGGGGGTTCGGCCAGAATCTGACCCAGAGTCAGAGGACACCGACCTGCCCGTGGATCAACCTCGTTCCTCTCAGCCTGCTACAGAATGCTAATGTTTTTTCTCCAATTATGCTAGTTAGCAATATGTATGACTGACTAGCATAACCTAGCCAAACAGTCAGGCTGTCAATAAATAACAGTCACAAATATATTTTGAAGTTTAAAATTGTATTTATAGTCACAGCTCAGCCTAGCAGCACTCCACTATGTAAACATGTATTTTTATGACACATTAATTCATCTGTTTATATTTCTGTTTTGTGAGTAACATAAAGGGACTACAGCTAGCTTTGTGTCATAGTCTGGATAATTAGCACTATAGACAAATGCTGGTTTAATTTTATACTGGTATACTGATATATATATATATATATATATATATATATATATATATAGAATATGAATTTTATGTTTTATCTGTCAGTTGCTGTGATTTGCTGTTTTGTTGCATACTTCCAAATATATAGGTGCAACAACCTCTGCAATTATTACAATTACTAATTAACACTAAACTTCACTTACCTACCGGTCTGTAATCATTGTAGCACACAAGCTGAGCAACAGAATAAACTGTAAACTGTTCAGATAACTTTACTGTACTATTGTTCATATAAATGGCAAATTGAGTTGACAGTATCTGTAGTCACACTTACATAACCTGTTTCTTTAAACTTTCAAAACTTTGGAATTTAATTTGCACAAAACAAGGATTCCCCCATCACTTACATTAAAGGCGCTTTGGGAAATATCTCTTAATGACCTGTATGAATGGGAGTTACAGCAAATAAAACTAATGTTCAGTATTCATATGTGTAACTGATTGCTGTTTTAAGACATGAATTACTGTGAACCTATCCTTTAAGTATCTGTTGCAGGATTGATTATAAATCAGCCATCCTCCACTGCTTAGTTGTCATGGAGATGGTTCATCAAATGATATGAATTACCTCAATAAGAAAATACAACAATTTTAATAATATTGGTAGTGATCTGACATTTGTGTGATATCAGTTGATGCAGAGGTGGAGGAGGACAAACGTGTGCGTTAGGAGTGTGTGTACATCTCTATTCTTCTATTCAAGTGTGTCAATTTGTGTGTTTATGTGTCTGTATCTGCTGTGTGAGTGTGTGCATGTGTCTACGTGCTTTGTGTGTGTGTTCACACTCAGCCCTATGTGCTTCGCTGTGTGTGTTTACACTTGGATGAGCCTTCTGTTCGGCGTGCAGTCGCTCTCAGTGAGCTGGGTTTTTAGGTCGCAGTGTTCTTTCTGCCGCAGCCACACACACACACACACACACACACACACACACACACACATACACACACACACACACACACATACATACACACACACACACACACACACACATACACACACACACACACACACAGCCACGTCAGGGGAAGATGTTGGGCGCTATTAGGCGCCGGGCTGCCGAGCTTGGGTGGGTGGGGGTGGTGGTGGTGTGGTTGTGTACGTGTGTGTTTAGGGGGGTCCCAGAGGTCTTGTCATGCATACGGGCACAGAGCCAAGCTGAGAGGCTGTGTATGTGTGTGTGTGTGTGTGTGTGATGCTGGAGGGTTTAAAGCCTCCACTGCTGTGTAACATGTCGACTCTTTTTAGTAATGTCATCCAACACACACAAACACACACACACACACATACAGAGTAACAGGCTGGAATCTATGTTAGCGTTAGCATGTACCTTACACACACACACACACACACACACACACACACACACACACACACACACACACACACACACACACACACATTTCCATGAGCTAACAGTCAGAAACACACTCAGTAAGTGAAACAATAAGCAGTGAAGATTCTCTGATTTGATGTGACTCGACAGCAGCAGCAGCGTACAGTCTCAGATGCATTAAGGCTCGAGACGTATATAAGATACATTACGGTCATCGGGTTCATGTTCATCAATGTCACATACTTTACCCAATTCATTTAGCCACATGGGTCTTAATCACAAATGTTACAGTCTTCACATTTAGTGATGTAACTCGCTCTGTGTTGGAGGTCTTCATCTCTGTGAGCAGCTGACAGTGTTTCAGTTTATCTCTACAGAGTGAACCACACTGAGCCATCTGACTAGAAACTGATAGTTACATCTCTGATCCATCTGACCGGCTGGCCGTTTTATATAAGCCTGGCATAACCAAAGCTATCTCTTCTTCAGCAGTGTTTAGTGCTGGAGAGAGGTCTGGCTCAGCCCTTTATCATTCTGGCATAAGGAAAAACACTTGTATTTCTTTAAGTCAATTGCAATTATCTTGGGTGGCACTAAGTCCAGGATGTAGTGATGGCTAGGCATGGAATGATATGAAAATTTATTGTCAGTATTATCTTGGCCAAAATAATTGCGATACACAATGTTATCACAATAATCATGAAAATAAAGCAGAGTTCATACTTTTAAAATAGCACTAAAATCTACTGGAATCACTGCATCATAGATAGGCAACCCATCTCCCTGTTCTTTATTTTGGAATCTATACTATTTACACATCCATTTTAACTTTTTTTGTCGGGGACACACAGACATGGTGACAGGCTTAGGATTTTGAATTAATGACTGGAAATATTCAGGTTCCCCCTTGTCCCCTCGTTCAAAATAAATCAGAAAATCAATATAGGACTGTATGCTGGCAAGCTAGACAACTTTTTCATGTGTAAAGTCATGTGAGGATATTCATGAGTATCCTGATTCATGATTATCACAATACTGGTACCCACCAAGAAATAGTATTATTATAGTAATATTCCTCGGTTAAACTGCAACTTGTCATTTTTACGCTTTATGTTTTTTATGGATTTGAAAACAAGATGTGATGTCTGGACAGAGCCAAAGGAGGTCAAACTGAAAGTGAACACACCTGAAATATCCACTCTAATCACTTATTGCTTAGAAAAACCTAAAGTACACACAGTAGGTCCAAGTTGCATTTTATTTTTTTACTTTTGTCATACACATATTTGAAGTGAGGACATGCTCTTTTTTTTATTACATATATTATTTAATGTGTAATATTTTAATCATCATCCATAAAAAGAAACATGTTGAAACCATTTTGGAACAGAAATCCTCATCTTGAAATTATATATATATGCTGCAATCATCTTCAACCTTACAACAACCTTATTCCTTTTGTCAAAAATGAAAATGTCACACACCGGTTTCAGTAAAACACTACAAAGCATTCATGTACACACTATGTACTATGTATACATGGATGAATTGGGAAGTATAGAATGGTTGATTTGGCTCTGTAGACATGTATGTATGTGTGTGTGTGTTGCCAACCCTAGTTACCAAATTGACCTTAATCAAAGGACACAGGAGCAGTGGGCCGCTATAATACACACAAACCTGGAGGGTGGGCAAGAACTGACACACACACACAGTCAAAAACACACACACACACACACACACACACACACACACACACACACACACACACACACACACACAAAGCTGAGTGTTAGCCAGCGGCAGTGTTTGAGAGAAAAAGCAAAAGAACATTTGTCTGGTCAGTTGGTGTCTGACTCCTCGCAGTCCAAACAGGACACAGGATGCCTGTGTGTGTGTGTGTGTGTGTGTGTGTGTGTGTGTGTGTGTTAGAGTGGGATGAACGGTGGTTATCCTTTTAATATAAACAAGCCAAATCCAGTTTATTTGTGTAGCTCAGTGTCACATACAAAGTCTCAGTGGGCACAGAGAGCATCCTGAAATGTCTAAAGAGAAAATCAAAATTTCCTTAATAAATGTATTTACACAGAATTGTTTGTTTTATTTAATTGAACTATATTTTGTTTGTTGGCTTGGGTCTTTATTATTACCAAACTGAGATGTTTCTAAATTGCATTTAACAATTATTGTACGTTAAAGGATTATCCTATTATTCTGTCTTGTATTTATTTATTTTCTTAAAAAAAGAAAGCAGAGTGAGTTCACTTAAGGAAGCTGGCACATAGAGCTGTTGATTTTACGAATGACAGGTTAACTGTTGGTAAAAAAAGGGATGTGAACAATTTTGCTGATTTGATCATACATCATAATCGTCTGTTATAATGACTAACTTCCACTTTGGTTGGAATATAAACCTGTAATTCACTGATGACAAATTTGCCGTGAAATGGGCTGCAATGGCTGCCAAGTTATTAGTAGAGTGACTGAAACGGCTCTTATTTTGGTGAGTTTGATTATGTTTCTGTCTAGTTTAAAGTGTGTTTTACGATTATCTGCTAGGTGGAATTTCTGGTTTGTCAATGGAGTCTATTTGGCTGTAGTGCACATTGTTTTTTTGCCTGAGATGCTGGTTCTCTATAGCGACATCTAGTGGCATGTGAATTTTGTATATATAAACTTTAACTGACAGGAGGACAGTTCACAGAAAAAACAGTAGGTCAATGTGATTGTAATTATTACTGGAGTGGGGGTGAAAACCCACATATGTACTCTGGGTAATGTTAAAATCACCACACTTCCCCTAGAGAAATAAATCCAGTCCAAATAAGGATTTAGTCCATATTTTAAAAGGCGATATTATTAATTAATTCAGTTCTTTGTGGAAAAAAACTAAGGAAATGCTGCACTGCAGACCAAGAACAAAATCTGTTAAATTTCTACGTGCTGCACACCCTCAAAGTAAAGCTCTTGAGGTTTTTGTTTACACAAATAAGTCCAAAATGGGTTTTATCCCTGTTTGGAAATTGGACAAATTTGTGCAATATAGTTCATATTTTCTTAAACAAAAACTCAGTTTGAGTTTCAGTTTGAGTTGCATCCACTTTCGACAACAAACTTGACCTACTGACCTCTGAGCTTCATATTGTATAAGTCTTTTAAAGTAAAAGTTACTCAGTAATTTTCATTGAGAAGATTTTTAAAATAACATTTGTATGTGTGTAAAAAAGAACCGGCGTCACTGTTTCTAAATGGCAGATGTCTAACATCAGAACTAGTGCTGTCAGTTAAACGTGTTATTAACGGCGTTAACGCAAACCCATTTTAACCGGGTCAATTTTTTTATCGCGAGATTAACGTTTGTTTAACTTTGTAGTTTTTTTCACACAACACCACACCAGATCTAGCTAGACCGGAAACAAAACAACAGGCACACCGCACACACTTGTTTAAGAGTAGTAGACGTTACGCTTTGAGTGGATGGCGAGCGCGAGACGCCGAAATGGATGCCACTAATATTCTGAATGGAAAGTTTACTTTTAAAAAGTTGCCAAATGGTTCCATTGACAAGACCAAAGTGATCTGTGTGTTTTGTCGTTGTGAACTGAGCTATCATCGCAGCACGTCCAGTCTGAAATATCACTTGATGGCCAAACACACAGCTGATGCGAATTCTCCGCCCCCTCATCAAAGCCAGGCGACAATGGATGAGTTTTCAATAAAAACAACATTTGCACAAAGCAAGCCGATCCACTTTTCCATGTTGATATGAGCATTAAAATGAGAAAAAATAATGGGACAAAAAGAAATCATGGGACATTTAGAATAGATAAAAATGTACGATTAATTGTGAGTTAACTATGACATAAATATTTTAATCGTTTGACAGCACTAATCAGAACAAATCTTTTCTTCAGGAAAAATCCTTTGTTGTCTGCCTTCAAACCCATCAACAGAGGTACAAAATGTCACCACCTATGTCTCTGACCTCAGTGTGACCCAGACCTCGCGACCCCTGTTAAATCCTGCAGCTAAATCCCGAGCTTCGGGGTCAAGAAGCTGAAGCAGCGCTGAGCTCCGTGCAGCGACTCTCGAACTCAACTGTTTGTCCCTCAGCTCCAGCTGCACCGTCATGAATAAGTCAGATACTGTACCCGCATCAAGCTGATCACAGGTCCCAGCAGCGGCGGCACAAACGATCACACTGTGATGCATAATTTACTGCCTCCATAATCTATATTTCAGAGGAGGTTCCAGTACTTCACACAACCGTTTAGCTGGAGTTCCTGTCCAGTTATTACAAAGAATAACTAAACTGCTCTTCAGTTTGTTTGTACACTGAGAAATTCACAAGACATACAGCCAAATGTATGCGTTGAAAGAGCAAGATATTGCCAGAATTGATGAATTCAGCATTCATTCCATCCTTTATCCGGGGTCAGGTCGTGGTGGCAGTTGTTCAAGTATGGAACGCCAGATGTCCCTCTCCTCAGCAACGCCTTCAAGCTCCTCCTGGGGGATCCCGAGATGTTCCCAGGCCAGATGAGATACTGTATACAGTATAATCCCTCCAGTAAGTTCTGGGTCTACCCTGGGTTCTCCTCCCAGTTGGACGTGCCTGGAAAACCTCCAAAGGAACGCTCCCAGGAGGCACCTAAGCAGATGTCTTAACCACCTTAGCTTCGTTGCAAAGGAGCAGCAGCTTTACTCCGAGTACCCTCCAGATGTCCGAGAGCTCCTCGCTCTAACTCTAAAGCGGAGCCCAGCCACCCTAAAGAGGAACTAATTTCCGCCACTTGTATCTGCGATCTCATTCTTTCAGTCGCTACCCAAAGCTTGTGGCCATGGATCGACTGGGACATCGAAAAACCTTGCCTTCTGGCTCAGGGCCCTCTTTACCGCAACAGTCTGGTCCAACTGTACTCACATCACTGTCGACGCCGCACCAATCCGCCTGATCATCTCTCACACAAATACCAAGATACTAAACACCTTTGCTCGGGCTAGCAACTCTTTCCGAACCCGGAGGGAGCAAATCACCACTTTCTGGCAGAGAACCATTGCCTCAGGTTTGGAGGTGGTGACCCTTATTCCGTCCACTTCACACATGGCTGAAAACTGCCCTGTGTGCATGCCTGCACGCTGCTGACAGATCAACTGAAATTAGCATTCTAACCAGCTAGCTGCAGCCTGTACTGTCTTGTTATAACGCTTGTGTCTTTTGAGGCGATAATGAGTCACTGTAGCGTTCAGTCTGCCCTTCAGTCCAACACATTGACAGTTTACATAATGGACAGAGCTTCCGGGTCTGAAAAGCCAATGTGGAAGTGTCTTAAACCTGCATTCTATGTAAATTCCAGCAGGGGTAGCTCAATTGGCTGCAATAATACAGCGATCCCATTCACTTTAATGGAGAATGAGCCGACTTGACACTTTGTTTATGAGCTCAGTAAACATTTTCCTGATAAGCTTAGGGTCTCAGTCACTAGTTTCACATCTTCTTCCGTGTTTGTAGCTCTGTTCTGTATTTATAGTTCTGTGTTTGTAGAACTGTTCTGCATTTATGGTTCTGTGTTTGTATCTCTGTTCTGTATTTTCCACTAGAGCGGCTCCAGCTCTCCCTCCTCCCCTCCGCTCAGCTGAACTCTAGCTGAACTGTAATTTGAACCCTGGATGAACTTCGCTAAACTGACCCATTAATCTACTTTGGGTGTAAAGCGGGCTGTACGGTGGCCCATGAGGGACACCTAGAGCTGGTTCAGAGTCAGTAGCAGCAGCAGAAACACCTGCTAATCACCAAACACGTGTACGTCAGCCAATAAAACACAAAAGGAGAGCAGATTGCATAAGAAGAGGGGGAAGGAAGGAGGAGAGCTGAAGAATAATAGTAGATTTTCTCTGTGAAGAGGAATGAAAACACACACAAGAGCTAATTTGATTTGACAAACATGTAACTGTGTTTTTAAATGGAAACCACTGACACAAAATGTGATCTGATGATTTATGGCAGGAAAATAAAAGTCGTCATTCTCATGCAAAATATCTCAAAGTTGATTAATAATTTATTTTCAAATATTAGTCAGTGAATATCAGGGATCAATTTAAGACCTTCTTGGGAAGAACAATAACAGGAATGTTTGAAATTCAAAATATCCTTTTATATATATAATACGTGTATATTTGCTTAGGTTTATAACTTGTTTATATTTTGTGCTTTTTGCAAAGTTGATTGAACAGCCGGGGGGGCTAACAAAGGGTAAAGAGTGTGTTCGCTGGAACCTTCCGCTTCATTACCTGGATCATGCAGTCTGAAAAATGTGTCATGACATTGTGGTAGCTAATAAAATCTGTGCTGTCAAAATTGACACAGAATTATTTTGAAAAACTTAACGCATTAAAAAAAGTAATGCAACTATTTTTGTTTACTTCTTGTGGCGGCTGACCTATGACCGAACCATCCTGGCCAGAGATAAGGAAAAAGCCGCAACCTCCGTGGCTGGCAAATGCAGTTCCTCTAACAGCCACTTGAGGCTGGCTCCAGAAGTGAGTCAATCTCCGTAAGGCCCCATTTTAAAATGGCCATGTTTACAGCTGTGATGACACCTCAAACTGTGTAATTTTCCCTTTGTTCTTTTCAGGAGACAAAGTGGCAGGAGTGTGGCTATTAGATGAGCAACACCTGATTCCTCTCTGATTACAAGGCTTTATAGGGGGTTGAATCTGTTAGTTATCTCTCTCTCCTTCCAGCAAGCAGGTCCTGGGTTTGTTTGTGGTTTTTGGTTTGCTAAAAATTACCTTTTTCCATACACGACATTCCACCCATATCCACACACACACACACACACACACACACACACACACACACACACACACACACACACACACACACTCACACTCACTACACTACTGACAACACTGATGTAGGTGTATATTTTTTATACTTTGTTTAGAGTAAATATTGGTTAAATAAATGTATTTTGTCTTAAACACTTTACTTAGCTGTGTGGTCTCCCTTGTTTCGCATGAACTTTGAGCTGATTGATGACACAGCCTGGTTGCTCTTTGCAGCTAATTTAATTGTTCAGGACCATTCTATACGGTCACCAATTTAAATTATATTAAGGTTTAACGTTATACACAATTAGGGACCTGGCCACTTTAAGTGACAGGTGGCTGTTTTCAGTGACTAGGCTTCGTTCAGCCTGCTCTATCTCTTCCCGTTGGGAACTGGTGGAGTCAGGACTCACAAGATATGGACGGCCAAGGCCAACCACACTGAGCTTCACAACAGCTCTTTAGAAACCTACAGGTGACGTCCCAGAGACTACGTCCATTTTTATTTATACATTGTATGGTAAGGACAAGGAAAGAGTTTTAGACTGAAAGTTTCACTTTAAATAGTTGCCTGATGGATCTTAAACAAACAAAAACAAAAATAACAAAAATAAACCGGACAGTTTGTACAACTGAATTTAATTACCATAGAAGTAACCCAACTCAAACTATCTCTACGGGGGCCTTGCTCGTCTGCGATGCAGGGGTGTGGTACTCGTGGACGAATTACGAAACCTGTAAGTGATAAGGGGGCTAATGTTTTGGCTAACTGCAGCCCAATTAACATAGTAGAAGACGACGGGCTGAAAGAAATCATATAAATTGCATCGGGAGACACCTCTTATGGCAAGAGGGCACGGAGGATAAACATGCTTGAGCAAGCGAATGACATTGCTCTCACATGGGACTGTTGGACTTCTGTGAACAATAATGACAACTTGGGCGTCACAGTGAGTCACTAACTGCGAGTAAAAGAAAAGAGCATCCATTCAGATCACATGACTCTAGGTCTTTGCCACAGAAGTGCTGCCGAAACCTCATGGGAGCTGTAGTTTTTTAATGCCAGAGTAAGGCCTTTTCACTGTTAAAACAACAGTGTATCTATCACAGCGCAGGTTGCCAGAAATGGTCGGTAAACACAGCTTTTAGTGTTTTGTTCTTTGTGTGATGATGCCAAATTTGAAAATAAAGATTTAAAGACTTTGCAAAAAAGTCACCATACTAACCTTGTGCTTTAGAGCAGGTGGTATATTAATTTATGAACTTTAGACAGAGCCACTATAGCAGTTTCCCTCTGCTTTTTTTCTTTAGGCTAAGAAAACCAAATCCTGACTACAGCTGCGTATGTAACACACAGACATGAAATCCATCTGAACACCTCACTATTTCTTTAATGCACCACAGTTTATTTGTAAAATGCAGAGTTTGCTATGTTTTGGCAACAGTGAAAGTGACCCTGATAAGAGTAACACTGCAGGAGGTTTGCTTTAATCATACAGCAGCAACCACATGCTGCTAACATGCTACATAGAATATAGTTGAACAACTCTCACATGCATGCAGACACGTACAAACAAACATGTATACAGAGGGAAACAAACCCTCTCACACACACTTACCAAGCTGGGACCACTGACCACCACAATCTCACAAGGCCCCAATTTCATCACTGTTTTGCCAATGAAGGTCAGTGTGTGAGCATCCCAAACACAACAGTGGGGAATAGAGGGGAAAGAGGGGGTGGAGAAGTTGGGAGGGAAGGGGAGGAAAAAAACAACCCTGAATGAATCAACCAAATGTTTTGATGACTTTACTGTCTCTCTGCCTCGTGGCAACATGGGTGCTCTGTCGCCTTGCCAACCAGTCTTGCCTTCCTTCTCCTCCTCCTCCTCCTCCTCCTCATTTTCTCAATGACAAGTGTGTACACGTTTCCTTGCACTCTTGTATGTGTGTGTGGGAAAAGCCTTGAGGGGAGTTACATGTATGAATGCACTTCTGAATACATTGTGTGTGTAGCTGTGCGTGTCATGGTATGGGAGGAGCGATGTGTGTGTGTGTGTGTTTCTACTCCAACGCCCAGTGCTATTAATAGCTGTAAACTCTGGATGACCTCAAAGCTGCTGGCGAGTCAGCCTGATTTAGTTTGGCGTCTCTCGGTGTAACGGCTCAGGCTGTAATAATATCGCCAACATGGAGGACCGGGACCCATCTCCTCCCTACACTGTACTCTCCAGAGGGAGTTACCGTGGTACAGTGCGGCCGCCTTGCTCTTAACATGCTTTGACAGGAAGTAAGTTCCCGTCCACTGTCCTCATTTCTCCACAGAGACTCCCTCCCTCTACTCCTCCTCCTCGTCCTAAAACAGTTTAGTTTAAACTTTAAACCATTTGGAGCTGGATCATGTCAGACCCAATAAGCAAATATGATACTGTTTGCCGATGATGCTGTCATATCTGTCACAGTTTGTTTGAAATTGGGCGGATGACAGACCGGCATATACCTGAAAAGGAAAAAAAAACAAAACAGGTTGAGAGGTCAGAGATTGTCAAACATCCAGCGAGAGCGTCTCTGATCCTGGAAAACCAGCTGGTGACGACAGCTGCGGCAACAACTGCATAACCTTCAAAACTGCGATGACAGAGGTCAATCATAGACCCGCCACAGAGGTCAATGATATAGTGGCCTTCTTGAAGAGGCAGCTCATGCTTGAAAAACAGCGTTGGTGATCCTTCATACTGACAGACAGACTGTCAGATCCCATCATAGAGTCCCACTTACAATTGATGAATTATTTGACATAGTTTTACTGGTTCACAAAACAGCATGGCCTCTCTCAAGGAAATCAACAAATCACTGAATCCATAAAACAATATCGAGGTCCGATGGTGTTTAGGATCCATGATTTGTGATCTCTCAGCAGACTGATGATTGACTCTTCATAATGCACACGTTATGTTGTCCTGAAACGAAATTAAACTGAAAGTAAATAGGAAATAAACAGAGACAGATCCACTGACAAGGTTGAAATGGAGGACATTTTTAACATATTTTCTAAAAGATGTTTGTATGTAGCGGTCCTCAGGCCATGCAGACATACAGAACATGATGTGTGTGCAGTTTGTTGGACAATTTCATACGAACTGCCAAAACATATCCAGGCTACAAACACTTTTAAGAACCAGCTGGTCTCAGTGGGAATTGAACATGTAATCCTGCCAGTGTTAATGCCTTGCTTTTTCGGTTGAGCTCCACTTACACATATAGCCCTCAACATATATAAAGGTGCATGGGTAGTTGTGACATCATTTTTTAATATGGTGATTAATGATTTACTGGTTTTTAAGACATTTACCACCCAAGTTTGAATCAGTCATCTGAAAACCAGAAATCTTGTGGGGTTTTCTTTTTTGATTCGATGTGAAATATTGCCCTGCTAACCAAAATGCAGACATTAAGCAGTGAAGCTGCTTTATTAGCTGATGCTGGAGCAGCAGAAGATCTACTTTCTGAAACCTGTTTCCACTTGGTATTAAACATATGATCTGTATCTGGACATCGATCAGGAATGAATTATGTTTATAAGTCTCAGAATACACTGAGATAAGAATGTGATTGAATTGACTAGGCTAGAGGTTAGCCTTAAGACACCAGATTATTGGAGATCTCAGCACCTACCAATCATCTGGGATTTTTAAATGCAAAATAGTTGTTTGAATGGCAGCGAAAATGGCTGCTAACAAATGTACACCCCTTAATTCAAGGACATGCCATTCAGCGCTGTACTTTTTTTAAACTCTCTAATTGTTTCCGCCCAGTTTTAGCAACTAAAGCTAGATTGCTATTGTGTAAAGCATTTAGAGAATGCTTGTGAGTCTAATGTTTATTCCAGCAGTATAGCATAGTTAGATTTTGGCGTCTAGGCTCTGACCTCAGAACAAATACCTTAAACCCCTAGCCGGAGCCTACAGGTGGCTACTGAGGTGGTGGTGGGGCTTACAGCGCAGCAGGCAGCAGTACTGATGCAGGGCAGCAGCAGCATTGACAGAGCGGAGGAAGAGCTGCTTAAATAGACCGCCAGATTGGAAGGGTGTGTTTGGTTAGTGATTATGGAGTGTAAGGCATGTCGTGTGTATAGCAGTGCAGCTCGAGTTGACTGCCTGAACTAGCTCGTAGGCTTCACTCCCTTTGCGATGGGGACAAAATAACAGTGAATGCAAAGGCTGGTGATCAGATGTCATTATCCAGATAACATATCTAGTTGCAGATTGCAGGTTAAAGGTCTAGTGTGTAGGATTTAATGGCATTTAGTGGCGTAGCTCGCTTCACCCTCCCTTTCCAAGAAACTATTTTGGTCTCACAACATGCAGAAGACGTGTATGGCCCTATCTAGAGCCAGTTTTTTTGTTTGTCTGTTGGAAGGGGTCTGTATTGGCTCAAAAATGGTAATTTTTTTACCAGATTATTTTCAGGTGATTATACACTAAGGAAAACATAGCTATGAATATTATATTCCATTTCTGCCATAGATCCTCCTAGATGTTACACAAGTCCAGTGTCTTTGATACTAGGTGGAGAGTTTGACGCATTAATAAAAATGATGGAAGCTCATGTCAACAAGCATCAGACCAATTATGAATCAGTTGATCCTTAATGACAGCTGCTATCATGACGGACAGAAACACACATACAGCTAGACTGAATATCACCTCAGGGAAACATCTTAAAAAAGCTCACATACTTCAAATTCATTCATAAGCAGTTCATCTCTTGTTGGATGTGAAAAAAGCTCAGAAACCAGTTATGATGAATTCCAGTTTCAGAAAACACCAAACCAACACTGAATGTAATTCAGTATTATATGTGTGTATGTGTATTAAAGCCTGATGTATTCTACCTCTGTGCCATAGAGCTCTATTGTTGTCTAAAAACATTAGAAACACATAAATGAGCCACACTGTTGCACTGGCTGACATGTTCTTTCATTACCATGAACATTCACAATGTAGTCCTTTTGACTCAATCCACAACTGAAAATAGTCCCCAATAAATGCATTATTTTATTTAAACATTTATGAGGTGTTTTTAAAGCTTTACAGTACATCCACAGTACTAGGAACCAGTTGGCTTGATATGAAAACCACAGAAAGTAAACGAAACTAGGTGTTAAGTTCCCTGAAATGAGAAGGCAACGCTGTGTGGCCTGACCAAAGTAAAAGTCTTGAGAAGTTAGGGTTATGTCTTCAGGTTTAATCATCATGATTTTTGTATGATAATGTAGCAAAGCAAAAAAAAAGAAATAATAATTTGATTGTTTAAAGGGCTTGAAACCGCAACATTTTGTATTTCACTTTGACTGATGAGGTAAAGTACTCAATGCTTCCTCATCCTCCTTGTGTCCTTAGCTTTGGAAAAATAATGGGAAAAAGAAAGAATGGACAGAGAGAAAAGAAGAAAAACAACTAAATCAAATGAAATCTGTGAATAAATAGTACAAATAAAGCTGAAGGTTTGTTGACTCAAACACCACTTTGAAAAGGAAAGCAGTGGGAGCTTCAAATCCTTCCCCCAGTGTTTCCTCTCCTTGATGACTAAATTGGATTTAACAGGTGAAATCATTCAGACCTTCAACGTGATTCACCTCTTCTTAGAAAACAGCAGTTGGTCCTGAAGTTTGCAGTGCTCGGTGCAGGGCTACATGGGAGGGAGATGTGCTGTGACAGCCAAATCAGAGCTGGGAGGTTACATCAGGTTGCTGTCCCCCTCCTTAACAGAGAGCTTATGATAGCGGGCGAGTGAACGAGGAGTCAGCCAAGTTCATGTTTTGTGAGACCAGACTCATGATAATCTAACTCTTACAAGCTGCTCATAAATACTCGTGCTGTTTTGGCAACAGTTCTGTAATCTGTGCAGCTGGTGGCGAGCTCGGCCAGCGGAAAAACTGACACCACCGACCAATGCTGAAACTGTCTGACTTTGGAGGTGAAGCAGAGGAGAAGAGTTCTGCAAGGTTCTTCTGTCAGAGTGGGATTACAGATACTAAAGGAACCGCAGATTTTTTTTTAGGGAGCTCTCACGCATTGTTTTGCCATATTTTTAAGCAGCTATGAAAGCTGTCACTAAAAGGCCTGCAACAACAATTATTTCCATTATCAAATAATCTGCCTATTATTTTCTAGAACAATAATTATAATTTCAGAAAAAAGTGGCAATTCTGGTGGTGTTCATCCGATGTCTCATCTCAGAAGATCCGATACATATCGAGATAAAATATGATTCGGGGACGATGCATTTTAATATGGAACAATTCGATGTGATACGATGCGATCTACAGTTCTTAACTTTTGTTTAATGTAAATATTATTTTCATTCTATATTTTAAAAAATTATATAAAAGTGACATTGCTTACTTTCAAATACATATATTTTATAAAATACGAGGGAATCAAACAAATGTCTCATTTCAGATTTACATTTCATTGTGTTTATTGCTTTTCCAATTGACACATACAAAAAAGACTGGACATCAATCAGGAATGAATTATGTTTATAAGTCTCAGAATACACTGAGATAAGAATGTGATTGAATTGACTAGGCTAGAGGTTAGCCTTAAGACACCAGATTATTGGAGATCTCAGCACCTACCAATCATCTGGGATTTTTAAATGCAAAATTTTGAATGCCGGCGAAAATGGCTGCTAACAAATGTACACCCCTTAATTCAAGGACATGCCATTCAGCGCTGTAGTTTTTTTTTACTCTCTAATTGTTTCCGCCCAGTTATAGCAACTAAAGCTAGATTGCTGTTGTGTGAAGCATTTAGAGAATGCTTGTGAGTCTAATGTTTATTCCAGCAGTATAGCATAGTTAGATTTTGGCGTCTAGGCTCTGACCTCAGAACAAATACCTTAAACCCCTAGCCGGAGCCTACAGGTGGATACTGAGGTGGTGGTGGGGCTTACAGCGCAGCAGGCAGCAGTACTGATGCAGGGCAGCAGCAGCATTGACAGAGCGGAGGAAGAGCTGCTTAAATAGACCGCCAGATTGGAAGGGTGTGTTTGGTTAGTGATTATGGAGTGTAAGGCATGTCGTGTGTATAGCAGTGCAGCTCGAATTGACTGCCTGAACTAGCTCGTAGGCTTCACTCCATTTGCGATGGGGACAAAATAACAGTGAATGCAAAGGCTGGTGACCAGATGTCATTATCCAGATAACATATCTAGTTGTACAAAAAAGTACAAAAAAGACTCGCTTGTGCTAGCTGTATTAGCATCCGCAGACTCCTCATTGCCTGCATAGGTGTCACTATGCCATCTCACCAGGTGAGTCTTAAGATCTGTGGTGCTACCGCTGTACTTAATTGCTGTCCGACAGATCTTCTAGACTTCTTACAGAATCCAAATGTCTTCTAAACTTTAGATTCGATGGTGCACTGTGAATCGTGTCAGAGTTGCATATTTGTCTATGTACTAACCTCATAAGCCACATTACTCTCGTCGCCCTTGTCCAAGACCCTTGTGTTGACCTTTTACCTTTAACAATAGTGGACACTGTTATCAACTGGTTCATGGATTGATCCAGGGGACCGCGTACTGATGTAGTTGCATCTATAATGTTAAAAGCGATTTCTACCGTATTGGTAAATCTTTACACCCCTACGTTTTGTGTCCAACCAACAGTCCAAAACCCAAAGATATTCAGGTATGTAACAAGTATGACAAAGACAAGCAGAAAATCCTCACATTTTTGTGGCTGGAACTGCTGGCTGGCTATTTTGGGCTTTTCCATTAGCACTTTTGGCCAAAACCATGCCGAGCTGACTTGCATTTTCATTACCAGGTCAAGCTGCGCCCGAGATGGACCATCTCCGGAATAGGGCCAAAGTGTGCCCGACCCGCCTACATGTGGGTTGCTGAGATGCCTTGCTAACTGCGGCTAACCCATGACGACCCCTCTTCTCCCACTCAAACAAGCGGTCTGTACAGGAGAGCAGAGATACGTTGTTAAAAGTGTTGTTAAAACAATGTTTCTGCCTGAAAAGGAAGTTAAAGTCTACTTTCAGTTGGACTAGTGAATTTTATTTGTGGTGTGAAAGTAAAGAAGACCAACCACAGGACTATGTGAGAGTAGATAAGTGATGTAAGGATGAAAAGAAAAAGACAAACTATTATAAAATCATCTGCTCATTGTGAACTGAGCGATTTGCATAAGCATAAATAAAACCATAGATTATGCAAGATAAAGCGCTGTCACAGCCCAGGCTCAGTGAGGTAGAGAAAGAGGAAGACCACACAAGATGTAAAGCAATTCAACATGTGTGCACAAACCAACAAAAAATGGAATGGAACCATCATATGCACAAAAGTGAGAACATTTACAGTACATGCAACCAGTGAAATGAAAAACATATAACATATAGGCTAAGCAATACATAGAGATGTAGAGGGGATCACCTGATTGGAGGTTGTCATATGCTCATCCTCAGCAGTGGCCGCCTCTTCTTGCCCCTGCTCGCCACTGGAATCAGCCTGCTGCTCATTCGTCCACACCCTTTTTTGCACTGCCATTGATTTTTGAATAATAAATGTGTTAAACCGTTTTCCAGCATCAGCGTTAACAGTATTCTCTCTCTCTCTCACCTTTTCCATTTCTCAGTCATTAACCCATTTCATTTGCATTTTTGACTCAAACTCCGCTGTCTGTCCAGATTTTGTTTTAATATTTCCAGCTTGACCTCTGACATTACATGGATGGATGGATCACTTGAAGGGGTCGGTGGAGGTGACAATGGTTGCTACCACTTCCTGCAATACCTACAGTATTTGTAGCCAATTGACAATTCCAGGGCTATGTAACATCCAAATCAGATGAGCTGTTCCAAAAACAAGTGGACCATGCCCAGCAGGTCACTTTTATTCCCCCACATTTTTTCCCTCATTGCTGGTGGTGGCCTTGTGCCCCACTAGGTGGGCTGGCCCATCTGGCATTTTCCAGTCCGAGCCTGGTTCAGACCGGCTTTAGCCCTGCATGAAAACTTGTTTTTACTGGCTTTTTTTCATCTGAATGTGCTTTCGGACTGAACAGTGGCAATGTGTTTGTGTGTCAGTCCTTTGAGGGACTAGCAACATGTCCGGGGTGAATCCTGCCTCTCACCTAGTACAACAGGGTCTCCCCCCGCGACCCTGCACAGGATAAGTATGTGATGAAGATGGAATTTCCCCTTACGTTGCAAGCTTACAGTACAGGCTGCTTACCTTATGGTAAGTGGTTAAGCCCATAATCATTAATGTAAGAGCACAGAGAGTAGTATAAGCAACATTAGGGACTTATTGACTTTGTCTGTTGAGAATATCTTTTTCCTATACTGTTGGCCTTAAAACATAACAATTTATAACAACTCTGGTCTTAGTTTTGCACATCATGTCTATGAATGACATTGTCAGTTGGAAACAAACCAACAGTTTATCCAGATTATCTGAACCACTTGAAAGTGAGAGCACCTGTAATGTTGTTAAAAATCCCTCGATACACAGTAAAACTGACCTGTGTGATGTTTTAAAGAGGGTGGATGGACCATGTTGATAATGTTCTGTATTCTGTTCAGTGTGTTGCTGGTCCTGTGATGTGTCTGATTCATGTAAAGTGGAAACGCTGAAAAAGTCAACTCACCTGCTGAAATGATGGCTCATATAAATAAAGTGTATCGGAGGTACTGTGTATGTGTATGTGTGTGTGTGTGTGTGTGTGTGCGTGCATGTGTTGCCGGTGTCATCAGGCTTGTGAACGCAGCCCATACAGAGCCTTTGTTGGAGGTTCAGATCCAGTTAAACAGAAACACCATCTGGCACAAAAACACAGCAGAGATTTAATATGGCAGATTGGAGGAGGAAGACCTGTGTGTGTGTGTGTGTGTGTGTGTGTGTGTGTAATCTGGATTTCCGTTCTGTTTTCACACAAAATCTGCAGTGAGTGTAAACAAACAGTGATCACAGCTCAGTGTCTGTCATTGAATGCAGCTCGTAAAATCTGTAAACTCCAAAACTAATATTTACATGTATGTTTAACATGAACAGAGATTAAAGCATTAAAGAGATGTTTTGACCTTTAACTAATTAACCAATGCTAGAAAATCCCAGCACATTGTCCCTTTGGTGAAGCTGGAACTGGAAAATCTAATTCATTATCAAAATATTACTCTTTTTAAGTTGTGTTTCTATTGTTTTTGACAGGATAAATAAACAGCAATTATGTGGACTGGTGTGTGTTATATATTATTAATAACTTTTTAATAAACTTATTAAAAAACACAATTGAGTCTCTCGAGGAAAATAAATTTGGAAGAATTGGGCAACCATTTATAAACTGTCTGAGAGTGCACACAACTAATAATACTGTAGCTCCCCAGCAGAATCAGGGCTGGATTAGCAACCGGGCAAACCTCCAGGGCCCAAAAAGCTCCAGGCTTACTGTGTGTTAACTGGTTTGTGTCCATTTATTAACAGTTGGGAGCACAAACACAATAACAGCAGACTTAATGACCTTAAATAGGTCCTGCTTTCTGGCCCGATCAAGACCTGTCTGAAGAGTGTCCCTTGAGGCAAATAGTTTAAAGATCTGAAGTGTTTCAGTTTTGGGTTTATATGTTATATATTCCTAAAGTAATGTGTTTAAGCCGAGTAACCCAATATACAGAAAAACTGCACACAGGGTGTGAGGAAAAGTGGGGTTAACAGGGGCCCGCTAACTTAATACACATAAAAAAACACCACATGCAGCCGACACACACACACAAAATTAAAGTTACCACTAACTGACAGTTTGTTTTCTGCTTGTCTTCCTCCTCTTTCTGAAGAAGAATCAATTTTTCCCCCTGATGAGCTCTACATTAAAGGTTTTCTGACCATCACACTCTCCTTTTCCAAACACCTGCATTCACCTGCTGGATGCACACACTTCACGGTGGGAGTGCAACCTTTGTTTCCTGTGCTGAGATGAAATAACAATGATTACTGAAATTAAAAAAAGCGGTTCCATTGATTCGCAAGTAAGCAGGAACAAAACATGTGATGATGATGAGTGCCTGCACCCTGGGGTCTCTGTCTGCTGAAGCTTTACATTTCAGTTGTGTACTTCCTCCAGGGAGAGGTCTGAGTCATATCATTTTTGCTGCCAAAAAAAATAAATACTAGATTGCTAAATTGCTGTTCTGAACAATTGGCCTGCAGTATAGGTTTTTATAGAAAATTGAAGAGTGTATTTTTACAATAAATTTAAAATCTCTAGAGATTTTTTCCTATCTACAGGACCATCTTACACAAACACATACATTTAAATAAAAAGTAAATTTGAAAATAACATAATAGTTGTTCCAGTGGATACCAAGATAACAAATTTGTAAGTAAGGGAGAATGTAGGAAATGTTTCTAAAGAAAAATAAATTCATAGATTTATGCAGACAGGATTTTAAAAAATTTAATAAAATAATAAGATAAAGTGTCCAAATTCCCCAACAACACCTGCCTAAGAAATGTTCGAGGAGACACTAAAATAATGCTCTTTTTTCGCATTATACTTATTCATTTAAGTGTTTTGTTATACTCTATGTAAATGATGTATTCCTACATTTCAGAGAATTTCCCACATGGCCAGGAATATCATTCTGGTAGACTAATTTCCCTCATTTGGTTTTAATTTAACTTATTGTTTGGCATAAAAACAGACCCTAACAACCAACCAGTGTAATTTGTGTGTTATTGTGAAGTGTAAGCTCCTCCAGAGGTCGTTAAATCACCAAATTCCCAAACACAATATCGAGAATGTGACTTTAGAATCCTCAATGGCCGCTATAAAAAGCAATAAAAAAAACTTGCAGAGAACAAAGGAGATTTCTGACTCTGATGACAACACACTTGTTAGTCTGTTTGCACAATTAAAGGCTGTGAATTAATCAGTGCGCTCCGGTCCTCCTTTGTTCTCTGGAAGTTTTTTGTCCTTGAACTTGCCACCTGATTCAGCTGCTGAGAATCCTGTTTCTGCCATTAAAAAAAAAAAAAAAAAAAGGGGGGGGTGTGACTGTGTCTATGTCACTGTCAGTGTGTAAAAAGTGTTAAAGAGCTGGAACAAGATGAAAAAGTTTTCCCTCTACATTAAAGACAGTTTAAGGAACATTTTTCAAAAGGGCAAACGATGTGGTATTTATCATTATTATTATTATTATTATTATTATTAGTGTGCTTACATACACCAGTCAGTAAATAGAGGTTTATTTATGCTGCAGTACTGGCTGCTATTGACAGGAGGCGCTCTGGTTACAGCGTCAGACCTGCTGCTTCTGGGCTCTGCGCGTGTGTGTCTTTCCTGCCCGGCACAATGGTTTTTATTAGTAGACAATAGCGGCGCGCTCAGTGCTTCACCCCTCCTCCTCCTCCTCCTCCTCCTCCTCTCTCTCTCTCTCTCTCTCTCTCTCTCTCTTCCCCAAAAAAAAAGAAAACAAACACACACACATGAACACACACCGACCGTGCACGCGCTGTGTTTGCCGACATGAATTCAAACTATTACTGTCGTTGAGAAAACAAAGCCGAGGAGGTTGCTTGCCGTGACTGCACTGTGCGCTTTTACGCACACGCACAGGCGTGCACACCATCAGACAGACGTGCGCTTTTACGCACAAGCTCAGAATGGGATTTTACGCACACATGCACAGAGAGGAGGGTGCATGACGCACGGCACAATTACATGAACGAATTTAGGGAGAGGTGCATGCGCGCAAATACCAAAAGATAGGGAGAGAGAGAGAGAGATTAAAGAGAGCAGATAGAAATTAGAGGTTTGTGTTGTTGGAGACATTAAAGGTCGTCAGACTCTCAGTTTGGAGAATGAAGCACGGAGAGGAAGAAGCAGAAAAGAGGATTTGTTGACAAAATCACCAAGTTGGAGAAGCTCCTCCTCTCTGTGATGTAGCTGTGAGTCGGAACCTCCTTAATTACTAATTTCTCCACATCCAAGCCACGCTCTCTCTCTCTCTCCCTCTCTCTCTCTCCCCCTCTCTCTGTCCGTCTCTATTCTCTCTCTCTCTCTCCAGTCCTCCATCCATGCATCTCTCATCCTGACCCTCCTTTCTCTCTCCTCTCTGTCTCTCTTTCGTTTCCAGACCGGATAACGGAGGTGGACGAGCTTGGAGTTGTTGTTGTTATTTTTTTTATTATTATTTATTCCTCGTTTTTGGGAGACCCGCCACCGGGCATGGAGGATGTAAAAGACCCACCGACCGTTCACCGGTCCTCCTCCTTCAGCATCAAGAGCCTCCTGCTGCCCTCCAAGTGCGACAGACCGGACTCCGTCGCTGCTGCCGCCGCCGCCGCCGCCGCTGCGGTCGTCGGCATCCCCGGGACACTCTCTCCTTCCCCGGGCTCCGACTCTGAGAAGTCGCTGGACCCAGCGGAGGTGGACTCCACGGCCGCGGGTCTGGACCCGGATAAACCGGGCAAGGAGGAGCAGGGGGAAGAAGAGGAGGAGGGCGGAGGGGGAGGCGGAGGAGGGGACGGCGCTAAGGCCACACCGGAGCAGAACACAAACGGTAATAATAGCGGGAAAAACGGAAAATATGACAAGCCCCCGTTCAGCTACAACGCTCTGATCATGATGGCCATCCGGCAGAGCCCCGAGAAGCGGCTCACGCTGAACGGCATCTATGAGTTTATCATGAAAAACTTCCCGTATTACCGGGAGCACAAGCAGGGCTGGCAGAACTCCATTCGGCACAACCTGAGCCTCAATAAGTGCTTCGTTAAGGTGCCCAGGCACTACGACGACCCGGGGAAGGGGAACTACTGGATGCTGGACCCGAGCAGCGATGATGTTTTCATCGGGGGGACAACCGGAAAGCTCCGAAGGCGCTCCGCCACATCCCGGGGCAAACTGGCGATGAAACGCGGGCTGCGCTTCGCTCCTCTCGGCTTGGGGATTAACGAGCGGGCGAACAACCCGCTCTACTGGCAGATTTCTCCGTTTCTCTCCCTGCACCATCACCACCACCATCACCCGCACTACAACGGATCCTCACCCGGGTTTTTGAACCAAGCGGCCGGCTACGGCTCGTTGCTGCCCGCAGTGGAACAGCTGAGCAACGGGGACCTGGGGCGCTCCATCCTCGGCGGGTCAGCCGCCGGGGCGCTGGGCTTGACGAACAGTTACGGGATGAGTACGTCGCCGGTCGGGCTGCTCTCCAGTCAGACTGCCGGGTATTTTGTCTCAGGGACCCAACACGCTGCTGCAGGGGCACCGGGGCCGCCGGGAGGAGGACCGCCGCCTCCTCCGCCGCATCTCCAGCAGGGCGCACCGGGGTTCGGCGGCCTGGCGACCAGCGGCTCCCCGCAGTCCCTGCTGTCGGACTCCCTCAGAAACAGCTCCCTACCGGCCTTCTCCCCGGGCATGTCCGCGGGGTTCCCCGGGGTGCTGTCCCATCAAAAGAGGGTGACTCCAAACGCTTTCCTAAACTGAACTCCCCCCCTCCCTCACCCTCCTCCCCTATCACCATCACCTCTCCGCGGATGGCACCGGGACGAGGACGCACAAGAGACGTCATGTTAAGGGCAAATAATAAGTGGTAAATATCAAACATTGATCGCAAAAAATATATATGAAGTGAAACTTTTTGGCCATATTCTGCCCCGAAGAGCAACGGGTTTACTTTGATTTAGTTTTTTCGCATTTTATTGAAAAAGGGACAAACTTTTGTTACCCGCGGGTTGTACAACTGTAAACTAGACTTGCCAAAGGTAACACTTTAAGTATATTTCAAGCTATTTATATCTTGTACAAAGATTTTCAGTACTTTCTTTGAATCTTTTATTTATGTTTTGTATTTATTGTACAATGTATTTAAATTCTATTTGTCAGTGTATACTCATCAGTATTGGGGGGGGGGACAAGACATACAGGGTTAATAATTATTTATGAATTTTGAGACAATCAAGGAGAAACAAGACAATCAAAACTTTTTCGTTTTTCCTTTTTTTCGAGAGGAAAAACTTTTGAAAAAGTAAATAATGAATAAATAAAGCCTTAAAATCAGCAGAAACAATCAGGGGTTTTGAGAGGAAAAATAAGCCTACAAATCATATCTCTACTCAGGTTTGACCCCGGACAGGCCTAATAATGATACAAAAATATGAATAATAATAAAACTGCTCTCTGTGAAGAGTTTCCTTCCAAAATAATGATATCCAAAAAATAAATCTAACCTTTTCCCCATGTGGCAGAACTGCAGCTGACAATATCCTTACTGCTGCTGGTCAGATCTAAGAAATTGCATTTTTTTTTTTTTTTTACTTAAACCGCCCCTTTAAATAAATAAATAAATAAATAAATAAATGGATATAAAAGTTTTTGGAATAGAACTCTTCATGTGTAAAATTATGCAAAACAACGCAGCTGTAATACGAGTTTTTGTATGTGTTTTCTGTTCACCATCAAAGCCCAGATTGTCCTTTTCGCTTCAGTTGAGTTTGGTTTGAGTTTGTGTGAGTGTGTGTGTGTGTGTGTGTGTGTGTGTTTTTAGGCCTCTATGAGCGTAAAACCTCCTGCGCATGTGCGCTACGGGCCGCCGTACAAACAATTCAATTGAATGAAAAAACTCCTAATTAATGAACAAACGCCACTCTGCCGCCTCCATTCCGTTGCTAACGACCCCCTGACTGTCTCCGGGTTCCGGCAAAAGTTTTAAAGTGACCGGCGGAGGATGGAGGCCTCTGCATGCTGGAACATTTCTTTTTTCCTGCAGCTTTTTGGGGGTAAACAAACGGAGCGGCTCCAGACAATCACCAGGCCCTGCTTTACACACACAACTGCTGTCAGATGGAAAACTTGTATCTCCAAAATGCCGACTCTTATTGGGGGGAAGGAAGCTTTTATTGAGGCTTGACCTCGGAAACAGTAGCTTGACAAAATAATCTCACTTTACCGGAGCTTTCAACCGCATCTCACGGCCGTCCTCCACAGGTGGCTCAATGGTCATGGAGACATTTTCTGTTTCATTATTTTTTTGTTGAATGACTGTGCATGTCTTTGTAACTATCTAGAGAGTTTATGCACCCAAAGAGCTGAAAAAAGTGCAGCGTCAGTGCAGCATGTAATCCCTCAATTTCTACAAAAAAAATTCCCACGATTGGAGATACGAGTTTTTCAGCCACCTGCAGTGATAATATTATGCAACTCATTTTTTATTTGTATTTTTTGGGAGGAAAAACTGCACAGCAAGCTTTAACGGCATCTTGAAAATGTGCATCAGCTGATCTGAGCAGGGAGACAGGCCGCCATTTACAATCGCATACCGATATTAATGTTTTATGTGACGATATTACCCATACCGAGGTTTTAGTGAAAAGACAACTAGGTGTTGTAGATAAAAAAAAAATGTTAAAAATATGTATTTGTTTTACGCATCAGCATTATTTTAATTTCTGTAACTTTATTTCAACGTGTGGCAGGTTTTATAAAGAGCCTGGGTTCGTATGTTTTATTTTTTTAAATAACACATTTTATATACATTTAATTTATAAATAAACACCTAGATGTCTTTTCACCACAGCAGTGTTCATTTGGAAGTACTGCTTATAATCTCATTTGTTTTTGTTTCTCAAACTGATAAAAATGGTTTTATTCCTCAATAAATAATTCCTTTGAACTGATCATTTGGTACAGGTTAGTCAGTATTTCTTTATAAATCACAACCTAACCTAGCCACCATAGCCTACTGTTGAAACAGTTTAAAGGATAATAAAATAATAAAACAATATGAAACGGCACAAAGTGCTGAACGGGAAGAACCTTATGTGCATTAGAAAAAAAAAAAAGATAAAACATGTTATTTCTTATTTCTGTTTTGTTAGCACATAAAATGAGTAGCGTTTGACTATCAAAGTATCGATCGCTGTGGTATCGATCGGCCGTCCTCAGATCTCAGGTCAATGCTGTCTGAGCTCTGCAACACAATCCAGATCAAATAAATGTTGCCTTTGCAAAAAATAAAGCAAACAAAAGCTCCAGTAGACAGCATGATGCAGCAGATAATTAATTCATGGCTGATATGTAGCCTGTGTTAAAGCAAAATAACACAAAAACAGAAGATATCATGACAATGAATTATTGAATTATTGCAGTTTAAATAAGATGATTTTTTCAAAATAAATTCAGGTTTAAGTCAGGCCAAAATCCTCCAGTCACTGCTGGCATTAATATTGAACGGCACTTGATTATTATTAAAGTTAACATCTGTTTGGGGCTTTATACTACAAAAATGAATATCTTCTGACTAAAACTTTTGAAAAATATTTCTTGTGTGTGCAAACCTGCTGAATGCCCCCCCCCAACTCTTGGGCAAGACAGAAAAACGTATAAAACCGTTGATTAAAATAAAATCTCCTGAAGCCCCAAAACCTTGTCAACACACACACACAGCTAACACACATGACACATTACAATACTAAAAACAGAAAAAAATCAATTATTGGCAAAATAAAAGCACAAACATCGTCCAGCGGGTCTGACTTCAATATTCAAATATTAAAATGGCCCCAAACAGCAGAAACAGGAAGTAGAAACAGGGTTGATTCGCAGCAGGATGCAGACTGATCCAGGATCAGAGTTTTTTTTTTTTAAACCTCTCTCCATGTCACTATTTTTTTTCCGTTTTGGTTTTGTAAAAAGAATTCTGTTTTGGAGATTTTTTTTGTTTTCTTTTTTTTGCACTCTTGTCATTAGCATTCACTTGTATGAAGTCTGTACTGTCTGTTTTTGTTGCTGTCTGTTTTTTTTTTTTTTCAGAGAAACTAAACTTGATTAAAAAGGATGAAATAACCTGAAGCAGAGTTTCTGCCTGGTCATGTGTGCAGAGGGATGGAAACATCACACTTGTGAAAGATGTTTTTAAAAATATAAAACGTATGTCGAGAGGCCTGATTATCGGTATTTCAAACGTTTTCTCTTTTAAAAAAAACAGCTTTTAAATGAAGCCTGTGTCTTTTTTGAGTTACAGAAGTTTTATCAGTCAAATCTTTTTGAAGTACTTATTTTTTCAGTAGTTGAGTGAACAACCTATTTATTTTATTCAATTTGATTGTTTTGAATTAGTTACTGTGTGACTTTATTATGGGTGACTTTTACTACACAAGACCTTTTTTAAAGTACATTTGGAAGTGATTTTATTTATTAATTATCGGTATCATTTGTGGCTGCAAGGACATTTTCTGAGCGTTATTGTTGTGTTATTTATTTAAAAGCCAGTCAGTTTTTTAGCAGGACTACAAAAGAGTTTTTAGGTCTATCAGGAAGTGTTGGTCTTATTTTACATTTCATACATTTTTCTTTTCTTTTAGAGAGACTCTCGTCTTAAAACTGGCTTGTTTATCAGCTTTATGTATATGGTTTATGAATTTCTTTTTATTTCAGGAGTGTTTAACATTTGATATATGAATTTTGAATTTTCGAAAAAACGGTTTTATTGCATTATGGATGCTTCTTTTCTGGATTATTATGACAGACATAGTTCAACAGTTTGTTTTACGGTCAAATAGGAGGGTTTCGCTTTGACAAGTTCGGAAGTCTAGCTTTTACTCACAATAGAAGTCAAAGTGTATTATGTATTATTTTATTTTTAATCTATATTTTACAGCAGATATTATGACTTTACCGCAAACATTCCAGTTTAACATTTGCAACTGTCAAATGATTTAGTATTTAGAGTTTTTAAAGGCCCACTCACGCAGCAGCCTATCAGAGTTTACACCTGTAAACTTTCATTATTTGAGGAATTTAAGGTTAATCATACGCAGGACTGTAACAGCCAAAATAAAGAATAAATAAATGTCTCTATAAATGAAATCATATTCCATGAAATGCTCCAAAATATTAAAAATAAATATAGAAATTAATCAATTCATAAAATGTGACAGAAATTGAGATATCTATTTTAAGTAGTTTCTGTATTTATTTACCTTTGTATTAATTTCCATATTTCTTTACTTTTCCACTTAATTTTTTCATTTAATGAATTTATCTATATGCCCCCATTTTCTCTCTGATGTCCTCCGGCTTCTCCGCCTCAACTCTCTGTGATTTCCAGAGTTTCACGATGGACAGAAAGCTTTTCTTATTGCCACAGTAGCCACTAACTACCGCTAACTGTAACATTAGCTACCATCCGCTGGTCAGTTAACAGTTACTTCAGTAAAAAGTTAATGTTGTCCATAAGATATGATCCAAAATCAGTGAATAAAGTTATAAAGCTGTGTTTTTGTACAGTAACGAGTGAGGCCCAGCACCTCCGACGTCTATCGCTTTCTCAGCCTAATTCTTGTCTCTTTTGTGGTCTGATAAAAACAGTAAATTCATCAAGTTTAGTGGCCCATATTACTATTTACAAGCTGTAGTCATATTTCGCAGGACCCATGAGGCTGGAAAAACAATAGGCGCATACCAAGCTACCTTCTTCTTAGCTAAAGACCCACTGGCCACCGTGTGGGAGCAATGCACGTAAAGTACATCTATGCACTCTGATGTCCATCAACCAATTGGCGAAAGGTTGACCCCATGACACACTGAATAACAGCCCCCTGATAAAGAAATGTATGCATAGAAAAAAATAAAGCAGAAATAAATACGCAATTTTAAAAATTAATAAATAAAATGGGAGAGTAAATAAATATTGGAATTAATACAAAGGGAAAAAAATACAGAAGCAAATGAAAACAGAAATATTAATTTATGTCACATTTTATGAATTAATTAATCCCTACATTTATTTTTCATACTTTTGACACATTTAATGGGATGCTAATTTATTAACTGAGTCATTCATTTTGGCCACCACAGACCTCCATACATTTTAGCAGTGTTTTCTGACTTGGGTGCTGTAAAGCCCAAAATTCATTCAGTGAGTCCGGAGTTTGTTTGAGCTTTGCTGCAACTCAGCAGTGCGTGACATCACATGACCCATCTTGTGTGTGTGTGTGTGTGTGTGTGTGTGTGTGTGTGTGTGTGTGTGTTCGTGTTCATCCACTAACATACAGCCAACATTCAGCTGTACTGACCTAAAAATAAAAAAAGGCTAAAATTAGAAGAATATAAACGTAAACTGGAGTTTCAGAGTTTTATTGAGGCAGATAATTATGTCTTAATATAATTGGTAGTGTTCGAATTCTCGTTTGCCTGCAGTCTGTCCTGTCAAAAACCTCTTATAGCACAGACCTAAATTCCATCAGCAAAATAATAATTACTAATAGCTATATGACATAATTTCCTCTAACTTGTAGCAAACTGTTTTTTAATCATTCTTTTAATGTAGCATTATTAGCATTATTTTAGAGCATAAATATTCATGTTATAAACCCAGTGTTTATAATTAAGCACCACTCACTGATTGATATCAGTATTAGTTTATTATTGAATCTAAAGCCCTCTTGAGTGTGTTCAGTCTCCTGTAATATGTTTATAATAATGAGTTTGTAGTTCTCAGTAGTGGGATGATGTATACATTAAGGTTTTAAAGATCTTATATTGTTCCTATAATATTCTATATTGACCTAAATTTAGCTTTTACCCTTATGATACACATATGAAAATGCTTATGGTCCTAAATTGTGAAATTAAAGTAAATCATCATTATTTCATTAGTCATTAATGGTCATTCATGTGCCGATGGTATATTCAACAGCTGAAGGCTTTTTAAAGTTTATTCAGTTTAAGTTTAATTTCATTCTGTATTTAGAATATTTATAAGTATAATAGATTTGTAGAGCATGCTGAAGCCAAAGCGTAGTGTAAAGTATAATAAATGAATATACAAACCAAGATCCATAATTCTGTAACAAATGACTAGTCATATCGGACCAAAGATTTATGACACATCCCAAAAACTAAGTATAAATAAATGAATAATAAATGTGTTTATGGTAAATTATAAAACGTGCAGGGAAACAAAGCACTCCTTCGCTCCTCTGTCTGTCTCAGTTTCTGTCTCTGTCTATCCCTCTTCATCTACCTCTGTTCATAGCTTCTTGTCTGTCTTGTCTTCCTCTTTCTGTCTCTATCATCTTTATCGATCTTTCTTTTAGTCTGCATGTTTCTGTCCATCTCTGTCTCTACCTGTCTCTGTCCGTGTCTATATCTGTCTGTGTCTTTATCTCTGTCTCAATCAGTGTCTCTGCTCGTCTGTCTGTCCCTGTGTCTCAGTCTCGATCCGTCTCAGTCTGTCTCTGAGTCTCTGTCTCACTATATCTGTGTCTCTGCAGCTTTAAGAGGAGTCTCACTGGGAGAATTTAGGTCAGCGCAGCTTCACTTCCCTCACTTGTTTTGGCAGCTGGGGGGCGGCCCAAAGGGGCGGGGCAGAGACTATGGGGAGGGTGCCTGAGCCAGTGATGTCACACACACCACAAACTGGTCCCAAACCAGTAAAACTTACTGCAGCAGGTTCCAAAACCTAGCCAAGTATAATAGCTGGTTAGAGCTACCTCACGATTGGCTGTCGGGCGCCAGAACACAACAGTGTTTTGGCATTCAGCCAATACCAGGAAAGCTGCGGTAACAACAGCTGTGAGAAAAACGTTACTGGGACTTTATTGTCTGTAATCTTCATTGCAGAAGTACCAAAATGTCGTCTTTATGGTATCACTGTGGCGTTTTTATGGCATCATTTTATACACTTTATGGTAGTTTCTCATTGTCATTGTGGTGCTTTATGGGATCTTTATCTTTATAATTATTATTTTCATTATTTATTAATGGTTAATTAAAAGCCCAAAGCTACAGAACTTTTTGCCTCACAAGTAAAGGACACACTACTTCCTGCATTGGCACTAAACGTTGGCAACGGACATAAATGTAACTAGAAAGGCATTCAGCGAGCACAGACCTCCACCAAGACCATCAGTCCAGTCTTCTATGTTGTGCTTATTGGTTTTCACAGGCCTGAAAATCTGTAATTTCAGATTAATCTGGAAAAATCACATCTCTGATTGTTTATTTCTTACATGTTTGGCTGTTAGGCTAGGTCAGTTGTAGTAGTGTATCCGTCCCGTGATTCATATCAAAAATGTTATGGGTTTCTTGGCTGGACAGACAAACAAACCCACAAACAGCACTTAAAACATAACCAGTTTGGCAGAGGTTTTTAAGATGTGGAATCTTCAAATCCAAATGTAATTTCTATGGAATACTCTCCCAGTGCTGGGCTGTGTATAAACAGTATAACATATTATATATCATAAAATAGGCAATCAGACAATCAGATTGTGTTTAAAAAGCTGTAGATGGTGAACATGCGATCAGCAGACTGGAGTTGTGTGTTTTTAACCTGACAGTGACACATGTTGGAGGGGGGGGATGCTGCTGCCCTACAGGGCTGATAAGTGATAGTGATTGAGCGTTTGGACTGTCCCCGTCCCCTGCAGGAGCGTAGTTTTACACTCTGTCAGCAGCACACACACACACACACACACACACACACACACACACACACACACACACACAGTTAAACCACTTGAGGACAGAGCAGCTGCTCGCACTGAGGGGGGACCAAACCCTGAGAACTGGACGGGATGTAGAAGACTTTCAGCTGAATTATACTTCCGTTTACACAATAAATGTCTTAATGTTTAAATCATAAACTTTTGACAGAGACGGTGGACGCTGGGTGCTTCTCAATCAGCTGACACCGCAGCAGGTGGTCAAGGTGATTTCAAATTCAACTTCATCTCCCAACTTAACCAAAGATATTTGAGAACATTGATACTGCTCTCATGTCTGTTTGGTAAGTATGAAAATATAGTACAACTGACAGCCCATTACCTTAGGTTAGCATAAAGAGTGGAAACAGGGGAAACAGCGAGGCTGACTCCACTCTAAAGCTCACTGATCAATACGTTATATCTCAGGCAGTCACTGCTCTCGGCCAGGAAGTGGCCTGGCACATAACTCCCAAGGAAAAACGCAAAATGTAATTCATCTGCTTTGTTTGTTGTACAAAACAATAATGTTACTATGTGAGCTTTGAAGGTGCTGGAAGGTGGAGTTTGTAACATCTGGCTGTTTCTCCATGTTTCCAGTCTTTATGCTAAGCTAGGCTAAGCAGCTGACGGTGGTAGCTTCCTGTTTACCACACAGACAAGAGTGGTATCAATCTTCTCATCTAACTCTTGGCAAGAAGTGTACTTCTCCAAATGTCAAACTGTTTCACACCAACCAAGGACTGATGTGTTACTTCAACTCTTTGACTTCAATCTTATCACTGTTATCACTCATGTTTTTTTCAATATGTAAATATCAATAGGATATTTTAAAGTTATTATATGACATTAATCCAACATCCTCAGACAGTGAAATTTTGACGCAGAAAAACAATCAAGACTTAATATCTTTTTTCCTTACAGAAAAGCTCTCTGATGTTTCATGCTACTTTTAACTCAATCCAACAAGCTTCGGCTGGTCTTAAACTGGTGTTGAAAGCCAGTAAAACAAAGTATATGATATTCTCAAGACAGAACACTGATCAAGTGTACATCAATGTATTAAACAATGTGGACACTGAATGCGTCATTATGAGTACTTGGATATCTGTCTAGATCATGATATGTCCTTTAGGTCACACATTTTAAACTAGAAAACTAAAGCCTAGAATTGGTTTTATTTATAGGAATAATGGGCCAACGGGGGGAGCAACACAGTATTTTGTTTATATGTAGAGCTCTAACTGGTAAACTCCCTCTGTTTCTTTAATAATCACATATCAGTTAACATCTCAAGTCATACAACTACATCTCAAGACTGGATCACTCTAGAAATACCAAGGTATAGGACTGAATGGTAGAAGGATCTTTGGTATCATATGGTGCTTTTAAAGACCTAGTGACTGAGCTACTAGAGGAATATACTTGCAACTGCTTTTAAGTGTGCACATATGGGTAGGGTAGGGGTATAGACTTATAGGTATGCATATGTATATGTAACATGTATAATATAATATGAATAATGAATGAATAATATTCTTCCCACACTGTTATTTCATCTTTAGGCTGAAGTCTTTGTAAAAATTAACCAAACAGAAATGAATCTAATGAAATTGTGGGCAGAATGTGAGATTTTACATTTGACTGCATTTTTGCTGAGTCATAAATGAATGTAATCACTGCAGTCATATGCCAACAAATTAAACATAACTCTCTCTTTACAGATTTAGAAAAATATAAAGCTTTCCCTGGTTCATTCTCCATCTTTGAGTAAATAATTCCCACTCAGAGACAGCAGCGGATTTTATTTTTATTTTTGGAAGTCTTTGGAAAGTTTGACAGTCTTCAGTCGTACGTTCGTATCATCCAACAGTTTGTTCCAGTGAGTCACGAACAGTCACGTCCCTCCAACACTGACAATACTGAGCTGTCTGGAGCTAAAACTGGGTTGCCGTGATAAATAAAACATGCAGACTGACCTTTGACCGCCTTACTGTTGGCTGTCACATCTGTGATCCAGAAACTGAGGCTGATTTGGCATCACCAATATTTACTTGGTTGTAAACCTAGTGGGTAGGTTGTTTTGCAGACCCGTGGAGACATGAGTCTGGACTCCCAAGTTGTAATGCAGAGAAGTTTTACTTTCTTTGCATCTCTTTGGTTCAAACTCTGCAAAACAGAACACAATTATTCAACATTAGAAATAAAAAAATTTAAGTTTAAGTTTAACATAAAACTTCTTAGTAATTTTTGAAACAACAGGTCCTTGATGGACTGAAGTAAACAAAAGTAGCTTCTTATTTCAAGCCGGCAACCATCAGATTTGTCAGCTGTGGAAACCAGTCAATCAAGCTAATGATAACTCCATGAGTCGGTTGAAAATGGTGCTTCTTGCTGACTTTTTAATGTTTATGGCTGTATGGGTGCAATTGTATTATTGAGTCAGACTTATTAAGCATTGCAGAGTGTTCCCACAGTTTTCAACCGACATAATGTTGCAGCAGTTGCTATTACTACCAGCTAACAGGCGGGGATATGGGGTAATGGAAAGGGCTGGATTTCTTATGACAACTAAAATGTAATGTTTGCTTTATGCACATGAACATAGACACAGACAGTGGTTGCAACAGTCTGCAGAGTTCATAACAATCAACAGTACTATAATGTTGGAAAAGTACATATGCCTTAAATATGCATCTGATGCCTACATATATATGATATCATGCTAAGAGGTAAAAGTTAACTGGTCCTTGGTAAAAAGTCTTCACCAGTTGATGATCCATGTAGAAAACATGGAAATGAAGACACAGCATTGTTCTTGTATTGCAGTGTAGAGATGTTACACTTAGTATTACACAGATTACGAGGGTAATAAAGTAAAACTGTCAGACTGTTATTTTGTTTTAAGATAACCTTGTTTAGCCACTTAACTAGGGTGACCATATTTTCAAATCTCCAGCGAGTCCCTTAAGTGTAAGGCATGTTCCTGTTTGTGTTCACACCCGCAATATAGGTGTTTTCATCAGGATGGGGGACAATTATTTCAGCACTTAGCACACCTACCAAGTGCACCTTTCAACACCATGGACACCATGAAGACAGCATTTTTGTACTTTACGAAGAGGTAAGCCTCCTGGAGCTCTTAAGGAAAGTCCAACTTTCTCTTCGGCATGATAGCTAACCGTTAGCATACTGACAGATTCTGTTTAAAAGACCTGCTTCGTCATCTCGTATTACGCTCGCAGACTCATAGGCAACAGCTTTGACAACACTGATTAACAACCATACAGTGTTGAATTCAGATGTGTGGTGCATTTTTTGTTTTATGTTGTTGAAACATCAGCTGATTCTACTTCAGGTGAGTTTGGGTGCTGCAGTGTGAACTTCCCCACATCTAACAGAGCAGAGATATTAAGGTCAGCCTGGCAACCAAATGTTAATAAAAAAAACTTATGACTTACCCTTGAGTTGCAGCAGCTGCGCCAGGGACCAAAAACCACCAACAATGAAACGTCACTTGTGAATTAATGAGAAGGGAAATTACACAATGGATCCATACTTCAGTTCAGAGGCTCTGAAAGCCTATTTTAACAATGAGCTTCTTGTAACAAACCATGGGGATGAACAGTTTTGCTAATTTCAAATGAGAGATATTATTATTTGTGTATTTATAGAGTGTTAAAGACTAAATAATAAATATTTCTCAACTTTAAGGTGTTTATTTAGTTGTGAATATTTTAGACCAAGTTTTCAGGTGCTTTAAATATTATAAACATCTATTATACAGAATTAATAATAATCAAACTCCTTTAAACACTGTAAGTCTGAAATAAAAAAGTTATGCTGCTTAAGAACCCATTAAACTCTTCTACAGAGTATTACAGTTATTGTAGCGATTTAACTTCATTCAGTAGTGCTGAAATACTAAAGTGTGTGACTAAGTGGACATGCTGCTGTAACCAGAGCCGAGCTGACAGACAGACAGACAGACAGACTGCCCTCATGCAGGCGGATTACAGCTAAAGAAAAGTATCCACAGCCCCCATGGCTCAAATATATCAAGACAAAAATACTATTCATATAGAACATAAGAGACTGGTATAGTATAGTTAGAATGTTAAAACATTTTTATGTTTATAGTTTACATTATGTTGCTTGTTTTGAGCTATTCTACCCTTTAGAGTACAGTTCCTAAATTATCATTATTGTTATGTTCCCTAAGCCACAGAGACACCTCAATATTAAAGGACAATTCCGGTGCAAAATGAACCTGGGGTTAATAACACATGTGTCGGTTGGCCCGGATTTTTCCTTAAAAAAGAAAAAAAAAAAAACTAAAAAAAAAAAAAAAAAAAAAAAACCCCAAAAAAAAAAAAAAAAAAAAAAAAAAAAAAAAAAAAAAAAAAAAAAAAAAAAAAAAAAAAAAAAAAAAAAAAAAAAAAAAAAAAAAAAAAAAAAAAAAAAAAAAAAAAAAAAAAAAAAAAAAAAAAAAAAAAAAAAATACTCAGTGGAAACTGTACTGGTCCCCGGTATGGTCGCGCCTCAATTTATTGTTCGATGATGCTTCAAATTCAGTTGAAATCATTTTGTGTGTATCTGTGGAAGATAGTCTGCGGGAGCTCTGTGAAAGTGGAGCTACGTGAAAGGGCTACGAGAGAGAGCTACCGGTAGTCAATGCCGCAACACAGCCTCGTACTTTGGGAAACTGGTGGTGTACCTGCGGACATTGTGAAGCTAATATATGGCCACCGAAGAGGAGTGCCTGTGTTGCACGGAGTGGGACCTGTTGCGTCGTGACACCCAAAAGACGCAGTGTTTTGTACAGTCAGTACAGAGTTCCCCTCTCTGATAAACAGAGCTGTACTCGAAACTTTTTTCCATGTCCCGAAAATAAATTGGAGGCAGTGACTCATACCGGAGGGACCAGATGGACAGTTATCCACTGAGTAAGTACACTAGACAAGTTGTGTTTTACATCTGTGCTTTTATTTCTGATATATTGAGCAAATTATGTTAGTTTTAGTTCACATTGCCAGCTGTAAGTCTTGATCATTGATCTGCATGAAGGACCTAACCCCTGACTGTTTTCCCAAGATAGCGCCCGCCTGTATACGCGAACGCTACTGTTGTTCTAAACTATCTTTTTAATAAACTGTCTGTACACTTACAAAGTTCTCAATGCTTCGGTTTATAGGTAGGGGCCCTCATTATTCTACCGTGTAAGTGTGGGGCTATTTTGAGTCTTGTTAGTGGTATAAAAAGCGATTTCTTTTCACGTTACTCTGTGCCCCGTTGACTAGCATTATAAGCTAATTAGCGGTTTGTGCTAAAACCGGTCACAGTTGATTAGCATGAAAACATATCCCAGAGAACGGACCAACTCGGTACACATGTGTTATTAACCCCAGGTTCATTTTGCGCCGGAATTGTCCTTTAAGAACAGATTTTATTTTACACAGCACTGCACACACTCGGTAAACAAACTAATTCTCTGGCACGACTGGAATTTTTTCTCTCGATCAAACCAGATTTCTAAATTAAAATATGACTGATGAAGGGAGAAATGAGTCCGAAAATGTGTGGAATGACTCCTTAGTCAGCAAAATGTGTACGCAAGGCAAGTTAATGTGTCTTTGTTTTTCTGACAGTTTGAGTGCCACCAGTTTAGCTCTCGCTTGCCTCTGTTAGCTGTGACGCAGGGCGTATATATCACAGACTGGCTGGTCCAGTGAAGCACCTGTGTTAGGTAGTTGTTGCTAGTGAATTGTTGGTAATGTTGAAGACACAAGCTCAATGCTTCAACTATCCATCTAAGTAGGTACCTTAAAAAGTCTTTTTGGAAGAAAAGTTCCTATTTGTGTTTCTCTGTGCTGAGCTGCTGACATAAGACATAAACACAGATTCATTTAAGGACCAGTGAGTAGGGTTTAGTGGTATCTAGGGCGAAGTTGCAGATTACATCCAATAACTGCTGGCCTTCAAGTGTGTTTTGTGAAATATGCAAAAGGCCCTATAGATTGACTACCAATGGATGTTACATACTTTTTAGGAGGATGTATTGGCAGAAATAGAATATATTTCTATTCCTTTTGTCATGTCCAGGAAACTTTAAGTTTATTTATTCTGTTTTGTCACGTGTCTATGTTGTCTTGTAATTTCCTGTTTTATTTTGGTTCTACTTCCTGTCTGTCTCTTGTCACCAGCTTTACTTTCTCCCTTTGTCTCTTTTCCCGCTCCTGGGATTACCTGTCTCCGCCCTGATTGTTTCCACCTGTGCCCTTACCTTGTGTGTGTGTATATATAGTCCGTGTCTCCCTTTGTCCTGTGCCAGTTCGTCTTGTCCCATGCACCAGAGAACCAGCGCTTTATTGATCCATGTCCGATTGTCAGGTCTTGTTGTTTTGTTACTTTGTTTGCTCGTGATCTTCTGTTTGTTTTCTTAGTCATAGCATTTCCTCGCAAGAGTGTTTATTGTTTTGTTAATAAAACTTTATTTTGATACTTTTGTCTGAGTTGTGCAATTGGGTTCTAGTCCATAGTTCGGTCGTGACACCTTTTAAGGAAATTGTTTTGATATTTATCCTTTATTTCTTCGCTGTTTCAATATATTAAAAAAAGGCTGCCAAAACATTTAAAATAATCAGTATTGGTATTTATTTGTCTCAGGAGTTCCAGCTGCTGAAGCAGAAAACAACTTCAAAACAAAGACATTTCAAACAACAGTCTAAGGAAACTAGGGGTCAGAGGTCACGGCATTCTTGACCTACTTACAAATTTAACAGGAAGCTTAAAGTTCAGCCAGAGTTAAAACAAACTTCAAATCCTCTTCATTCAGTTTGTCTTAACAATTAACGACTGCCATATGATCAAAGCTATAACTCACACTGCATTAATTAGCGCTTTACTGAAGGAATGGGAATCCATTTTGGTCCCCACAGTGTGCCTCACTCTACCCACTGAGCTCCACCGGGCTTTACTCACTTAAACTTTATAGTGTTAATTCTAGGACTGTAACTAATGATTAAATCACAGCAGAATCAATCAATGTTTTCACTTCATTGATAAAGCATTTCAACAACTGGCTTCACTCATTCTAATCGCAGTATATAGTATGGATATTTGCAGTGTTCATTTGTCAAAAAACAGCAACAAACAAGATGTAAACAAATAAAAAGTAACTTATGAAAGCAAAAACTGACAAAACGGCTCATTTTTAAAGGTAATAAAAACACAATGATGAATGATTTTCAGGTAATTAAACACACATAAAAACATAGCTATGAATATTATATTCCATTCCTTTCAATAGATCTTACTAAATGTTACACACTAGATCTTTAATGCAGTCTTTAACGACGTACAGGCATCTCCAGAGCCACACATTGTAGCTCTTGAAAAGATTTATGAACAAAACTTATCTACGGTCCCACTGATAAATAAACAAGAAGCGGCAACAAAACAGCCAGGACAAACTACGAACACGTGCACACACAAATTACTTTGCTGATTTGAATCTATGTTGTTTGTTCCCATCTTTTTCTAAGGTAAGTGAAGGCACCACTGTTCATACTTACGCGGTGCCAGGCCAGTTCAGTTCAGTTCAAATCAAGCCTTTACAAGTAGTGTACATAAGGCTACGCCTGTTACTAATAATAATTATATAGATAATTGTAATAATAATTAATAAGCTTTTAACACAGAAGTAACGGCAACGGTGCTCTCAGTCAGTAACAATGGTGATTCAATGTGTCGGTTCACTCTGAAGATTTGTTGATAAAGATTTGTTCGTGCTGGATTACTGTCGTCTGTCAATCATCTAAATCCTTCTCTAGGTGAGTAAACAGGTGAGTGAAGATCACGCCGCTCTACATTGGAGAACACAGGCTGCAATAGGCCTATTTTCCCAGCAGACATTTTACTTGTCATAGCAGTAAAATCACAGGTGTCACTAAATGAACAATGACTCTGTTCTATTTAAGCTTCCAGGTAAAACTGGGACAGAGAGCTAAGTGTGAACATCCCAAAACTGAAGCACCGACGTGAAACTCAGCTTTCATTCATTTTATCATTCACACCTGTGTTTTCCTACTGTGACATGTCAAAATGTCTTTGGTGAATAAGGTGGCAATAACTTGGTGAAACTCAAAAAAATACTCAGCAGATGATTAGATGAACCAAAAAGGGGAGTTTCACGTCATGATTGACAGTTGAGGCTGGTTGCGAATAAGTTGCGTGTGGGCCGGACCTTGATACCGGCACCATCACAATCATTACTGCATAGACTCTGGCTCCGAATGACTTTACCAGCAACGCGAGATGGCAGTTGCCCCTTATTTGGGACATTTTGGCTTAGTTTTTGTACAGTGGGAGGAAGTAGAGACGCAACATCTATCTTTTATATGTCTTTTATATTTTATAACTCATACTGGGAGAAGAGTGAAAACATCTTTTCCATAGAGCAAAGCCTTCAGTACCGGTCTTTGCTCTTCTTTCAATGAAGACATTTCTGATATAACTGATGCTAGTAGGATCTATGCTAACCTCTTAAGCAGTCACCATTTTTGAGCAAAGCAGCTGTCTTGTATTGTAAGAAAAACTACAGAAGATGTCCTGGAAAAGTTATGGAAAAGGGTTTCCTAAAAAGAGTGGGAACCCTGCACTGTGCTGTCCACAAACGCACACATCGAAGCCTGGCAAGATTGATTCTCACGTGATCTTGAGAGTTTAGCTGCTTCACAAGATAAGTAAACATCAACTGTAAACTATAAATAACCAAATAAACTAATATACGTATTCATGAAAACATAAAGACAAAAAATATATGAAAATCAGGTGCCAAAATTGCCTCAACATCAGCCTGATTTTGCCATAATCCTCTTCCAACCTGTTCATTCACCTGCATACTGACTCTCTCCTGACCTGGAGTAACTCATGTTCCCATCATTCCCCATCACCTGACTGCCCCACCCACCTGTTCACCTGTTTCCACTTCCCTCATTATCCCTGCAGTATATACCGGCCCGTTCCCACCTGGTCCCTGTCAGATTGTCTTATGTGTTCTTCACTGAGTGTGCCAGCCACTTCATCTGCCTGCCTGTTACCGTCTGCTTGATCTTTTGCCTCTTTGCCTGCCCCCTGTCCACTTATGTTTGCCTTTCTTTGTTAGCCCACCTGGTGTCCTGCTCTTTTATCTACTTTGTTTTTGAGTCGTGCTTCTTTTGGTCCAAACCTGTGACGTTACAAAAATTAGCTCTGGCTTTTGAAGTTGGGTAGCAACAACTTTATATTTACACTCCCGAATTTGAATATTAAAGATGAGTTGAAGTGGAAGACAGGTTTTGTACATGCTTTGTTAGAATGTAACGGCCTCTGAGCTTGCTGTTCCACCTTATATTATAACCCAGAACATGGTGATAACAGTGATGAAAATAATGGCTGTGAGTGCAACAGAATAAAAACATCACCCACATTTCACTCTGATCTGACTCAACAGAGCCTCAGACTGTACACACTCAGGTTCAGCGTCCGCCGTGTGACCTCTCAATACTTGATTCTCTTTTGTCTGCCATCATGTCAGGTATTTCCGCCCATAATCTGTTTGATAGGGACGGTTTCAGAGATCAAAACATGCGCCTGCAGACATCGTCTCCGCTGCTTCCTCGACACTCGGTCGTTCACGCCTGACTGAGCCAGAATGGCCTTCAGGACTGACGCACACATCAACTGCATGACAAAGTCCCCTATAGAAGCTTTGGGTCTGATCTGAACAACACTCGGGGCACAAAGAGGTGTTTGTGTGTGATGTATGGAGCAGCCAGAGATGGACTGTGTTGTGGTTAAGAATGACCGCCCTGCTTCCACAAAGTTTAGAAAATTTCTGTTATCACGTGTTCCTGCCTAATTTTTGCAAAAAAAATGTTGACACGTGTTTGTAGAAAGCAGATATGACTGCATGTTTTATGTTAATGTCATACAAGCCATTCACAAGTTAAAATATGAAGAATGATGAAGAAGCATTCCATCTGTAAACGGTTTTGTATGGAAGCTCATTTGTGACAGGGCAAAAAAATATTTTGTCATTATGAGAAAATGTTGAGTTGTATCTCAAAGAAATTATACAGTTTCTCAATATTTTGACTTAATATCGCAAAATAATGACTAAGTATCACAAAGTCAATATTTAAAAGAAATATTATAATAATACTGAATAATAATATTTAAAATATTGAGAAGGTTTCTCATTATAATGACTAACAGAATCTTTTTTTCCCACGTCACATTGGCGGTAATGGGCTTCCATTGTTTTGTCTTGATTTTCTGCAATTTTTCACATAAAACAAATGAATGAATAAACTTTACCTGCAGGAGAGACCTACCATATCTCATTTTCATATATTTTCTGTAAACAATATATAAAAGAACTGTTTAAGACTAACTCCATTGTAATTCTGTTTATTCCTAACTAGCTGCTGCTATTTTTGTGATATATTAAACTGTAAAGAGCTTTACATTAATGTCGAAGCAGCTCTACTATGTAAACTACATAAATACTTCATGTAAATAATAATAACTTCTAGTAATTACGTTTACGTTACTAATTTCCAACATTTTACATTTATATTTGTTCATTGACATAATGAAAGAAATCTTTATAGCTCAGCAGATATTTGGCAGATTTTGCTGAACCTATCTGGAAAACATTACTTTGTAATTGCAGGAAAACTAAACTTTTAACGAGAAAACAACTGCTGCTTTGCAGTAATAAACACAAAGAAATGAAATAAAACAAGGAATACATTTAGGGTCTGGACTTTGTTCTCGTAGCACTCGGAATAGAGTTTGAATTTTCTGTGAGTGTTGGAGGTTTCGTGACAAATCAACTGATAAGGCAGTGATTGCTGGTGTTTGCTGGTAAGGATAAATTTAGCTAGATAATGCTAATTCTTGTTCGCAAATCTAAGACTCAACATTGGTTTTGCACCCATTTTCTCTCAGTGATATTTGATATTCATGCTGATATTTTCCTCTTGAATTAAACTCAAATCAGTGTCGCACTGTGTCGGTACAGTGCAAACGATGTGCTGAATAAATAATGTAACTTTCTGCTTTGCTAGAATGTTTTAATGTTTTTTTGTACACAATTTGTACAAGTTCATCAAGTTGTCCCTTTTGGGCATCTGTAGTCGTCAAACCATATATCGTGCAGTTTCTGGTTTCAGATTGGAAATACAGTTCAAAAAACACTTTAGGCTTACACATCTGCTCCATGCCAAGTAGATCCAGGTCACATGATTTCATTCTACATCTTTAATCATGAGAGACACAATGTCGTCTGTTTGTAATTATCAATATTGGAAGCTGGTGGTGGTGGCGGCTCTCCAGGGGACGTGATGATGGAGCCCTGCGCTGTGTGTGATGAAAATTTTAAAAGTGAGACGTGGTTTCAAACAATGTCTACTTTGGTGTCTGGTTTCTGTCACGCTCAACTTCCTTTTATTTACCACACAGTGAGAGAAACACTTTGATATTCAAAGGAAACATTTGACTGCAAATGTGAAGTGGGCAGCAGTCAGTGTGCAGCAGTGTGGGACATATAATAAACATTTAAGTCTTTTCATACCTACCATGAATATCTGTGCTGCCCTTTTTTTCACCTGAAACCCATTAAGATGCCCCACAAAGGCTCTTGGTTTCACAGAGACCCCCATCCAGGATTGGGGCCAGTGGCACAAAGCAGTGTGTCAATCTAAAGGTTTAGCAAACCCAACTGAATCCTCCAATTTTTATAGGATTCTGCTATTTCTCAATGCCCTGCTTCCAGAGGTGCCACATCCACAACCATCTGATTAAAGAAATAAACATTTCTTGCTCAAATCTGAGCACACGTTGGACATCGGTGCATAAAAAAAACTAAAAAACTTTCGACAAGTAGGAAAAAAGTGTTAAGCCGTACTGCGTGCTACATGCAGGTGTAAGGGAGTGAGATGTTCTGGAGGTGTGCGTCCGTGTTGAGGGTTATTTTGGTCGCCTCCGTGTTAAGTGGCATCTAATCTGCAGCAGAACTGAAGTTTAAAGGGTGACTGCTCGGGCCGCTGACCCCCGTGCTGCTAAACAAAGTCCTTCACAGGTCATTAACACCCATTTCCACTCAGCTAATCCCGGCCTGCACAGCTCGCCGCTCCGACAGACACCAGGACGGAGGGCCGAGTGGACGGGGGCCGTCGCCAAGGGCCAGGACAGTTGGGAGAAACTTGAAAAACCTTGTCAGAGCTTTAACACATGGAAAAAACAGAAAAGGTTAAATTATGGAAAGTTTTCTCTATCAAATGAGACATTACTGCTGCAAGTTTAATTTACTCAAAACTGAAGTTAGGACCAAATATTTAATAATAGTAATAAATAAAGATTTAGATGGATTGAAATCTGGATTAGAACATTTTAATTCTCTCCTTTTTAGGTTTAACTTTTTTTTGTTTTGGTTTGTGTCTCTGAAAAGTAGTTTTTTTGTTTTTGTATTAGCTATATGTTTGTGTCACAGTTTTGTAATATTACTTTAACAAACAGGTTTGACTTAAACATATTTGTATCTTCACTCCTGAAATACATCATTTACACATTTTCATATTATAAAAACTAAAAAAACAAACCTGGGATCTGCTGATTCTGCATTTGTAGCCTTAAATAAAAAAGAATCCTTAAGTTTACGTCCCAGCATGAAAGTACAACTTGGATCCAGGGCAGAAAACATCCGTTCATTGATATTATTAACACTAACATCCATTTGATCTACTTCTATTCCTGGCTTTTAATAGTGCCACATACAGATCAGAACAGGAATGTAATTCATACTCAACCAAATTTTTTAAATCATATTATAATTCTGTTTGTTAAAATAATCAGGTAGGTAAAACTTTGTTTGTGAAATAAAGACTTTGCACAAACCTTTATACAAAGTTTCTGAAAGTCAAACGTGAACATTCATGTTAAAGGAAATTTGGTGTCTAATATCATTAATGTTTTAATTGCCGGCTATACTCTTGGGTATGTCTGGACATGTTTACTAGTATTTTATTTATTAGCAATGTGATATTCATGTTGTTTTACAATTGTTTCTTTTGACTTTGTGTTTCATTGCTTACGTGTTTAGTGTTTAATACTCTCAAACAATTTCGATTACATTTTCTTAAGATTAATAATATTGGTTGTCTGCTAACTTGTTTTATGTTTTAATGCTGCTCTGCAGTGTGTGCAAAATACAGTTATGTATGCCAGTGGTTGACTGTAGCTACTGCTAACCAATGAGACTACATTTATTTATTTAGTTTTGACCTCCTATCAGATCAATATTTTACATGTTATCATTTTGTAAAATATACATTGTAATAGATAAAACTACCAAACAATATAAATTGTAACATTTTGCTTTACTAAAAATGGTACCTACATTGATGAATCATATTCCAATAATAAAACAACAATAAGACAATGGGGACATTTTATATAATGAGTACTTTTGATACTTTAAGTACATGTTGTTTTTAATACTTTTTTACTTTTACTTTAATAAGATTTTGAATGCAGAACTTTTACTTTAATGGAGTATTGTTTATTGTGTAGTTGCCTTTACTTAAATGAAAGCTCTGTTTATTCAGATTGCTTTCAGACAGTGGTTGTTCTTACTATGGTTTGCTGTTTACATGTTTCCTGTCGCTCTGTGTGACCTATGATCTAGAGAAGTCATATTTTTGGTATTGTTGTCATTTTGGCAACTTATGTTTGCATTTGTTGATGCGTCACTTTGTCAGCTTTAGAACATCTTGGCAGATACTGCAGTTGAACGTTAGCCAGCTGGCTAACACCGGCATTTTCACAGAAATGTTGATTCACGCGTCCTTCTGAATAAAGAAAATGAAAATATCACACAAAGCAAACAGACTGTGATGTTTCACTGCAAGTTCACACTCCTCAACGTCTGGTACTTTTTCTTGTTTTGTGCGTTTGTTAGTTTTCATTTTCTCTTCAGCTTCACAGAAAATAAAAATCATCACCTTCCCGTCACTGCTGGGGAAAATACACACGAGTTGAAATGTTTAGGTTTGCTGTCCACTTTTTGAAATAAACATACTAAACCTGTATCAGCTGGATTTTTCCACTACACTGACTGCAACGTTGCAGCCTGTATTTCGCCACAATAAGTTACATTTTGACCATTTTATGTCCTGAACAATCCACACTTTCAAAATATCTTCTGAAAAGGACTTTGGGACATTAAAACTCTCGTCTGAACCCAGACTGAGAACTACAGAATAACTTCAGTCTCTCAAGTGTTCACTGCTCAATATCCTGATGATGAAAAGTCATTTAGCAAAATTCTTTTCGAGGGCTTGGGGTCAAAAGAGTGTGAGTGCATTATATTAGATTGTAGAGGAGAGCCGAAACACATATTTAGCAGCTGATGTTGCCGTGCACTGAACAAAACATTTGTTCTTTTGTACATATATTGCTGCAGATTGAGTTGAAGAAAATTAAAAAATTTTAAAAAAAATTAAACGCTTTAAAAATGCTAAAAGAATGAGACCCACCCCAATAAATCCCTAATAAACTAATGCAGAATATAGGCGTACTCATTTGAATTAAAATGTACTACATACACTTACTCTGCAATCAACAATGAAAAATCATACAGATATCTTCATCTTGAAGTAATATTAGCTCAGCAGCTTTCACCAAGGCTACAAGCAACGTATCAAATTAACTGATTCTGCTTTTTTTCTGTTAAAAAACCTCTATAAGCAGTATAGCTGCATGAACATCAACTTTTTTAAATATATTGTAGGAGTGCCTACCATTAATTTATGTGTCCTGTGTTCATTTGACACATTCGAAAAGCTGTAAACCTTATAACAAAGGATGCTGAACAGAACCTCTTTCATTTGTCCTTTTGGCACTGAAAAGGCCTGAGAGCTTTCTTTTTAAATATAATATTCATATTAGCCCAACATGGCACGTACGCCCCTTTGGCTCCGTGCAAGCCCTCACTTTCGATGAATTAAGTTAAGTTCTTTAATTTTCAGGCAAATCATTTTTTTTGTACTGTTGCATCGCCTCATTTTCCCTCTGTGATCATATCATCATTTAGTAACGGGTGGTACGAAGCAGCGGTGCTTGAGGGCTAACAACAGAAAGGAAAAGAACGCAGTATCGGCTTTACTAGTTTTATGTGAAACATTACACAGAGAATACTCTGAGTATGAGCAGCTTGTGGTATATTTGTAGTAAGTCTGAGGCATTTTTGTACATAAAAACATCAGTTTTAAGGTTTTGTTTTCTGTAATTCAGAATGAGTCAGTGATGGTGATTTATTTTCAAAATTATACAACAGGTTTTTAAAGGGTCTTATAAGCCCGAGGGTTCACATGAGGTTTCCACCTGGAAGGGGAAAAAAATAATCCCTCAATTTTCGCAAAAACAAGACAAATCCCCAAAGTGGGGCTGAACAGCTGTGAATCAGGAAACAGAAAACAGCAGGAAAACTTTATTGCTCTTTGTTTGCAGCGTCAGATTTTGAAGGCTGATTGTCTAAATGTGATTTCAGAGTAAAAGCGAAGGTAAAACACTGGATCTTGTGTGAACTGTAAACAACATCAGCAGGCCGTGTGAAGCAGCAGGAGTGCTAACAGGTCGAACTCATCATCATTAACACACAGACAGACAGACAGACAGACAGACGTTAACAGCTTGTGTCACATCATGTAATCTCCATGTTGTTGTTTATGATTGACGTCTGCAGAGCTGTAAACACCGGATGAATGTGCTGCTTCTTAAAGATGTGGAGCCCCAGAGGAGGAGAGGAAGTGAAATGTCAAGAGGACAGGAGCAAGATTACTGGTAAGAAAACACAATCTATATGCTTCTCAAAATACACTTCAACTGACATTTAGTCCAGTAGCAAGACTTAAAATATCAAGGTGAGAATATAATTATTTTTTTTTTTCCATAGAGCTGAACTGTTTGTTTCATTTTTGTGTTTATTTAAAAATGTCGACACCGCGTTGAAAAAAATTGTGAAGAAACAAAACAAACCTCAAACCCAACAAAAAGTAAGTTTAGTAGTAAAAAAAAATTTTCTTTGATAGAAAAAGATAATTTAACTTGTTTTATAATAAGTTTTTAGTAATTATCTTGATTAATTGGTGCACTAAATGGTCTTTCTGGATCTAGAAATAGCTTCACTTGTTTCAGTAAAAGTTCCTAAAATTGTTTTAAAAGTTTAGTAGTGGGAAAATTCTACAAGGTTCTGACACCAAATATGTATTTTTCAGTAACAGTAAGGCTTAAATTCAGTTTTCTTCATTTATTACCTGCACATGAGTGAAGTATTCTGACAAACTTGCAGATCCTGTCCAGATGAAACTGTTTTCAGGACAGCTGGAAAGAACTACAAACACAATAACAGCACAAATCAGTGCAGGAAATTCACTTTTTGTAATGAAAGCGCTGTCAACCTTTTGCAGTGCAGAGAAGTTTTAAAGCAGCAGAACAAGACTACTCCCCACTCAACCTAAATTTACGGAGATATGAAAGGTTGTTGGTCACTTCCCACCCTGCTAACAGTCAGCGAATGCAGCACTGTATTGTTGCTGTAGGTCAGAATGAATGAGGTAGAACTGGCCCAATTTTGGAAGGGTGTACCATGGACCAAGGAAGAACCCATTACATTATAAAGTGGATCCACAAATGATTTCCCCCTTTCATTAACATTGCAACAGAGGTCATTTGTGACATCAGTGTCTATGGAAAAATGCACATGTGCAAACCTGCTGTACTTAAAGTGAATGGTGTGACCTCAATCATCACTGTAGAAACAAAACACCTTGGTGGAGGTCTGTGCTCTCTGAGCGCCCTTTTAGATATCAGATTATCGTTCACCTCCATTATTTCGTATTTGCATCCTGATCAAAGCCATCAAACCTTGATCATGACACCTGATTTTTTTGTGAATTTACATTAAAGTTAATGAAGAATGTCTCAATAGTTTGTCTATATTTCATTTGATAGTTTATGAGGTGTTTTTGAGGGAATTCTGACCATTTTTATGCCAAAAATATTCAAATATTCCCTTTCAAAAATCCTGAATGCAAATTACACAAACCCCCAAATTTCGTCTGTCAGCCTTTCACAAATCCTTAAAATAAGTCAAATGCTAATTTCAACCTTTCCCTCTACTAACCAGCATTCATGTAAAATGTTTCCCCTGCTTTATGTTGGCTGCATGTGTTTGTTCTGTTGTTTGAGTGGGTGGAGCCTGATGCTTCATACTGCAGACGTGTTAGTTCTCTTGAGGGCTGATAGACAGACTTTCATAAGAAAGAAAAAGGTTACTAACGCATATAACAGCAGAAATAAGTGCAATAATAAGACTGTTCAGCAAAAGTGTTTCTCTAAAATACAAATGTGCACATATAATCACACTTTCTGAATAATCTCATGCAGGTTTGGGTATTCCCTTGTGAAATAAATATCTTTAAAAAGGCCACAAAAGACATAAAAATCTAAATGTAATTAATTTTGCAGTCTTAAAATGATTTATTTTACCAGATAATTTAATTGTCCAGATCCATTAATTGTTTAATAATTGTATTTGCAATGACCAAATCCATGTTTTTGAGCCCAAAATATATTTAAGAAATATAAATAATATTTCCTTTGCAGCTGAAGCCCTTTTTTGTGGTTTTGTCTTTAGTTTAAATTAATTTGAAACCAGTGAACATGTGAAGCTAAAATGTATTTTATGATGTGACAGGGAGTTTGTGTTTTGATTTTGTGCTACTGACCGTTTGGAAATGATTTCATAGAATGTGACAATTTAATGGAATTTTGTAAAAGAAATTTGTATACATATTCAATGTGCAGATATATAGATATAATATAAATATAGATATATATAATGTAATATATAAAATATGTATAGTATGTAAAGAAATAATAATATAAGAAAGTGTACTTTGGTATAAATGATAAAATAAACCAGGAAGAATGTAGATCAACACCAACCCCCATTCATCTCACACACACAGCCAGAAAAACACACCCAGCATGCTTTAACCCTGTGAAGACCTGTTTTAAATAACTTATTGCTGCTTATTCTATTTTTATTTTTTTTAAACATCAAATTGCAGCCTTTTAGACATTTTTAGAAACAGATATTGTCTCAAACCTTGTACTATTTTACACAATTGTTTGATTTAAAAAAAACATGGGCATAAAAGTGTGTAACGCAAAGAGGAGAAAATAATATAACTATAATTTTAGATATATTATGATTACTGTTCACTTTTATATGTGGTTAACAAATTTCAAACCTTCACCAGTGAACAGAGTGTATTCAAAATGCTTAGAATGGCCCGAATGATCTCTTATGTCTCTCATGTATGCAAACACTCCTTCATATACACACACAATTCCTTAAATCTCTGAATGTAATACCTCAAATCTCCCTTATTTTGGAGGATTATGTGCCGGGCGGTTTAAAAAAGTCTTAAATGAAGTTATTAAAACCTTTAATCTTTGACATTCTGGTCTTCTGAGGGTCACATTCAGTTGTTTCATCACTTAAAGTTACTCATTCTTGTTTGTTTCACATTTATGTTGACATGAAAAGTTTAAAGGGCATCTGAGGTGTAGAGTTAAAGGGATGATTTTCCTTAAGCAAAAAGGTTAAATGTGTGTTTGCATCACACTGGAGCAGTTTTGACACATCAAATTGTTTTTTTTCCATCAGAAAGAACACTGACGGCTGAGCGGCGACGCTGTGAAGCTCTGCTTTTATTTTCATGCTTTCATTTTTTTAAATTCTGCTCAGTTAAGTCCATTGAGCAGCGGGTCGATGTATTTTGGCAGCGTCTGATGGCCTTGAACCCTCCGTGGCCTGTTTTAAGGGCATCAACTTCAAAATGCAGCAAAACTGTGCTGCAGTATTTTCAAACAAACAACACAGGAAATTGAAAAAAAAGAAAAACAAGAAGAAGTGCTCTGACCCGGCTGGCTGCGGCGCCCGCTCCCACCCCGCCCCCCGGTGAAGATCGCGTGCAGAACCCAGGCAACCCAGAGCGTGCTGAGGGAGCGCTTGCTGCTGCACACCCAGGCGACGTGACCTTCCCTTCGCCAAACAGTCAGCGATGTGGGGGCTGCCCGACTTACTGAGCATGCTCAGTAGCATCCGCAGCGTTTCGTGACAACACTAATAGTCTGCATGGATCACTGGCACGCAGAGTCACTTCTAATTAGAATTATCTCAATCTTCCGCCAGGGTTTTATGTTTTTTTTTTTCTTTCGTAAAGCGCTGGCGAATGAGTGGCCCGCCGAGGTGCCAGTTTCCCCTCTGACTCCGCCCCTGATCCCTCCTCCTTGCCTCCTAACCTCCCCTGGCTTCCACCTCGGTCAGAGGGCCGGCCTCCTCCCTCCCCCCCATTTTCTACACATGAAACAAGAAAATAAAGAGGGGAGGAAGGGGGACATCCCGACCCGCTCTTCATCCTCACCTCGTGGCTTCACGCTCTATTATGTATGCATGCTTTCATTTGCGCTGCGTGCATTGTATGTTCTTTATTTTTGCCTTCCGTACTTCCCCTTTTACCCAACAACCATCTGCTCTTACAGGCATTTCATGGAAAGCGCTGCACGTTTTCCAGATGTACAATAAAGGCGCAGTCAGTCGCCTTCCCTCCCGCTGAAACGCTCCAGAGACTTCAGCCATTTTTAACCCACTTTCTCCATCTGAGTGTTGGGCCACAGAGCTAAGCTGCTGTGGTGGGAGGTGGCGGGGGGTTGAATTTGGAGGGTAGGTGGAAAGTGATGGATGTCACCCAACCAGCTGCGATTATAACTGGTACGCCATCGGTTAATTGACTTTATTTAAGAGAGGAAGGAAGCGATTTATCCTCCTCCGTTCGGCCGCCGCTTTCGCTGATTTAACAGGAGAGTTGAAGAGCAAACTCTTGTCTTACTTTTAAGACCACTTTGGTCTTTTTGTTCTGGTTTAATCTGCGTATCCATCACCGGCACTCTCCTCTAAAGCGACCTGCAGCAAGCGTGAAAGCACAAAAAGCTTCAACCTGCAGGTCTCCGGCTTTACAAGCGGGAGGTCAAAGGCCAGAGACACAGCCAGACAATAGGTGTGGTAGATTCCTGTGCTGGAGCTTCATTCATAAAAGATTAAGACATATTAAGTAGAAAGACATTAGAATATCGACTTTTTCGGAATTACAAGACATCCTTTTGTGTTTTTATTAAGATAAAAAATATTTTAAATGACCTTTCAGCTCCACAAGGATGTTTTACTAGAAAAGTTTTGCCAACTTTCTCTAAATTTTACAAAATACACAAAGAGGCAGGAAGAGTTCAGGAGGGAAGGTGAGACCGGATTTAAACTGTGCTTCAACAGACGGACAGACTTGGACAGGCTGGCAAAGCTGGGATAGACTGACAGGGAAGAGGAAAGAGACAGAAACGAGAAGAAAGTATCAAGTCAGACAGACAACCAGTCAGTCAAACAGACAGAGAGACAGACAGATGTGTGAACTGAACAGACTGGTGGGAAAAGACAGCGAAATTTAAACAGGCAGGCAGACAGACAAATTGCCAAGGAGTTAGACAAACAAACTGAGAGACAGCCCGACTAAAGACCCACCAAACAGCCGACATCCACTGACTGATTTAGTGCTTCAATGTGAACGTCATTTAGCCTGAAAATAAAAAGGTTTGTCCGAGTTTAGTTTGTGCATTTTGGTATGAATTTAGCTGCAGCGAGGACAAGAGGACAAGAGGACACAGGGTCACATCCTTGTTTTGTTTTTTTGTCTGTGAATTTAATTGTTGTTGGGTTGGGTTGTTGTTTTCTTTTTCAAAAACCTGAGGAAAACAGCCTATTCTACAATAGTATACATGGAGATCTTTCTGAGGCTAATGAGAAATAAATATAAGCGTGATGATAAATCCACAGCTCTCAGCTCCAAGCTCATTGGTTTCTCACTGAAGACTTGAAATGTAGAGTTCTGTTTTTTAAAAAAGGGCTTAATCTTTTCCTAAAACAGCTGCTCACTGCAGTTTTTATCAAACAAAAGGAGGAATAGTGCATTTGTTGGGGACTATTTTAAGCGGTGGATTAATCTACATTTGGTGCTGTAGTGCAATGATTCCTGTAAAACTTACAGATAGTTTCTCTGTAAGAGTTTTTGTAATATTTCAACTGTTTCACTTTCTCTGTAGATGTTTAACAGATGATCTAACATTGCCTATATTTTTCCACCTAAACCTAAACAAACCATAACCACAGTGGCATAATATCTGAAAACGGTTGTTGAATCTCAACTAATAAGCTGCTGAAATGCTACAAATACTCACTAACTAACTAAGTATCTGTAGGCCGACTATCCAAATAAAGTGTTACCGTGTTAGAAAAATTGTAGAGTAACTCAACTAATTTGAAAAAATAGAAATTACAAATTAAAAAAACATGTCAACATGCTTAGTCAGCTGTAACACCCAAGCAGCAGGTGTTGAGTGCAGGCAAAGACTAGCTAGTTGGTTAGTGAGCAGAGAGGTCTAAATAGCTAAAAGTAACTTAGATAGAGTAGACAAACTGTTAAAAAAGTTAGCTAAAAAATATATAGATAAATGATTGAAAAAAGTCATCTTGGAATTGACAAATGGTTAATATATCTAAACGTAATAGATCAATGGTTGAAATAGCCATAGATAAATTGTCAAAAAAGTTAAAAAAATATATAAATGATTGAAAAAAAATCTAAAAATATGCAAATGGTTGAAATAGCCAAAAGTAATGGATACATTTCTGAAAACAGTTACTAAAAAATATATATTATGAAAAAAAATATACATTGTTGGAAAAGTGATCAAAAAATGGATATATGATTTAAAAAATCATTTAAAACTTGACAAATGGTTTAAATAGACAAGAGTAATGAAAAAGTTAGCTAAAAATGTATAATGTGTTTAAACATCCAGCTTGTGTAACGAGTAGTACGACTGCAAAGTTAAACAAACCAAAACAGTTAAAAAATATTATTATATCCACTTTAGTATAGTCGATATCGTTGAATGACGTCCAGTTTAAAATCAGTGAACACATTTGGAACATGAAGTTTATCTGACAGGACTATGGGGGCATGTCTGAAAAAAGGTTGGGAACCAGTGCTCGGGTAAGTATTTGGGGCAGCAGGACAGTGTGTGTGTGTGTGTGTGTGTGTGTGTGTGTGTGTGTGTGTGTGTGTGTGTGTGTGTGTGTGTGTGTGTGTGTGTGTGCGTCTATGATTGAGTCAAAATAAACTACAGTGTGTTCATGGTAATGAAGGAACATGTCACCCAGTGCAACAGTGTGGCTCCCGGATGTTTTTTAATGGTTTTTGGACAATAATGGAGCTCTATGGCACAGAGGAAGAAGATCAGGCTCTGATACACACAACACACACACACACAATACCTAATAGATACATTCACTGATGGGTTTGGGTCTATTTTTAACCAGCTGTCCTCTCAAACTCCTGATGGTCCTGATCTGGTGGTTTAATATCTTTTCGTGTCCGTGGAAACGGGTAACCAGCCCTCTGACAAGTGTTGCTGCGTGTTGGAGAAACAGACGAGCAGGCTGAAAGACAGACGGGTCATTTTTAAGCCAAACAAAGAGGCAGAGCTGCTTCCTGGAAGAGCATGGCAATGTGACAGCAGGAGGTGAAGGTCGTGGAAGAAGAGGAAGAGGAGGAAGAAGAAGAAAAGCAAGAGGAGGCAGCAGGTTAAATGAGGTCCTACAGAGAAAAAAAAAAAAAAAACGAAACGAGAAAAGTGATGCATATTTTGTTCATTTTATTGTCAAATTAAACAGAAATCTTTATGTTTCGTGATGTTTTCCTGGAATAAGATGTTTTAGAGCTGAAATTATTGGTGGACTGATAGAAAAAAATGTATGTAAATGCATCTTTGGGTTTTGGAACTGACAAAACAAGACATTTGAAGGCATCATCCTGGACTTTTTAAATTATTATAATATTTTCTTTATCATATTCTGACAACATAAAGACTAAACAATGAATTGATTTCTTGTGACAATAAGCAGTAGATCATTCAATCATTTTAAAGCGAGTGAGTTCACTCATTCTGCTGTTTAAAAAAACATCTTTACAAAAAATAAAGATATATATAATTTTCTGATTAGGTGAGGCTCAGAGAGGAGGTGAGAGAGGTGGAGGTGGTGTAGTAGCAGTTGATACAGGAGCCTTCTATCAGTCTGTCCTGATAGAAGACATAAAAAATAGTAAAAAAAAAAAGGTGAAGATAGTAGAGAAGATGGAGGATGTGAGGGTGGAGGAGGGGGAGGACGAACAGAGACAGCAGCAGCAGGAGGTGGGTGATGGTCAGGGAGGAGATAAAGACAACAAGGAGATGGAGGAGGGGGAAGAAGAAGGAGAGTGTTCATGAGAGATGGCAGAGAGAAATAGGAAGAGGAGGTGAAACTAAGACTGATGTTGGAAGAGGAGGAGGTGGAGGAAGAAGAGTGATAGAAGGAAAGGAGAAAAGATATTACATTGAAGATACCCATGAGCCTTGAGTGCTGTTGCTATGGAGAAGAAGCTGATCAGAGGCGAATTCAAAACTGCTTCATGATTACACTTGTTTTATTTTGCCGTTAGCAGAAATTGTAATTTGGACTCTTTTCTTGCCAAAATGCACCATGGGTGTCGTAGTTAGCTTCTCCCCAAGGCTTTCAGATATTTTCTAACATAACTGTTCATCCCCTGTACTGATGATTCAACCAGGAGAGTTTTATATCCATTCAAACTGCTCGAACTGTCAGTCACCCACTGTCTACAGCAGGAGTGTCCAAGCACCTACTGTACTGAATGGTTAAGATACAAAATGGTACGAGGTGTCCCTGCAGTGCTTGGATCATGAAAAATAATGAATAATATTTAAAAACATTTTGACCTTAAAAAAGCATAAACAGTGATTTATATTATCATTTTTCTAAATCTTGCTAGAAACATCTGATAGGCCAAATTGAACTTGGTCCCCACCTCTGGAAACCATGGCGCCCGAAACAGCTACAACCACTTCACAACTCTCTACCTAACCATACTCTCCATTGGTTTTTATACTTTTTTGCCAGTTACGTTTTGAAAGGTAGTGTTTAAGTGTCTTCTGCTACAAGTCAGTGCGGATGTTTTTTTGGTAACAAAAACACAGATTACTATATTACACTAATAGCCTATACTAATGAAAACACACCTATGAATATTATATTCTACTTCTGCCAATAGATCCTCCGAAATGTTACACACTGGCCCTTTAAACGAAGACCATCATCTTTCCCTGATCTTAACCAAGTGCTGTGAGTGCTGAAACAGAGCTACAGAAAAGTTTAATAACAAGTTTAATAATGCACCAGTTGCTACAGTACGAGCAGATAGTATACTGCAGAAAGGTTTTTACTGATATGTTCAATTCAATTCAATTCAATTTTATTTGTATAGCGCCAATTCATAACAGAAGTTATCTCAGGACACTTTTCAAATAGAGCAGGTCTAGACCGAACTCTTTAACATTATTATTATTATTATTATTATTGAACATGTTCAGTATCAATATTTTGTGACTTGCTGGATGAACCTGCAATAACAGTTTTTTTTGTCCACTTTGTTTTCGGTCAGCTCTGTTTTTGGTGTCCACCAACTCCTGAGGGAAATATCTGTCTCTTTAGCTGCTAAATGCTCCACTGTGTTCACCAGCTAGTGTCTGACTGTGTCTGTCTGCTGTTTGCTGCTGAACATGTAGTGTACAGTGGTTTTTTACAGCTTTTTCATGGAAAACAATGAGAGCGCTGACAGTGAACCAGAACATGAAGTTGTGTCCATACAGATAACCAATGAGCTATAAAGCTCCATAAAGCTGAGGGGAGCTGCACTTGGAGCTGATATTTCACTACCACAGACACACACAATGTCATTTCACACACTCTGATTAAGTTGTTAATATAAATATATAAATATAATTTCTAGGAGACAGGGCCGGAAAAGGAAAAGAAATAGTAAAGAGGCAGAAGTAGGAAGAAAGAGAAAAGAGAAAAGATACCAGAGAAATACACGAGGATGACAAAAGAGGAGAGGCAGCAACGACGGGAGGATGAAAGAAATGGAGGATGGTGAGAATGAGAAAGAGGAGGTGCAGAAGGATGAGGAGGAGTGAAAGGAGGAGAGGCAGAGCTCTGACAGGAGGAGGCGAAACAGGGGTCAGCACAGGATAAACACTAAAACCTGCTGAGTTTTAACAGGGCGTCGCCTGTTTGACCTCCTCCGCCACCCCCACCACCCTACAGCCCCGGGTGCTCATGGGAACCAGTACCAGCCAATGGAGAGCTACAGGGAACCAGCCTGTGAGCCAATGGGGAGGCCAAATACCACCAGCTCTTCTGCCTCCTTCTCCTCCTCCTCTTCCTCTTATTCTCCGTCTGTGTATTTTCGTGGCAGCCCATTGCGTGACCACTAATCACCTCAGAGGGTGAAGGGGCCCGTGCAGCCGGCCCACCGCCACCGCAGCAGCTCTGATCAGCTGATCCGCTCAGCTCTGCTCGTGGTTAATAATGCAGCAGTGAAGTGTTTTAAACTGAAGAACATCCACTCTAGCTCTAAAGGAGTCACTGACTGCGAGTTCAAAGGTCAAGACCAGGGCTAAGGCGCAGTAGTAAACAAAATTACGTTTACTGTAAATGTTAGTACAGCAGCGTGTGAAACAGTTGAACTTTTGATGTGACAGGATGCTTTTACATGCACAGATGAAGAGCAGAGATATCAGAGGAAAAGAAATACTACTGCTGTTAGTACTTTTTGCTTTCACTGAGGAAATAATATGTTAATATTTAACACTAAACCGGCCATTGACAGGATTTTCTGTCATTTAACAGGGAACACTTCCCCACCATTGACAAGATATTCCGGCAATCTGTGTTTTCACTGCTATAAAAAGAATGAATAAAGTTAAAATAAAATGATTTTGTGTGTAAAAATAGAGGCGCTGTTCTGTCTTTTAATGTATGTCACTGTTTACATATTCATAGAACATAATATTCTTGAAAGATTAGAGATAGAGATAGATTATAGATAGATACTTTATTTATCCCGAGGGAAATTCAAGTTTTTTTTTTTTTTGATAGATAGAAATAGATAGATAGAAAATGTTTAAATAGATAGAAGATTACTGAATATAATCAAAAATGCTGGCGGCAGCTGTCAACTTCAAAATAATTCTGGGGCAGGGAAAGTGTTAATATCAAAACAGAAACTATTTCTCATTTAGTTGTTCCTTCTTGTTCATATTTCATCTGGATTTGGTGGATCTAATATTGCATTTCCTCTACCGCTCCAGGCCGCCATTGGTTTCCATTTATTTCTGTATGATATAGCAGTCAGTTTTAAAACTGCTGAAACTGTCAAAATGAAGTCTGCATTCATTTAACAGTATCATCTCTGAGTCGCACTGTGGCCACACTGTATGGAGACCTGGAATTACACACACACACACATACACACACACACACACACACAAACACACAATAAAATGTGAAACTTTACAGCCTGAGTTTGAAAATGTACATAATAAATATAGAATTTGCATTATTTGTAGTTAAAGGACAAAACTTCCACAAACACAGGATGTTAATATCAGTAAAACGTTCCTTTAACTGTTGACTGAAGAATAAAAAGAATAAAAGCAGTGTTTTTATTATCTGTTTGTTGGGACATTAAATCCAAAGAATACTACTATTTGTATTATTTATTATTAGAATTAATATATTGATAATTACTATTATTATTTCACTATAAGACTTGAAGTTAAAACAACAACTAATACAACAAGGCCTAATAAAAATAATAACAATAATAATAATAATAAAATAATAATAATACTGTTATTTTATATTAATAAAGGTTAAGTTATTTTATTTTATTTTGTTTCTGTGAGTAAAAAACATGGAAGAGAGATATATAAGGAGTTTCTAATAAGTAACATTTGAAATAAATACCTTTCTTTGACGCTTTTTTTTTTTTTTTTTTTTTTTGCCATATCTAACTTTCATTTCATTAATCAGAAAACCAAACGTTCAGATCTGCGTGAAAAGTGGACGGATACGTTTCTCTCGGTGTGTGTGATGCTGTGGTGAGTGTGGTTGCAGGAGGATGCTCTAATGATTTTAGTTCTGCAGCTGATTAATGTCTCTAATGAGTTCTGTTCACCTCACCCTGCTCATATAGAGAGTGCGCTGTAGGTGAGGGTTCCGTTTCTCTTATTTTCTTATTTCCTGTTTCCTACCATGTTGGGTTTTGAGTTTTCATTTAGTGATACATTGTTTTATTTTATTTTTCATTTATTAAATTTTTTTTGGTTACAGTCACTATTGTTTCGATTTTTAAAATACGGGTTCACTTTATTACACGCTTTCTGACATATTGTTCACGGAGTCGCAGTACACTGTGCTGTTCCGTCTGTCTGTACTTTGGAGAACATTTGATCTCGCTGCAGAGGCCATGAACCGGAGAGGAGCAGCACTTTGATGTTTCATGCAGGTTTTCTTCTGTTCTGCGTCTTTAAAAACATTTTATCAGCAGAACACAACTCCTTTTCACAATGAAAGAATCCTCCCAAAGCTTTAGTGTCTTTATCAGAGGCTCAAACAGAGTTTTATGACATTTAGATTTCAAACTTGTGTCAGTGGACATGGGACAGAGTCATGACAAAACGCGCAGAATGATTTACTTTATTTAACTTAATAAAGTCCGTCTAAAGGTAAGTGTGTTTACTGTTTGACTGGTCGGTTTATTATTCAGTTATTCAGTGGAAATAAACTGTAATTAAAATGGTTTGTAAACTCTGATCAAAGTGTCTAAATGTAGAAAATATTGAGCGAAGAATAAAATGAGAGAAACAGATAAATTAATAAAAGATGTAAATGTAGTGAGCGGCCAATAGAGCGAAAAACACGATGTACAGTTGAAATAAAATTTAAAAAAAGATGCTGTTCCTTTTCAAATAACGATCACAGCAACAAACACCAGTCACTGCTGGAGATTCAAGTAGTCATGTGTGTGTGTGTGTGTGTGTGTGTGTGTGTGTGTGTGTGTGTGTGTGTGTGTTCCAAACTGAACCTGCCAAGAGATGAATCATGGTCCTCACTGCATTAATAAAGTTATTTGAATTGAAAGTCTGCTGGCTTTAATTGGACATGATTTTAAATAAATCATTATTTAACAATGATTAAAAGCATTGTATAGGCCTATTAGCAGGACAAACAAACTGGTAACTTCCTTCACTGTCTAAAACTAAATAAAATGTACATTATATATATATATATTCAGTGTTTAATGGAGATCTGAGTGCTGTAAGTTTCATGTTAAGTTATTATTAAAATAAAAACTTTAGGCCTTGTTATATAAAGCTAAAAAATCTGATAGTGTGGGGTAGAGGCATTCAGATCCATTACTTAACTAAAAGTACTAATGCCACACTGTAAAAATATTATTTTACAAGTAAAATCCCTGCATTGATTTTACTTAAGTAAAAGTACAAAAGTATTATTAGCAAAATGTACTTAAAGTAAAGTAAAAGTAATAATACAACCTGTTAGTGTTACACAATTATATTAATTACATTATTATTACTGATTCATTCATGTTAAAGTAACATTTTACTGTTTCAGTTGGTTATCATTCATTATAAAATATTATTACATAAAGTTTTATCTATAAAAATCATATATTATATATAATATGTTTTTTATATGCTCATCATATTTTTAAGATGTAAAATCTTTATTTGTTAGGAAACAAACTGTCAAAATAATGTGGTGGAGTAAAAAGTATAATATTTCAAGTAATTATATTGAGTACAAAGTAGTAATAAATGGCAATACTCTAGTAAATGTAATATGTAATGAAAATATATGGACTTTGACTTATGTTTTATATGATGTAATACTGAACAGAAAACACATTTTATTACAGAACTGGTCCATTTTTATTCAAGGATATATTAAATAAGTTATTATGTGTACATAGAATACACTTCCATACATTAATATAGAGGGCATCAACACAACCATGAAGCCATTCTGTATATTTATTATTTAAATGTGAAGCCTATTGTCCAGGCACATGGGCTTCAACCTCCCCTGTGTTTTTATTTAGCAGGCGTTGTGTGGCTCTTGGCTGCTGTTAATGCTGCTGATCATGTCACTGAGGCTTATTTTAGTGTCACTGAAGTCACTGTGGATAAAAACAACAGCAGCTACATGCCCAAACTGTGAAATGTTGGTGAAAATGAGAAGATAATTAGGCAGAAAAAGCAGTGACCAGCGGCCGTTTACTCACATCTGATTTCGTCTCCTCAGCTCAGTGTAATCTGAGAAGACGCCTCAAGCTGCACTTTACAGTTTAAGACAAGAGTTTAGAGAGGAGAAAACTGAATAAAATGGCCTGCTATCAAACAGGACTCACATTAGCTGCTGGTCTCACAGTCAGTGAAATCAATATGTGCCCTTAGTTGTGCACACTAAGATGCCGGGTCTCTGCCCTTAGTTGTGACACTAATCTGTGATGTCATCAGGGTGGCATTTACCCAGTGCAACCCTGAAGACTGGTATGGTAAATACTACCTACCACCCATCCATCCATCCTTGTAGCAGTAATCCTAAGTACAAGCTTACAGCTAAACGAAGCAGTGCAATGAAACCGGAGGTGTTTCTTGTTATCCAAAACAATCCCTGCAGGAAGTTGCGATGTTGTAAACGCAACAATTAATGCAAATTCAACCAATTTTCAGGCACTGTGTCCAATCACAGCAATTTTTCCGTCATTGTAGTTTCCTGCACAAAACATTGAGCCATATGTCACCAAACTCACTTCCTTGTTTCTAGTTGTGAAGATGCAGACATGCGCAACGCGACCATTTCACATTAACTCTCCAAACAGTGAGAATAAATTTGCAAGTTGCCTTCGAATTTTAACCAATACAAAATAATAAATAATCGCAACAATTTTTTTACAATATTCACTTTTTCAATTCCATAACAAAAATGTATTTCTTTAGAAAAGCTGCTGTAACATTAGGCATTTTAGGCTCCAACAATTCCCCAAAAAGCCCTGGAGGGACCTGCAAAAGTGTGTTTTTTCCCTAAGGTAAATTTACATGCACTCCATGGCCCAAAGTATATAGACACACAAACATTCCACCCATGATGGGTTTCACTCTGACACCATGTTCATTAACCTGCTGCAGGGATTTGCTCCCATTCAGTCACAAGAGCATCAGTGAGGTCCAATGCTGATGTTGGGGGATGAAGACATGCTGTTTTACCATGATGGAAAGCAAACATGTTTATAGCCACACTCACAGATGTATGGTGTACGAATATGTAGTTTCCTCTGCAAAACATCAGGGAATCCTTCTCTAAAGGCGTTGATGGTGTTACACTCAGTTGTAAACATGAAACGTGTCAGGAGTAGTTGTGTGAAGAAATAAATAAAGAGTGCTTGAGAGAAAAGTTCAAAACTAGGCTCTCACCTTCACACAGTTGGCCAGTCCCGGTGTGAAGCAGGTGTGAATGTTGAAAAGTTACAGAAATTGTCACCAAAGACTTTGGTTGGAACCCAACAGTGCCCTGAGGCATGGCTCTCCATTGGTGTTGCCATTAATCTCAGAGGTGTTAAGTGGGGTTAAGGTCAAGGTTCTGTGGACCAGTTAATTTCTCCCACAGCAAACTGGGAAAACCATTTCTTTATGGAGCTGGCTTTGTGCACGGGAGCAGGGATGTAGCACAAAATTCTGGACCCTGTACATTCTCTATGGGCGCTTCCTCACATGAAGGCCCTGTATGCTCTGAGCACCCAGTCCTGGCTACACGGCTAACTAAACTATCTAGCTACTGACAGCTAACAGTTAGCAGCCGATAGTGGTTCTGTTACTTCAACAACAAGTAAAGCTTTCGGTCCATCAAAACACTTGAGCTGAGGCGGAGCAGCCAAATGACATTAGAGGGAAAACCAGTAAACAATATCTCCATATAATATGATCCAGTTTCACCAAACTCACATACTGACATAGTTGGTGGTGTGATTTTATGCCGTAAAGCGTTACGCACTCGTGCAAGAACAAACATACAGGGTGCAGATTGACACCATTCACAGTATTACAACTCAGTGTAGCATCAAGATAATTTCAAAGCTGCCATTTTAAAGGTAGAAAATTTACATAATGTTGCTTTAAGTATGTACGTATAATTAGTAAAATATGCTCAAAGTATGTGACTGTTAGAATTTTATGTATGATATCATTATATTATTATGACTCATACATTCATGTAAAAGCAGGGTTTTACTGAGGTGGAGCTCATATTGAATTATTTTGCATCAAAGTGCAACTAATCATTATTTTCATTATGGATTTATCTGCTGATTATCTTCTTCATTAATACACTGATTGTTTGATTTGTAGAAATTCAGAAAATAGTATGAAATGCCGTCACAATTACCCAGAGTGCAAAGTGACACAATGCTTGTTTTGTCTGAACAGTCCAAACCTTCAAATCATCACATAATAATTATTAAAATCATTTAAAGGAAAAGCAGCAAATTTTCACATTTGTGACGCCGGAAGCATGAAAAATGACTTCATGATATCAAAAGAGTTGCTAATGAAATTTCTGGCAATTAACTAATCATTTCAGCTGTACTTGTACATCTTCATATGTTGTGTGTTCAAAATGAGTTGATGAAACACGGTGGTCCAACAGGGCGGACTCCATGGAAGCAGCGTCTATAGATAAAACCGGCTCATTCAAGGGGAATAAACCCAACGATTCTTATTTTCAGGTGATTATACACTAATGAAAACATACCTATGAATATTATATTCCATTTCAAGAATGAGTCTTTAAAGGAGAGGGAGTGAAAACCTAATGGAAAGGACAGAAAACAACTGGCATGATGGGAACATTGGTCCTATTTTGGAGAAACATGGGCACTATATTGTGAGTAGAGGCTAGATGTTGTCTTCACTCTTTCTTTACAATAATTTATTAGTTAATCATATGTTGGATAAAAATACTAAACTCAGAACCTTTACTGTGTACTTACATACACCGATCCTCATAACATTGTGAGCACTGACAGGTGAAGTGAATAACACTGATTATCTGGTTATCATGGCCCCTGTCAGTGGGTGGGCTATATTAGGCAGCAAATGAACATTTTGTCCTCAAGTTGATGTGTTAGAAGCAGGAAAAATGTGCAGCGTGAGGATTTAAGCGACTTTGACAAGGCCCACATTGTGATGGCTAGACAACTGTGTCAGAGCATTTCCAAACCTGCAGCTCTTGTGGGGTGTTTCCGGTCTGCAGAGGTCAGTACCTATCAAAAGTGGTCCAAGAGGAAAACCAGTGAAGCGGCAACAGGGTCAAGGCTCATTGATGCACGCAAGGCTGGCCTGTGTGGGTCCAACAGACCAGCTACTGTAGCTCAAACTGCTGAAACAGTTAATGCTGGTTCTGATAGAAAGGGGTCTAAACACACAGTGCAGAGCAGTTTGTTGGTCTGGGGCTGCAGAACATTATGACCACCAGGGTGCCCAGGTGCTCATAATGTTATTGCTGATCGGTGTATATACATGTTAACCGAACGGATCCCTCATACAGCCTCAAATGTTTGCTAACTATGAGCCTGAAGCTCTGCTCGGTGCCAATGAACAGGCTTACAGGTCACTAATGTTAGACACTGCTGAGGGATCAGGGCTCAATAAAAACCTCCACAGCAGATATAGAACAAGTGCAAGCCTTAATCAGTAACACCACAAACCTAAGACTTCACTGTGGAATCAATCCAAAATCCAAGTGGACAAGTACAGGAAAAGGCAGGATGAATTCAATTAAGTCACTAAAGCCTTTGAACAGCACAGAAACAAACATGGCATAATAGTAGCCAAGTATAGCTTCAGCTCCAGAAATTACAAAAACTGATCTATAATCATTTATTATGTGTTAAAAAGGTAACACTTTATATAAAGGTACATATATTCACCTAGTTGTTTATTAGAATGTATATTAGTAGTATATTGACTCTTTATTAGTCCTATTAATGTCTTATTCTGCATGACCACATTCTACAACTACTAGGCCAATAACTAAGAGTTTCCCCCTCAATAAGCTCCTAATTACTGCTTATTGATAGTGAGTAAGAAATACTTAAGTATTCTTAAGTAAGAAGGTGAAATACTATAAGTTATGTGGACACCATTAACACTGACGATGTAACAATACACTCCACTCATGTTTCAATACAATTCATCATACTGGGGTCATGATACAATTTTCTCATGATTTTTGAACAAAATTAGATTGAAGACAAATTATGTTAATTAACAATAGAAAACTATATACACATTCCTAATTAATACTTGTAGTATATTTGCTCTGTTACATAAGAATAGGCCATATTTATTAAGTATTATTAAGAAAGAATGTGTATTGTTGTGGTACTATCATCTTATAAGGCCCATGCTGAGCAAAGACTAATAGGATCATAATTCATGTACAACATCTTCCTTACTTACTATCAATAAGCAGTAATTAGGAGGTTTTTGTGGGGAAAACTCCTAGTTAATGGCCTAGTAGCTGTCGAATATGGACTTGCAGAAAAAGGCATTAATAGGTCCTTTATAATGACTAATAAAGAGTCAATATGCTACTGATATGCATGCTAATAAACAACTAGCTAATGCTCAATATGTATACCTTAATATAAACACATTCTCTACAGTTGATATTATGACTTCATTAGCTCTTTTCATGGGACAACACTGAAGAAATGACACTTTGATACAATGTAAAGTAGGCAGTGTACAGCTTGTATAATAGAGTAAATTTACTGTCCCCTCAAAATAACTCAACACATAGCCATTAATGTCTAAACCGCTTGGAACAAAAGTGAGTACACCTCTAAGTGAAAATGTCCAAATTGGGCCCAAAGTGTCTATATTTTGTGTGGCCACCATTATTTTCCAGCACTGCCTTAACCCTCTTGGGCATGGAGTTCACCAGAGCTTCACAGGTTGCCATTGGAATCCTCTTCCACTCCTCCATGACGACATCACAGAGCTGGTGGATATTAGAGACCTTGCGCTCCTCCACCTTCCGTTTGAGGATGCCCCACAGATGCTCAATAGGGTTTAGGTCTGGAGACATGCTCAGCCAGTCTATCACCTTTACCCTCAGCTTCTTTAGCAAGGCAGTGGTCGTCTTGGAGGTATGTTTGGGGTCGTTATCATGTTGGAATACTGCCCTGCGGCCCAGTTTCCGAAGGGAGGGGATCAGGCTCTGCTTCAGTATGTCACAGTACATGTTGGCATTTATGGTTCCCTCAATGAACTGTAGCTCCCCAGTGCATGCAGTGATGCAGTGTGTGGTGTATTGTCTGAGCACTGACAGGCTGAACCCCCACCCCTTCAACCTCTGCAGCAATGCTGGCAGCACTCATACGTCTATTTTCTAAAGCCAACCTCTGGAAATTACGCTGAGCACGTGCACTCAACTTCTTTGGTGGACCATGGCGAGGGATGTTCTGAGTGGAACCTGTCCTGTTAAACCGCTGTATGGTCTTGGCCACGTGCTGCAGCTCAGTTTCAGGGTGTTGGCAATCTTCTTATAGCCTAGGCCATGTTTATGTAGAGCAACAATTCTTTTTTTCAGATCCTCAGAGAGTTCTTTGCCATGAGGTGCCATGTTGAACTTCCAGTGACCAGTATGAGAGAGTGTGAGAGCGATAACACCAAATTTAACACACCTGCTCCCCATTCACACCTGAGACCTTGTAACACTAACGAGTCACATGACACCGGGGAGGGAAAATGGCTTATTGGGCCTAATTTGGACATTTTCACTTAGGGGTGTACTCACTTTTGTTGCCAGCGGTTTAGACATTAATGGCTGTGTGTTGAGTTTTTTTGAGGGGACATTAAATGTACACTGTTATAGAAGCTTTACACTGACTACTTTACATTGTATCAAAGTGTCATTTCTTCAGTGTTGTTAAAGATAAAATGAAATATTTGCAGAAATGTGAGGGGTGTACTCACTTTTTGGCTGAATTCTGCAAAAATCTAAGCACAAACATGATTTTTGTTAATCTAGAAACCAATTCATAAAAGCTCTTTGGATTGAAACACTATCAAATTATAAAATTTGAGGGGGAAAGACTACCTGATTCTCTGTGAAGAGCCCTGGCCACCTCTCCAAGATCTCACTGACAGGTGGCTCGGAGTGGACGAGCTCCTTCCTCCTCATAGCAAACGTGTAGCTCATTCGCTGCTCAATCATGGTCAGGTTTGGAAACTTTTTTTTCATTTCTTCAACAGCTTCCACTCTCTTTGACTCTAGTCTGTCTTCATTCTCACCTTCCGGGGAAATTTGGCAAGAAATTTACCTCACATCTCTTTGGTTTTTTAATGCCTCTGTTGTAGACACTTTTGCCTGATGATTCTCCCCCTCGTTTTAATGCTATGTCACTGCAGCCATGCTTCCTCATTTTTGTCCTGTAGTTTGCCATCTTAAATTCTAAACTGTTCTTCCAGCCAATCCAGCCAGTTGAGGAGCCTGGTTCTGTTAAGCAGGGATGAGTCTTGATCAGGGCTTCAGCAACTTGATTGAAGTTGTCCTCGCTGGGATATTCCTTGTATGTGTACATTGTTCCAGCTAGTCCTTCCAGAATGTCGTGCTTCAAATCTCTCCCCACGTCTAGATGTTTTCCATCGTTCATGAAGGCAGCATTCCCTAGATGGAGCTGGTGTTCCACATTAACAGTGAATTTTGGTATTTCAAAGTTCTCTGGCCATTCTTTTTTAAGTGCTGTTGACGATGATTGATCAGATAATTGATCAGAATGCACCGATTCTGCCTGACTGGAGCTTGGTATAGGAACAGGTGACATAAGAACGGGGAATATCTTCAGTGTTGCTCTCTCGGGTAAATCACTGATGTCAGTAAGGTTACACAAGGCATTATTGAAGTCAGGGTCTTCATATTGGATGGTGAATTTATTTTAAGTTCCAGACGATCTTCCAACAGCTTTATCAGTGTGTCGATGTCATCTGGCTTTTCAGGAAGAGTGATTTTTTGTATATCACTATCTTGGACAATTACTCGAATGATCATCACCATGGTTACAAGGTATTCTGTACAAAAACAAGAAAAAAAATGAAAAGGGTTATGATGAGAGTTTCAGGATATTTACTTAATTCACATATAAGGCCTCACCCATTTAGCAGTTGATATAGTGCTTCAAAGTGACAAGTAACCTACCCTGGATTTGGTAAGCTGCTAAAGGGAACGGATCATTCAGTTCAGAGGGCTGAACAACTGACAGAGAGTGCAGCCTGCCGCACAATTCAAAAGAGCGCAAATGCTCAATGTACCATGCAGTCTGAGGTCTGCAGAGAAACAGAATGTCAGAATTTACTGTCAAAATCTTCACAATTTGCATGAAGTCTGGGAGACCTGAACACAATCCAACCGATACGACCATGTTTGGGCAGTACTGGATGCCATCAATGTGAACATTAGATGCAACAAGCACAGTACTACATCCATTGCTCTTCAGACGTAGATGTTCCTGAATATTGTCAGGGAATGATGTGATGAGCGAACTGCTGACCCTGTCCATTTGGACCTTCGGCTTGAAAAATGAGCTGGCATCCATGTGATAGGCTATCATCCTTTGATGCTTGTTTGCCAGTGTTAAGGGGACATTTTTGAAGTTATGAGCATCTCAGATCACTTTCTTAAATAATTTGTGCTTGCCTTTAAATCTGATTGTCCACACATTTCTGAGTGGTCCATACATCCTTATCAGCTGAGGATAGTGTTCTATGTAATGGTGTTTTGGACGGAGTTTAAAGTTTGAAAAAACTTCTCTAAGCAAAGCGCTGTGTTCTGAAATCTTGCAATCCAAAAACTGAATTGAGTCCTCAGTAAACTGGAAAGACACAGCCAATTCGAGTATGTCTTTCAGTAGCATTAAGATTTCCCATGTCTTGTCATTCTCTACCACACAATCACCTATCAAGAGTGGAAGGAGTCTCAGGAGGGTCCAATTTTCATGACCATTTCCTCCTATGGTTCCCTTAGTTGCATAGGATTTCGGGATAGGCTGTGGCTACAATGCCCTCCAACAGATCATGCAACAGATCTGGAGGGAAACCACCAACTACATATAAGTGGTCCAAATGATCACTCAATGCACAGCTGCTCTTCACACCATACTGCCTCACTAATGCACTGTCCTGCAGAACCTCTTGAACTTGCTGGTCATGATTTTCTTTTGTCCTGTGTTCAAATGAGCCTGATCGAACCTCCTTGACTTGTATGTCCTCCCTTGTGGCCGTGCAAAATCGGCAAAGCAGATTTACATTAAAACTTTCTTGAAAACCTGCGAGTGAATGAGTACCCAAATTATCTGCCAAGACATGTAGCACAGTTCCTTTTACACTTGTTCCTAACTGCTGGACATATACTCCTTGCTGCTCAAGAGTTTTCAGATCCTGAATGAGTGGGTGGAGCACTTTTGAGTAGTCGTGTTCCTTGACCACATTAGTTTTGCACAGAAGAGCTAACTGAATAGCATGCAAAGATGATGTGTATTTTGCTGGCAGGTTGGCAAGAACCCAGTAGATGGCACAAATCTTGTGTTTCTTCCTAGATGTCCCGAGAGGATTAGCCACTTCAAAATCATCAATGTAAAGATTAAGAGCTATTCTACATTTGTGTTCCAGGAAAAATGAGTTTTCTTTGTAATGTGTGCCATCCTTGTAACTCTTGTATTGCCCTGAGGAATCATCTGATGTCAGCACCTTGTCCAGAATTTCAGGTTTATTCAACAATTTCTGTGGTATCTGAAGAATTCGGACATAAACACAGGACTGATCATCTCCATCTAGTTTATATTCAACCGGCGGGTCTTCTCGGTCAAATTACTAACACATTATCTCTCCTATCGACATGTGGAGCCAATCAAATGACAGCACATATTTCGAGCTTTCCACAGAAATAAGTTACTGTCTGTGAGGCAACGCCTCGTGGAGAAATACGGCTTTGAAAATATCCTGAATATCAAAAAGGCAAAAGGTAGAGCACACACAGATTTAAGGACAAAGTTGATTAATCTCAGGTTAATTACAACTTTTGTATACACCGATCAGTCATAACATTATGAGCAGTGACAGGTGAAGTGTGCACTACCTTTTTTGCCCTTGGGTATTCGTGACTGTGTAATTAAACTGAACATCATGAAATATCATGACTTATTTTGTCTGTAATTAACTGCTGTATTTTACTTAAACGACTGCCTGCCCTAACCCCACAGAACTCGATATCAGACAGTCAGCTGCAGCAGAAGTTGACATTAGCCAGCAGTAACTCAACAGTTTCTGAAAGGCAGCGATTGTAAACCCACAGGTCTGTGCTGGGCACAAACACACTGGAAATATTTAGAGGTAATTTATAAGTAAACTAACTGTTTATGTTGACCTTACTTTAGCAGATGTGATGGGTTGTTGTATGTGGGTTTTGGCATGCAGTTGCTGTCAACTTTTTCCGCTACTGCATACTGGAACGGAATATTTTAGTGGTACACACTACTGGATAATGGAAGTAAAAGAAAAAAGAAAAAAGAAAGGATTATAATGAAAGATTTTCTCAAAATATTGACTTTTTATCTTAAAATAATGAGAAATGTTTTCAATATTATGAATTAGTATTTCAAAATTTCTCAAAATAATGACCCCCTGTCACATTGGTGGAAATGGGCTTCCATACTGAACTGTACCAGCGTACTTTCACTCCTGATCAAAATACTTTTAAGACGTCCCAATTCATAAATGAAAAAGACACTGACTGGCCAATTAGGAAGTGTTCATAACCATGGTATATAAGGCCTGAATCCTTTAATGGAAACTATGTGCTGACAGTAAAAATATCTATTCGTTGGCCAGTGGGTCTGTATAACCCGACCTATCAATAGAAAGCTCTGACACGTTAGCGTAACACTGAGGGAACATTATATTGTCTGTTTACTGTTCATTAACCTGCAGAGCGGCTGCGTTCCAATACACAGGCTTACAGGTCACTAATGTTAGGCACTCCTGAGGGATAATGCTTCCAGATAACAGGAGGCTTTGCTGCTCAACCCTAATCCTGTGTACCAACATTAAGAGCTGCATTTGGCCACAGAGGCCCACAGCTAACAGCTGCACTAGCACAGCATGGCTAAATCAGGGCTAGTGAGGAATCATATTTGTATTTATTTCTCAGGGACAACAAACATGAGTCACATTAATTCAAATAGAAATGTGCCAGAGTAAGCTAAGATTCTTGTTTAATCTACACACCAGCAGTGTAGCGCTCCAATACAGAGCTGATCTATAAGCTACAGATATGTGTCCTGGAACAGTAACCATACACACTGTGGTATTAGATGAATTTTCATTAATGGTGAGATCAGTCAGATCAAAACCCTGTGTATTTTTGCCCAAGAATTATCCTACAAATGCAGTAGCAAAGGTCAACATATTTCTTGTTGAACGGTCAGTGCAGTGACTTAAATTCCTTAAATGTTGTCATCAGTGAGGTTGCAGGTTTGGTGCCATTGTGTCTGTACAGAGACCCAAACCAAAACCTGGACTCCTGCTTCCTGTCTTTATGCTAAACTTGGCTAACTACATCCTGACTCCAGCTCTGTCATGAACACATACTACATCAATCTAGCCAACGCTTTCATCCAGAATTACTTACAATAAGTGCTTTCAACCATGGGCATGCAACTCACAAACAACTGCCAGAATCATGCATGTACGTCAAATTTCATCAAATATGGTGAATCGCTTCGAGTGTGACATGAAATCTGTCGGAATACATCACTCTCAGTGGCATCTAGAGATTAAGTTGCAGATTGCGACTAACTGAACACTGCTCACGTCATAGAAGACTCCTAAAAGACCCACATTATCTGTAGATAAAAACGTCTCTTTGTAAGGTAACAAAAACACAAAAATTCCAACAATTATACACTAACTAAAACATACCTATGAATATTAGATTCCATTTCTGCCAATAGATCCTCCTAAATGTTACACACTGGACCTTTAACCAGGTCTCACTGAGATTAAAAATATTTTAGTACCCTGGCCAAGATCAGCAGAAACAATGAGTTACTCATAAACAAAAAAGACAGAATATGCTACAAAATCTGAATTAAAGCTCCCCTCCAGTCAGAAATCAGTGTTTCTTGTTGTTCCTACAGCGTGCTGTTTGATGTCTGTGCAGAGTTTGACTCTAGAAGGATGTTTTCACATTCATCTGCTGAAAGTGGAAAGTTTCTCTGTGCTCACTGAACATCAGATTTTAAGGGGCGGGGCCTACCAGCAGGATTTGTGACATCACAAATAGTTAGAAAGTCCTGGTCCAGTATCAACTTGTACAGTGTGATGTAGAAACATGAAACCACCAGTGCACATCCACTGAGAATGGACTTTACAGTGAAGTAGGAGACATCTTGTGTCCAGCAGGAAAACTTTAGACTCTGGATTAGATGCCCTTTAAGGATTTTAATGTGGAAAACCTTTTTTTGTGTGTGTAATAAAACACTTGAAAAATTCAAAGACACACAATATAGGTCCAAGCAGACTTGTGATTTGAATTTACACAGACCAAATTTAGCTGTTTTAGATCTAACTTGTTTGCTTTGATGCCACAGTATTTAATCCAAATAAAGTTGAAAAGAATAGAAATAATAACAGATTAAGGTTTTTAACGGCTTCTAATTTTTCCATTAAAACTACCTTTAAGTCCTTTTTAAAATGAACAAGTAACCTGAGAACTCAGAGTAAGCAACATAGTACTGCACAGTTTACATACTGCGGGTACTGACACAACACAAAGAATACAACAGACGTTAAACTTTTATCAACAAATCATCAGTTGCTGTTAAAAACTCAATAAAGGAGAAACTGGAGATTAGGATTACACACACACACACACACACACACACAGACGCACACACAATCACACTCCTGGGCTCTCATATAGTCGTTCATACATCTGGCATGAGGGAAAACCCGACTAGACCAAATCCCTGGCGTGCTTGATGAAGTGTGATGTAATCGCGGTAACGACGCAGCGTGGGAAGAAGGAGGAGAAGAGCTTTATGGGACCGCAAGAGAGCGGGAGGAAGCAGCAGGACAGGAGGCGAGCAAGAAGAGGAGGAGGAGGAGGGCCGGCCGGCTACCTTGACCTCTCCTCAGGGGTCGGGTGAGGAGGTTAAGCAAACAGGTTGTCGGCTTTGACAATAATCCCGGCTGGTCTGTGGTTCCTCGGCCCCGGGTGTCAGCGTGCAGCCCAGCCGCTATTCAGCAGCCCTCATCAAAGACCACTGTTGTTCTAAGGAAGCTGGGAGGGAGCCTGGATATTATTCATTCTTTTCCTACTCAATATAGAATCCCAAACCAGAAGTTTAAAAAAATAATTATTATTTTATTATACTTTTATGAATCCAACACAAAAAAACGTCTTATTTTTCTGATTTTATGCTCATGTCTGAAATAGGAAATAAAAAAACTGAATTAGATCTTAATGTATCAGATTTGTGTGACCAGGAAGTTTGGCGATGGACTGTGTTGCACTTGATAGCCGAACTTCACAGCTAATACACTTACATGCTGCCTGACTTAAAGTAATGAATATGAGCTTGAACATCAACATTTGTATTTTTGTCTTTTGGAAAACGTCACATTAAAAGTCTTCACTTGTGTGATCAGATAAAGAAGAATCAGGAAATATGTTGCCATGTTAAAAGTGAGTTTAAGTGTGCCCCGTGCTGTTTGTTGTTTACAATTTGAAAAATTAAGTTCATGAACCATTAACTGTTGATTTTTGCTGTGTACTATTATATGTACTGAAAAATAATACTGAATTATTCTGATACTGAAGTCAAGTTCTGAAGCATTCCCATTCCTGTTCCAATACACACATACAGTAAGTTACAGTGTGTTTTTATTTTTTGAAAAAAAGCATGTACATTGATGTGCAATCTCATATTCCTATATTAAATTAGGTACCACCATCACCCAAATGCATTTACTACATGCAAGTTTATCAAGTGCAAGAAATTAAGAACTTCTTGGCCACACAGATCTGTCACATCAATTTCAGTCTGTGGCCCTCATTAGTTTAATAGTAATAAAAGTAAAGTTTGTTGGGGACTATTTTTAGTGTCGGATTAATCTGCATTTGATAATCTAGTGAGTATTTTAAACAGCAGGACAGTGTTTGTGTGTGTGTGTGTGTGTGTGAGATTGAGTCAAAATGACGGACAGTGTGTGTGTTCATGGTAATGAATGAACATGTCAGCCAGTGCAACAGTGTGGCTCACTGATGTGTGTTTAACAGTTTTTGGACAACAATGGAGCTCTATGGCACAGAGGTAGAAAATATATCAGGCTTTCTGGCAAACACAACACTTGTTAGTGGATACAATCAGTGTCGGTTTTGATTGTCCTGAAAAGGGAACAAGATGAAAACCATTCATGTGTCACGTTTAAAGGTGATATGCCACCATAAGAGAGATTTTGCGATAAAATGAACATTTAAAACACTTGTGAATTAAATGAAGCTGCATCCATTTGAAAAGAAAAGACAATGATTAATCTATGTAGGGTATGTTTATACAGTAGCACCCCGTAAGTCACCATATCTACAACTCAATAATACAATATAGTATCAGGGAACTGATGCGTTGAAAGCCTTTGGTTTGGTTTATCTTTCACTTCTTCAGAGACCTGGGTCCTACCCACATGGATTCTTTCTCCTCACAGTTGGAAGTTCTTCTTCTTCCCTGAACTGTAAAAGAGGTGTGCCGACGCTGCTGTGCTAAAGGTTAAAAGCAGGCCTGTAAAGCGAGTGAAATGTGAGATTCAAGGCAGTTTTTAAGGCGTATCGTCGCCATGCTACACTGACTGGACTAACTTTGCTAATGGTCTATCTGGCCCCTCGCCAACACTTTCTCTCCTCAGCCGTTTCCCACTTTTTCCACATTTCTTTTAGTTTAGTCACCCTGCGTTACGAGGCGTTTAGCTTGACCTCTGCTGCGTGTTTTTTTTACTCCTCTCTTTGTTCACCTTCGTCTCAATTTTGACTTTCTCTACCCGCCTTTTTTGTTTTGTTTCTTAGCATTACACTGCATTAGGTTTGACCTTTGCCTCCGGCTTTCTCTCCTCTGTCAGCTTTCTTTCCTTTTCCTTTCTCCATCCATCTCCCCTTCCCTTCATTTGCTTAATTGGTGTCTGTTTGTCTGTCTGCTGCCTGGCCAGAGAAGGAGGAGGAGGTTAACTCCTTCAGGATTAGGGACCCCCTGTGGTTCACTGAAGACATAAAAGCCTGAGTAGGAGATACAGTGATAGCCGAGAGTCCTGGCGTTTGTCTTTTAGCCGTTAGAGACTCATTAGGAAGCACAGATCATTTTACTGATATTTTTGGGATTGTAGATATAATAAAAAGTCACAGTTTGGAGAGAAATGCCACAACCTAAAGTGAACTTCCGGACTTTAACCTTTAAATAATTAACACTGGACTTCAACAGCTGTACAGACGAAGAATAAAGACAGCAGAAGTGTGTGAACAATGTATATTTCACTCAAATAAAGGACAGTATCCAGCATTATACTATAAAGTTGTTCGCTTTCTGCCACTTTGTAATCTGTGTTCAGGTTATTTTTGGAGACAAACCTGTTGGCTCAAAGCTATCATGAGTAAATCTCAGCTGAAAGCCTTTTCGTCATCCTCCAGTGATCATGATCTCCTCATTGGGGGCTCGTCATGGGCAGGGGCGGCGGTCACGCCTAGTCAAACTCCTGTACTAGCCTTCCTCCTGCTCTGTCAGTGGGACCACTGAGCCATTTCCCCCAAAATAAGCTGCTGGTTCATCCCTGTTGTTGAAAATTACCCACATTTAAGATTCATTCTGGAATGAGACATCAACTTTTGCACGTGCTGGTTGGAAAGTCAAGTTGCAAACAAAATGCTAACTAATGTAAATTCTGTACATTAAAATTTTGGATTCAGGTTTGGTTACGTAACGGCAACATAAGGACAACTTAAGATGAAAAAATATATTTTCACTTTAATGCAAATAAATGGTGACAGGTATTGACGATATGATAGGATATTAACCTTTCAGTTCCCACTTTGTGGTTCATACCCAGTGTACTTCTTTTTTAGGACAATTCCAAGGGCCCAATTGTCCCTGCCCCTTTTAGCAGACTTAACAACAGATGAGTCAGCAGCACCCCAGTCTCCCCATCACTGTACCCCTCCCTGTCCCAGTGAAGAAGCTGAGCAACGTTGTGTTCAATGACAGGGCAGTTAGCATCATTACAGGGAGTCTGTGGGGATTTCTGTCTCTCTTGCTCTTTTTACCATTACAAAAAAGAAAATGAAATATTTATTAATGACAGAACTTCAAACACATTAATAACAATTATTTTCTCACATAATGATCATTATGAAATAAAATAAAAAAACAACAACCTACTGTCTGTACTGGATGCTCGACAGTTTGAAACAGTGAGTAGTTTACCTGAGCCTGCATTTAAGATACAGACAATATTAAAATAATCCAGTTTGATATGTTCATTTAGATTGAATTATGGAATGACATCTATAGATACAGACTTTATTATAATAATAATTAGTAATTAATTTTGTTAAGAGAATTTTCCATTTTGAATTTTTACAATAAAAATACGAGACTGTAAAAGATGGCCTTTAGCACATTTTTTATGGTTGCTTTTAATCTTGCATCAAATAGTGAACCAGCAGTAAATATTGTGCTAGTACTAGTATTGAACTACAAGAAGCAAGACAGTTGCAAGCCTTTAATTAGAGTTATGTAAAGCTTTTGATGGGACAGTTAGGTCCTAGAGATGTGGTGACAACAGCTGCGCAGAGGGGGCCCAATTTGATTTTTTTGTCATGGGCCAAAATTCCTGCCGGCGCCCCTGGCCACAGGAATAGATTCAGCAAGAAAATCACATCAAACTGTTGCAACCTGAATTTGCTCCAACCAAGCAAAATGGAAACAAAACTTTAAATGAATGAATGACACTTTTTTAAGCTTTAGTTTAGTCTTAGTTTCATCTGGCACCAGGATTTCCTACAGGCTTAAAATCGGTCACAACTGACACTTCCACTGTGATGATTACATACCACAACCACATGTTCATTTTATGAAATGTTTCAGGCTTACTGGATGAAGCTAAAACAAGTTTGGTTCAGACCTCTGATAATGAGGGTTATATACACTGATACACAATCAACAAAAATCTAATACTACTATACACACTCACCATCTCAGCTGATGTCTGTAAGTGGTTTGGCCTCCATCCTGCTTCTACTCGTCTTCCTCATTTCCATAAAAGTGACTTCACCTCTGGCTGTGTGTTGATGGTCTGTTAAGAAGAGATGATTTTCTGCCGCAGTGTTTCCAAACGTCGGCTGACCCCAAGCCTGCGCTTCCAGGAAAGAAAAAAAGGCTGAGGAACATTCAACGCTTTCCAAACAGAATCAGACAGAATGAAGACATTAAAGGCCTGATGATGTGTTGCCCACAGACAGTGGAGTCTTCCTGATGTTACAGATGTTTTCCCTTCATTAAAGGTTTAGACTCAGACTCTCATATCTGTTTTACCTATTTTAGTCTCTAAAATGTTGATTTGTAAGAAAGGTTGCATGTCATACCTTGTAATCACATCAACTTACATTTATCATAAATAAAAACTTGAACCTGGAAGGAGTGGAACAGGAAATCTGCAGATAATTCATCAGCTCAGATTTCTCATCATTGGTATTAGAGGTCTGCAGCCCAACACAGCCTGAGGGGAGTGAGGGCTTTATGGGAACATTAAATGTACCATAAAGTATTATCCTTAATATTAAAGTTACAATGTTACTCTGATTATAGTTTATACTTAAGATAGATCACCTTTAGCTACAGGCTTGATTCTGTGTGTTTTCAGTGTTTTATCTGTACAGAGCCAGGCTAGCTGTTTGTCCCTGCCTTCAGTCTATGCTAAGCTCCAGCTGTGTACTGAATACACAGACATGAGACTTAAATCCATCTGAACATCTCAGTCTCAGAAAGGGAATAAGGCTGCATTCAGACTGCAAGCCAAAGTGACCCAAATCAGATTTTTTTGCGTGACTTGTTTATGTTTTATCTTGAGTGTGTGAACAGCACAAAACACATGGAATCTGTTCTTTTCAATCCTGATTAGGACCACTTTCATATGTGGTCCAAATCAGACATAGGTCAGATTCTTTGCAATGTGACAGAATTCATGTGACTTTTACGTCACGCTTGATCTACGATTGTCCTGCGGGTCACTTCAGGACCATGACCTGTTCACACTGGACTCTGATATGGGCCACATTTAAAAAATAATGTGAACAGTAAACAAAGACAAATGAGCAATAAATCAGAATTGAGCACTAAGGCTTGCAGTATGAAATCTATTTCCAAACATGTTCAGCATTTCTTTAACTCTTCTGTGTAGTTGTCACTCCCGGTGTCACTATACTGAAGTGGCGAAATGTACGTTTAAGTAAATAGTACTGAGTACTAGAAAGTACTGAGTGAGTTTTATTTTGTTTCTGTCTACCTTGGATGAAGTTACAATGTGAGGATGATAGGCAAGGTAAAAATGATTTTTGGTGATGGTTTTTGTCTATGGAGTCTGGTGGTGAGTGATAGGGATATAACGGCTGTACACAGACAAAGGGTCTATCTCTGTAGGGATCCTTTCCATAATGTTGTCAGACACTAACAAACAACCTAACCCAGTAAGAGGCAAAACAAGCACTTTTAGTGGACGTACTTTGACACACGTATTTGTCCCCAAGGATCAGCTAATTTTATATGGTTGCTGTTCTGCAGCTATTTCCTCATCCAACCCAGGAAATTAAGGGTATTATATTGACCAAACCAGAGTTGCTGATTGTGGTAAGACTAACCAAGACAGTTTTGGTGAGTTTTATTTTGTTTCTGTCCAGTTTGAAGTGCGTTTTTCAATTGGCTGCGAGAAAAAATGACTGGTTTCTGCAGCGCAGTCTGGTTAGTACGGAGCCCCTAAAGAGACATGGGGGAAAAAAAAAAAAAAATGAAACGTTTCTAGTGCACACTAGATACTATCAGTGTTGTGGCACATGGCTAATTTTAATATTCAAATGAGTATTAAACTAATTTGTCTGTAACTAAAAAATAAATGTAAATTAATCTGTAACCTCTTTTGTTACAGTCCGCATTTAAATGCCCTGTCCTGCAGCCGGACACTCATTTGTCCTCCTTTTGAGAAAATAACAAAAACAGTCGGCCTTTTGACACATTACCTTGTTAGTTTAATACTTGTTAAACTAAAATGTGTGTCAAAATAAGTTATTTCATTGGTTACATTTTTGTGTTGTGACCTATCAACACATGGCTAATTTTAGTGCGCACTAGATACGGATCTAGTGCGCACAAGATAGTATCTAGTGCGCACTAGAAACGTTTCTTTTTTTTTTTTTTTTCTCCATGTCCCTTTAGGGGCTCCGTAGGTTAGCTATAGTTACCCTTGCTTTGGTCTTAGATCTACTAGCAAGGGAATTTCTTAGATATAACCTTTAAGTAAAGGACGCAAATACTTCCTCCAGCACTTCCAAACAGCAGAGTTTAGGAATTTGTACAAACGGAGAATTTAAAGACGCAGGATGTTTTGCTCTGCTGCTGTACACATGGAGGTGTAGTGATACCATGCTGGTATTGTTTTTGTTTCATTTCATTCATTCTTTCCAGCTGCAGCTTTAACTAATTTATTCTGCACTAAAAGCAGCGTGTCCCAAATTGAAAGCCTACTGAGTAATTTTGCAGGATAACACTAAATGCATTTATTCTTTGTGGATTATTTATCAAAATCACTGACAGGCAGGACAGAGGACTACCGTAATCTTACTCAGACCTTCCTCAGCTTACAGCTGTTTGATGAGGTTGTGAGGCTGTAAATTGGTTTATATAAAGCACGTTTGTCATGTATGAAATTGAAATGTGGTAAGATGAGAGAGTGAAGCAGGTTAGCAGCACAGACCTAAAGTATCCTACAGGTTCTGCAAGCCAGCGTTTTCAGGTATTCTGAAGACGTAACAAGCCAATGTTAACAGCTACTTCACACAAACTTTCTCACAAAGACTACTGCATGCTCACAAGCTTAGATTCCCAGCTTCATTTCAAGAGGGTTTCCATCAACCCAGACATACACAGACACACGCACACACAAACACACACACACACACACACACACACACACACACACACACACACACACACACACACACACACACACACACACACACAGTCCACAGTAAAGACATAGACAGGAGTTTTAAGATATCAAACAAATTCATCAAGTAATAGTTAATGTCTTCCTACATCTTACCTGCCACTTACCTATATAAAAGATAAATGCCGTTACATATATAAATAATAGGGATTAGAGAAAAACTACATTTTACAATGGTACATTGTGATTTTACCTTTATCATCAGGTACTGCATTCATGTAAAAATAGTCACAAAATGTGTGAAAATTGTGAAGCAGCCGCAGGATGCAGTAATGCAGAGATTTGTTATTTAAGTTGTTTTAAGTAAAATTTGTGGGGGGGGTTTCTGAGGATCATTATTTTATAACAACAGAGGAGAAACCCTGAACCTGTCATTCTCTGTCATTATTTTATGTGCTCTCTGCTTTCTGTTCTTTGCTGCTATTGTCCCACTTTCAGTTGGAGATCAATCAAGTTCATCTCATCTTTCCTCATCGTGTCTCTGACACCGGGAGAGAACATTGTGTTCTCTGGTTGTTCTGCTCTGTTCTCTGCTTTATCCGCTGTTCTCAGTTGCCTCTTTAGTTTCCATCTGATTGAAAACACATCAGAGGAGCTTTAAGCCGTTAACCCTCTGGACCTACAGTACTGTATGCATCTACGGCTGCCGCAGCTGACATACGATCTGTCTCACAACTGTTTTGCTCAGCAGTAATCCACACGAGAGCAGCGCTCGCCACTCAGCTTATCGCTACTGTCCAGGGAAACCTCTTAAGTGCAACTTTGGGTGATTCTAATGATGGAAATAAAGGATTATATGGTTCCCCTGCAGGTTCAGAAATCTCTCTGACCACTTTTGTGTCTACAAAATCTTTTGTAGATTAAAACTTTTTGGAATTTAAGAAAAAATGTACACGGCTGTCAGAGCTACATAGGTTCCCTGCGTTCGTGGAGATACAGGGTTTTTCCACTGCCTCTAGTTCTGGGTCTCAGTGTACGATAACGCCTGACCTCCTGGGTCCAAATCCCACAGAGACACATCTGGATCACAGGCTGTATATTTAAAAATATCACATGCAGCCGTGTACACCCAGTACGCTCTGTACACACAAACAGACCACACAGTGCATGTCCTGTCCGGGAAGATTCCCTCAGGGCCGAGGTGTCCCATCCTGTTCAGAGAAGAGCAAACTCTAGCAGCAGGCCTGGCCCTGAGACAACCAAGGTCACCCGACTATTCTTACCATGACAACTAAGGTCACCAGACTTTGTCCTTTCCTGCACGTCGTAAACTTCATTGAATGCGCCATCTCCAAGCTTAAAATGCGTAGACATCACACACAAAATGTCCTTTGGAGTGGCATGCTCTTTGTACGGCATCTCATAATATTAAAGTTGGACGTAGATAAGCAGAAGAACAAGGAAGGATGGATTAACCAATTCAAAAATTATGAATTAATTTAAGTTCATGTGTAAGGTAAGTTTTTGCTCAAATCGACACTTGCCCAGTTTGAAATAATGAGTCTGAGCTGTAGCGGCAGGTGTGATGGTTCTGACTGAAGGATCGAACATGCTCCTGCAGCTCAGTCCCACTGTTAGTTCAGAGGTGGAGAACATCTCCAGACAGCCAGTAATCACCCACAGAAACATTTTATAAATGACTGCACACTTGTGTACATTTTTAAAACCTTCTAAGGACTTTCTTTAAAGAAACTGATTTCAAAGCTTTGCATGACTTACAGATATCTTGAGCCCCCATATTAATACATTTGATGTAGTGCACACATATACAAAAATACCTGCAAGGCCAATATAACAATATCAGAAGATGTATGTATAAATATTTTATTTTGGTAATCATGTAGCCAGAAACGGGCATTAGTGATACTTTCAACTTCAGTGTAATATGCCATATGTTCTTTTAACTCAAGAAAATTGTAGAAACAGATTACTAAGTTTTGTACAGTAAAAAGATCTTGATTAAGCAGCTTTTCCTAGTAATTTTAAGTGACAGTAACTTAGTTTTGTCAGCAACAGAAACATTCCTAAGTACTTTTTAAATATAGTATTTTGTTTTCACAGTTCAAATAAAAATTACAACATTAAGTCAGTGTCACTAATATTACTACTTGATCAAGAATGTCATTTTAATTTGATTGAATTACTTAAAATGTTCGATGTAATCAATTTCAACATTTTTTGAGTTAAATTAATTTATCTGGTTTTACAGTGTTGCCTTGCTCAAAGATACTCAGTGTATATATATATATATATATATATAAAAGCAGCAAAATCTTTTCTTTTTTTCCCATAATAAATGACTTAAACAATTAATCAACCAAAACACTGTTATCACTTCAGCACTAGTTTTGATCTCAACAGAAGCCACATTGACAAAACAATGTCATCTCAAGGTCCATTTAGTAACCATTCTGGAGTTTTAGATCATGTCACATGATCTCCATCACCAGATGGAGTTGCTTAAAAGTTCAGTATCAGAGTCCATTCTTGACTTTGGAGAAAAAAATGACAAAACAATGTCACCTCAAGGTTCATTTAATAGCTGTTGTGGAGCTTTCAATCCTATTTCATAATCGTCATTGGCTTTGTTGTTGAGCTTTGTTCTCTTCCTCAAATCAGAACTCTCATATTATAGAAAACATTCAGTCATTGTGGTGGTGGTGAGTCTGTCAAAACCAATTTCTCATGATTCTGAAATAAATGTTTTGTCTTGTTAAGATCATTAAATATTTACTTCATGATGACGAGAACAAAATATGAGGAATAATTGTGTGTATCATAAGACTTGGATGTGTTTTTATCAAGTATTGTAATGTCGGCCTGCTGTTTGATGTATATTTTTCTTGGCAGGATGGAGGCATTATTTCACAGTCTCTGCTCCACCAGGCAGCGTACAGTAGAGAGCATTAATATCACCATCTGTCCCACAGGGATTTACTGCGGTTTACTGATCAGGATCTTACAAGCTGTTTTCAATAAACATATTCAAACATTTTCAAACAACACACCGCGAGCCCTCGGTTCATAATGCGTCCTGCGAAATGCAACTTAATGCATCTGCGGCCTGAACCGACCGTTGAATGTCGGTGTGTTTCTTGGGTGTAATTACAGACGAGTTTCTAGAACCATCATCTCTGGTTACAAAGTGCTGCAGGAAGCAAAAGCAGCAACTAATCAGCTGTAATACAGGAAAGAGCCACGCTGCAGATTAAAGGCTGATCATGGTCTATTTGGCCGACATATTTACATATGTTTATACATGTCATCACCGTCAGTGAAAACCTCCAGAGCAGCTTTTAAAGCTGGTCTCAGGACAGCTTCACAATGCTTGGAAATATGAAACGTTTTATAAAACTCCTTAGATGAATGCTGATTTGTTGGTGAGTTTTTCTCAGTCAAAATACAATTTTGGAGCTCAGTGATTGCTCAAATGAAATAATTTGAGTTTCTGTGAGTTCCACTCTTTTCTTTTACTGCTGAGTCATGTTAGCCACTGACACTGATGGTAGATGACGGTTGGGCAATATGTACACATTTTCCAACCGGAAATGTGCCCCAAGCTCTCTTAGCTTTAATAAACAAAACAAACTATTTTCCTTATTAAACAGAAACATTAGGGATGAGCAAGCACACTATTATCTGTATCTGTTCAACCAGCTTAATTATATATCTGTACACGGAATGGGTCGGGCTAAGCTGGAAGTTGATGATTTAAGCCTGAAATTGATGATTGGTTCAATGTTTTTGATCACAAGGATAAGAAAACTATTTACAGAAGAAGTTTTAAAAAAGTTGCTTTATTGAAGACTGTGGATACTGACTGTACTTATCTGTACTAGAGTCAGAGTCTGAGTCGAGTAATCAGTCAACCCTAAGAAACATACAAACATACACCTTCTGAATTCAACTTTCTCAATTAAACTGATAGATTAAGTTATTGTAAAAAACACTTCATTCAAACAAAATAAAACTCATTAAACGGTCACGGTTAATCTTTCCACAATAATCCACTCTGGTGTCTAACTGTTTAACCGAGATGTGAAAATATTCTGGCTCTACGCGCTGTCGCTGCCTCCCTCACCTGTCCCAGCCTGAACCCGCCATATCTTCGTCGTCCCCAGAGTCCTGGTCGGAGCCACTGTAAATCACCTTGTTACTACATTCCGTGTTGTCAGACTGGTTGAAATAAACCCATTATTCACCAAGGTAGATGTGAAAATATTCTGGTTCTACAGCTCTACAGCAAGGGGCAGACCATAAAATTAGCAAAATAAAATGACAAAGATTGCCCCAAAAAAACAAAAAACAACTGGTGATGTTCACCCCACCTTATAGTAGGAAATGGGCCTGGTCACACCAGAAACTGGTACAGCAAAATAAATGGGCATCTTTGCTAAATATTTGGTTCCTACAGCTTGGTGACAAAAGTAAGTTTTCACAAATGAAGGAGGAGATTGTCCGTGTCAGCTCCATTCTCACCTGGAGGAAATTGGTAGAGCATTCAAGAGGACTCATCTGTAATGATGACTGATTTTGCATTGACATCAATGGCACATGTATTTGGACATATTTGCAATATCAACGAAAGAGTTGAAAGCAATATACAGGCAAGGAGAAATAAGTACAAATCAGCTTCACTCCAATGTCATCAACACGCCACTTGCTCTCTGAATTCTCCGGACCATGACCCGCTCTATTCACACAATCACACTTTACATGGAGTTTTTATGAGGAAGTTGGCAGGGTAAAGGCTGGTCCAACTGATTCTGACATTTACATTCTCACATATAGCACCTCTGTGTAATGTCAGTGAATGTGTGAAAGGGACTATAATGACTATACTCACAGGGCTAGTTGGTAGACTGCTGTAGCTGGCAAGCTAACTGCCAAATTGCTAGTGCAAGTCAGTCACAACAGCTCTCAGATATTGTGTATTTTCTCTCTACTTTTCGGTATACTTCCACTTCTGGTATTTTGTTCACTATGACTTTAATAGATATTCTAAAAGACAGCAGGAGGACAAACTGTCTTCACCAAGCACCAAGTTTTAAGAATTTACTGGAGAGAAATACTGGACAGGATCAGAACTGGAGCTGGATTGTAACAGCTGAAAGAGCCTCTCCACCATTTCAAAATGATTGGCTTGGCAAAAACAAACACTTCTATTGATGAGCAGCCATCACCTTTTGCAGTTTTGCTTCTATTTCTTTTTAAATTATAACAGCAAAACTTCCTGTAGATTATGATACGGCAACCAGACAGAGACAAGATTAGTGAAGTTTTTGTGATTTATATCTGTTGAACATAGAGTTAAACTTATGATTCAAACATAGATGAGGCCATTTATTGAACACAGGCAGCTTTTTACAGTCTGCCCGGTAACTGGTGAGTCACCAGAGGAAGAGGGAGCGTTCACTGATAATCAGGCATCTGGAAACCATGACAATCAGAGAGCAGGAAGAGCTCAATCAATGAGACAGACACACACTAACATGTATTATTACTGTACATGTGCACACAAAATATATTAGCATTATACATTATGTGTGCTACATTGAAGCACGCATACAGAGAATCATGGTTAAAAGTTTACAAAAACATACTAACACACACACACACACACACACACACACACACACACTCTGTAGATATTCATGTTCACACCCTTGCTGTTCTGTAAAAACTACACCACATGTACTCTCACAGACACAGAGCATGGAAACACTGAAGTCATTTCCCCTCTGTCTTCCAATCAGAGCTTCATACTTCAGTCCTGATGGTTAATAATCATAACGAGCAGGAGCAGATCAGTTTCACAGACCAGGTCACATGATCACAGTCTCAGACAAATCACTTTAAGCTCCAGTTACCATAAATACACCGGAAACACAGCAGTAAACGAGCAGATTTATAACAAAACCTGCAGCTGTCAAAATGAATCACTTCATCATCTCTGTGCAAACTGGGAGAATTCATCCACTACAAGCACACACTGAGATACCTGCTTCAGCATTTCAGCTCTAATCATATCACATCCCCACAAATGATTGTGGTTTTGGATAAGTGCTATACAAATAAACTTTATTATTATTACTATTAAAAAAAAGGTATTTGAAACAATGAAGAGGCAAAACATGATCAGTTTTATTTATGACTTTATGAATTTTGGACCTCCCTCTCTGGGAGACGAAGCCAACACGGAAGTAACAAAAACTGCAGTTCCTCGAATGGCCACCTGAGGCTAGATACAGAAGTGAGTTAATCTCCAAAAGGCCCCATGTTAAACTGATAAAATAAACATGTTTACAGCCTGGTACAAACATTTTTTTGTCTTTATAGCTAAATCCTGTTTGAGTAAAGTTAAATACATACTGCAACAAGTACTATTACAACTGCTTCAACTACTGTGCCTGCATGTACCATCACTTCTACAACGGATGCTTCTTTCTGCTCCGCTACGAACACGACTAGAACTGCAGTTAATACTGATAGTACTACAAAGGTCCATACTGCTGGTGCTTTCAGCTCACTGTCAGAGAGCGACAGAGCAACATGGTGCGTTCAGGCTCATCAATCAATCTGAAAAACAGTTACACTCATCTCGAGTATGAACACGAAACAGCCAGAGACACGAGACGGTCGTAATGGACACCTGGGAACAAGGACGAGTGTATCTGTCAGACACACACACACACACACACACACACACACACACACACACACACACACACACACAGATGTTCTTTACCTCAACCCCAAGGGAAGGAGACACACACACACACACACACACACACACACACACACACGGTCACTCCAAGACATGCAGTCAAGTGACGTGATGATTACATGGTGAAACTATTTCTTGACTTCACTTCTGTGCAGTGTGTAACATTTAGAAGGATCTATTGGAATATAATATTCATAGGTACGTTTTCATTAATGTAGAATTACCCAACAACAAGAATCGTTGTGTTTTCATTATCTTAAAATGAGCTGTTTTCATCTACGGGGAGAGCGGGAGCTGCCATGTTTCTACAGTAGCCCAGAAGAAAATATACAAAAATGTCTTACTGCGATATTTTGTTTTGTTATATTGTATCGAACATTATCGTTATTTGTGTTTAAACCCCCAACCACTAGATTGTAAACATAAACTGAAGGACTTTGATAAATACAAATGCAGATCCAACTATTCTGGTTGAATGAAAAAGTTTACTTTTTTCAGGCTTTTTCATGTTTTTTGTTGTTGCAGGCTGTACCAGGTGAGCCACCAGAGTGCCCCATGGTATGTTTTTTTACCCAGATGTTATGCAAATGGTGGTTACTTTTTTTTTAAATGAATATATTCCCTGGTGAACAATATTGCAATATACTGAATAATAATCCAATATCATGACGTGTATCGTATCACCAAATTCTTGCCAATACACAGCCAAACACTGGCTCTTAATAGGGGCGTTGGTGTTTTTCATGAGTTTCGCGACCACCGTAGTTTTTTATTTCTTCTTCTGATTATAAGACAGTAGTCAATGGTACAAATAGCTCTTTTCCAGGATCTGATTTTTAACAGATGATCTGTCTCATATTCTACTGTCAGGACATAGAGAAAGTTTCAGCAAATACGACAAAAAAATGTTCATAAAGGTTACCTACTGCAGCTTTAATGCAGCAGATTTTTATGTTAAAACAACAATGTTTATCTTACAGTGTAGCAGAAAAGTCAAGTCACTGCATTCATCCTCTGGAGGACATAAAACAATTGCATCCTCATGTAAGTGCACACCAACGCACACAGTCTTACACTTATCTATTTAATCCATGTCTATAAAAATTTTAATCACACATTTAAGTCTCTTAACCCTAACAAGCACACACACGCACACACAGGGTCAAGGTCACAGGCACAAAGTTCACACACCACTGACCTACACACACATTCTTACACTCAACTATCAACTCTGAATAAAAAAATACTATGAAACAAATTTAAGTCTCTGAACCCGACATCTAAAGACACACACACAAACACACACACACAGTTATGGCTCAGTGCCAGAGATTCCAGTCGTACCAGTCGTTAATGACCAGTAAAGCGCTGACCACCAACGGACTGTTACAAACAATAGAGGACGCTTCTGCACACAAAACCCCCAACACACACACACACACACACACACACACACACACACACACACACACAGCAGTCTAATGAAACAAGATGGCCGCCTCTGTAGCATCAACACAGAGGTCATCAGGTTGGTGGAAGCTGTTGGAAACAGTTGGGTTAAAAAAATGAAAAGAACAAAAAGAAAAGGAGCCTGTCGGGGTGAGAGTGGAGGAAAGGAATGAAACCACACACACACTTAGACACACACACACACACACAGTCCGGGGTGTGATTTTGGGCAGGTGTCGGCCGTTTTGCCTGCAGACGCAAGCGAGGACAGTGAAGACAGGAAGCTGCTTCCAGTTTGCTCATTTTAAGTTTTAGAAGCTGATAAACTGTAATGGAAAACAGTCCGAGGACACAAAATGGCCGCCGTGGTTGACGGTGTATTATTGCCATGGTAACGCAACAGGAGGTAGGTGATACTGCGGCTGCCTGAAGCCTGTTTGTATTTGTTTTGGTTGGTACAGGAAGGTCTTCATGGTGTGGGAAACAGAGTTTTCTCAAGGTGCGTTCAGGATCAACTTCCTCGCTGGGGGGATCATTCGCATCTTTGCTTTGGTGTCTCACAGTGAGGGATTTACTCTCTCAGAAGCAATAATATCATGTGTGATGCATCAAAACAACGAAAAAGTGTAAAAATAAGCGTCAGAGCTTTCTGTGTATCACGGGAAAATTTAAATGAGAGTGAAAATCTTCCAGTGGGTTGAGACAATGTCACCAGTAACTGTACATAAATATTTAGCTATAATAAAATGTAATTTTCTTAATTATAGTGCAGTTATTATTTTGCATTTGTTTTGTTCAAAACATCAGAAAAGGAGAAATAATCTCAACATACTGGACAGATTTTGTCTTAATTTAAGACAAATAAAGTCTCGACAGCTGAATATGACGCCTACTGTTAAAATCCATTGTTGGCGATCCATGTACTGAGGCTGAGTCCTTGCTGCAGCGGCCCAGGGTTCGAGTCCGACCTGCGGCCCTTTGCTGCGTGTCATCCCCTCTCTCTGTCCCCCATTCCTGTCTGTCTTCAGCTGTCTCTATCAATTAAAAGGCAATAAAAAGCCCCCAAAAATACTAAAAAAAACTAAAAAACTAATGAAACTAGCAGTAATAGTGTGCAGTGTACACTAAACTGATTTCACCCCAGCACTGTCACTGCTGCACATTTAATGAGCATCATCATTTTTTTTATATTGAAAAAAGATAAACAACTTTAATTTATGTTGTAGAATTGTAATTAGTTAAAAAAATCCGACCTCCTTTAAACGTCATTCTTCTTGTCCTGTAAACATTCTGTAATATTTTAATATTGTTCTCAAATTCAATATTTTACACCTGAAATTTTACATCAATTTTTTATCATTTAAACAGTTTTAGGAAATTGTCTCATTGTATTTAACAAATCAAAATTGAATTATGTAAATATAAGAACAATATATTTTATTGCATTTCTGTATCAGTAGTTTCCTCTTATGTTTAACATAGTAAAATAATTTAAATTAAGTAAAACATTATTTTTTAAAACTCTATTATATTCAAAGCAAACAATACAGTAATATCTGTGTGGACAGAGTGGACATTCAGTGCTTCAAAAAGTTAAAACTACAAACAACTGAATTATTCTTCAATTATAAATCTTTAAAAATATTTTACATACTATGATGACACTTGAAAATTACTGGAAATATTTGGAATATAAACCAACCTTTTTTTAAATGACATTTTCCTGATGGATATGCAGCTTTAACTTTGTTTGTATTTGTGTCCTTTAACTGGTCCAAATTATTTAGGATAAATGACGACAGGCTAATTTATTTAGAAAAAATATTATACACACATCTACAGAGCATGTCTTATATCATATACTTATACTCTGAATACAAAAATACATCAGTAATTTCTTTATTTGTTCAGTAAAGTTTTTCATAAAAAAAAGGCCTGCTCCCTCTTTCAGTGATCACATAAAAAAAAATGAAAGTGACATTTTTATGCTATTTTGATTTTTTTGTTTTTGTTTTTTGGATGTAAAGATTTAGTTTTTCTTTGTTTCCTGTAGAAATAAGATATTACTGTAGTTAATATTTAAGGGGCTTACAGGTACAGCGATGTAGTGCAAAGCATCAGAGAAAACAAAACATCACCAAAAACAAACTGGCAGTATTTAAACACCTCAGGGTGACTGAATTCTGTGGTAAATGCAGATAAATATCAGTCTGCTGTGCAATCTAAGTTAATAGTTGCCAACTGATTCTTATCACTGAAAGAAAGACGGGTGTCGATTTGGCTCAGTAATACATCAGAATTACATTACTTTATGTTCAGTAGGTAAACTGTTGCTGTTTACAAAACATGTGTAACCAGTTTAAATGACAGATGATTGGTGGTAGATGTTGTTCAGTATTAATTCACCAGTTAGGGAAGCACTGACATAAACTATTCTGTTTCCCCAAACTCACTGAGACATAATGAAATAAATAAAATGATAATTATGTATCAATATGATGATTCTTCACCAACTGCAGAGCCAACAGCTGTCGTGTGTAAAAAAATGTCTCTAAAGTCACAAAGAAAACAGATGAATTTGCCGAAAGCAGAAACAGAGCACAAACTTCCAGCTCAGAATTGAAATCAGCACTGCTCGCCGTGAAACCTGTGTTTGACCAATCAGATCACTCGGCCGAACGTGGTGGTTGTATAAACATCTGTCAGGTTATATAAAGATTCAAGTTGATTTGCAGCTAAGTTGTGGTTCTGCGCTCCCTGGACACCACCTGCCAATCAAACGGAGTGGGCGCGCACAGTGACATCATCGTGTTCTGGATAAAATATGTTTTATGTCACAACAGTTTGACGTGAGATACTGGGCACCTGATATTTTGTTTTTATTTGAAGTTTTTACTTTAGCATTGGTTCTTTAGTCACTTTCTCCTCCTGTGTGATCATTCATTACATACATTATATGTGCATGTGTATACATTTATATCTCTCATTTTGGACCAGAAACAAACAGATCAACTGCATCCAACAAGTTTAGTTGCAGGACCAAAATCCAAGGTCTTAAAGGAGGTTGTTTTAACATATGTGCGTCATTTTATATACATATGTGTATAAAGGCCTAGTTTTTATTGAAATACTGCGTTTGTTACTATGAAGTACTTCATAGGCGTGTCCATTGTTTGGACAAATGTCTTTGTTAATAAGCAAGTGAAAGACGTCAGTGGGAGAAAAGGTTTAACTTAGTTTTTCAGTGTTTTGTCTGTATTGCTTTCATCAGTTTGAATAATAAGGTTGTAAAATGTTTGTTCGCGTTGATAATCTGACAAATAAAAAGTGGATAGAAATACAAACAGTGCTCCAGGGTGTGAAACAAACCTCTCTCCTGCCTGCCGTCGCCCCCTGGATGTACGAGAGTGAATAAACCTCAGTTTTAACTCTGAGGTTTGGTAGGAGAACAGAAGCTGCTCGTGTTTCTGTGAAAACTTCATGTTTTTAGTGTTATTCCAGAGGAGCTGCTCAGAGCTCGGAGCTGGTTTCCACTCTGATTCACATTCAGACTGGGAGCTGCCCAGTGTGAACACAGACTCTACTACTGTTGGAATCTGATGGAGCTTCTGTCACCAAACATGTAAGTTCCCTTTCTGTCACAGAGAAGACGAGCTGTCGGTTGCATTGGCAAAAGGAGAGTATAAATCAGAAAGGTGATTATTGTTTATGCACAGACTCTATTCTTTGCTTTACTGGATAACTCAGAGGGAATTATTGTTCTTTTTACACTACATTCAATTTAACTAAGCGCTAATAGCTACTTTGATTTTGCGTACAGACAATATGATGCATTTTTAAAATATGATACATTTATATACATATATTATAGATTGTAATTTTCTAATGGGCCTCAGCAGATGTTTGATGATCACAGATGTTTGCAGCTATTGTGACTGGGTAGATCTGGTCATGTAGGTGTTGTGTAAAGGTCCTACATTTACTTGACAGCTGCAGTCACTGTAAACTTTACACATTAATCATTTACACAGAGCTGATCACCACTGAGTTGTTTCAGTCGTTCAGCTCTTCCTCTTCGTATGTGGGAAAAAGTGTTTATATTGTGGATGTGAGTGTAATCTTACCAGCGGATAATGTATAGCTTAAATACAATAATTTTAATATAGAATCAAAAAGCACTGACAGAAGCCAGTGATTACTTTTACTTTTTTATAATTAAAACATTTTGCTGACGATGATTTTTCTGTACTTTTACTTGAGTAATGGAATTTTACGTGTAGTGGAGTATTTTTACATAGTATTACTACTTTTACACCTTGGTGGAAGAAGTATTCAGGTCCTTTACTTCGTAAAAGTAAGCAACACAAAAATGTATAAATACTGCGTTACGAGTTAGATTCTGCATTTACAAATTAAAGAATGGAAGTATTACCAGCAAAATGTACTCCAAGTATGAAAAGTAAAAGTACTCATTGTGCATTTCATTTCATATCTTAAAAATAATATCTTGAAATAATCATTTGAGCACCCTGTGCTACAAGAACAACAAGCAAACAATGTCAGGAGTTTGTTAAGATTGAATTATTATTATTATGAAATACAAAACATCAGTGGGTTATTATTAATACTAGTAGTAGTAGTAGTACAGTATTTCCGTCTGTAGTGTAGTAGAAGTAGACAGTACCATAAATTGGAAATACTAAAAGTAAAGTAAGGATACTTTAAAACTGTACTCTGGGTACTCAATCTCACTGTGACCTTAATATGAAAAGAAAACAAAGGGGGGAAAAATCATTCAGAGATCAAAACAAGGGGTTCTGGGATCACGTATACTGGATGTACATATAGAATATCATTCCTATAATAAATCACATGCAGCGTCTTTAAATGATTAATCCTGATGTTACAGATGTAATCCAGGACGTAAACATCATCCAGTTGTATAGGGTCAGGGAAGGTTGGTCTCTGAAAATGAGATTTACACCTAGACGAGGAGTGTGTGTGTGTGTGTGTGTGTGTGTGTGTGTGTGTGTGTGTGTGTGTGTACATGTGTTTGGAGTGTAAAAATCCTTGATTCAAAAATACAATACCGCTGCTGTCCCTCCTGTTAATCTTTCACCTCCTGCTTGAGGCTAAAATAAAATACAAAAATATGTTGATCCAGCGGCGGTGCCTTGATGAGCTTCGGTAATCTTGTTACAACAAAAGCAAATCTGAAAACAGTTTTTTAACTTCGATTTTAATCCTTTCTCTTCGACCTGTTTCGGCTCCTTTTTACTTCTGGAGACTTTTAAAAATATATTTACGCGTATGCTGTTATGGGGTGTACTCTTTTGTCCAGTTACCAAGTGCAGATTTGAGCTACTTGTACTTCTTAAGCTTTTCCATTTCTTATACTTTTACTCCCCCACATCTCAGAGGGAAATATTGTACTTTTTAGTCCATTGAAAGTGAAAACCATGTATGTGTTGATTTTGAATGTGTTTCTTTATCGGTTGAGAGAATTCTCCTACTCCTTAAGCTAAATAAACTATTTGAAAAATCCTCTTGGATTAGCTGCATGCATCATCACAGCTGAAATCAGGCTGTTTTTCTAATTTTTTAGAGATACGTGGTTCTCACGGGACAGCCACGCTACAAACATATGATGATCTTATAGAACATGATGCACTGCTGGAGATAAACTACCCAACAGTATATAAAGTAGTTCAAATGAGCTCAGCCTGAAACATCTACAGCAGTAAAATGCAACATACACATTAATACAGCAGTAATATTAACACAAAAACATCAGATATACTTTTGAAACTTTAAGTATGTTTTGCTGATTACAAACTTGTACCTAAATAAGGTATAACAGTATTTAGTACTTTTGCCAGTCCGGCAGGGACTCTACTGCCCTCTGATGGATCCCAGACCGAATCATTCTCTCTCACACACACACACACACACACACACACACACACACACACACAGAGAGAGAGAGAGAGAGAGAGATAGATTTACACTCATAGGTCAGCATGTAAATAGAGATTCATAGACCTGCAATGGAACCACTTTCCCCCTCTGGGTGTATAAAACATGAATTTCTCTATGAAGAAGCCTACAGACGTACTGCAGTCAGAACAACCTCCTAACCGAATAAGAACCAAACAAATGAAATCAATACCAAAAGTGAAGTTTACGTGGATTTGACTGAACACACACAGCAATGCGATCGACTAGAGGTGAGACAATTAGTCGATTAGCCAACTGACCAGCAAATTTTTTTTAAAAATAATTAAAAAATAATAAATAATTTTTGAAATAATTCTATTTTTTTCTTTGTCTTCTTTAGTGTGATTCTGACTGAAAATCTTCTGAATATTTGAAGACGTCAGCTGGGACTCTAAACTTAACAATGTTTGGAGGAGATACAGTAAAATTCCAATTGACTGATAATAATTGGTAGTTGCAGCCCTACAATAGACCATAATGCATGTGATTAAACAGTAACATCCAGTTTATATTACATTACATCATAGAGTCACCACAGGAGCGGACTGGCTGCTCTATAGCTTCCTATAGCTCTACCTGTGTTCATTTACAGGCAACCTCTGTAAAAAACAACAACTGGTTAACTAGCTTTGAAAACCGAAATTTCAGGTCAGGTTTGTTCAAACTTAAAATGTTTGGAACTGTGTTACAGGATGGCATGGAGAATCTACTGAAACAAAGTTGAATTATGGGAAATGTAGGATCCAGTGGTTTTGGGGCTTGACCCATACTAGAAATTAAAAGTGAGGACTTCTGGACTTCTGTTGCTTTGATTTTGATCATGTTTTTTTTCTTTCAACTTTATACAAGTGCACAACTTGATGACTGAAATGTCCCTTTGACATGCTCTCTGAGTGATCTGAGTGGTCACCACCTGTAAGGGACTGCAAGGTGGCCCCAAGAGTGTTTATACATGTTTACTTTACAGTTAAAACTCTGCTTTGACATTGAGAACATTCCTCTTCATTAGACGTCATTAGACATTCATATGATGCACACACACACACACACACACACACACACACACACACACACAAACACAGAGTCTGAGTAGGACCACAGATGGACAAACCTGGAGGGTCGTCATGTTCAGACTGTTAATCTCAAAACTCCCATTAAGGTTAATCCCATCAGCGGTGTCAGGTGGGAGGAAAGAGGTGATGACTTTACAAACACATGCACACACACTAGTACTATACCTTAAAGGGCCTTTAGTAATTAAATCATAAACTATTAACCCTAACCTTCTAACCAGTTGAGTGTACTTGTAATGAAACAAGCTATATAAAAAAAAACCTTCACTGTTTCTCCCACACTGTTGGACAGACAGAGGACGTCCCGGAGGGGCTGCGAGCCGAGCTGCTGCTAACATTAGCTCAGCTTGTTTCTCTGATAACTTAAGATCCAAACGTTCCGGAGGTTTTTAATGGGAGCCGAATTATCTACAGAGGATTCCTCCTCTCCTAAACAAATGGACTTGGTAATTATACCAAATTAAAAAACACTGAATAAAGCAGTTCAACCATAAGAATCAGTGTTCAGTCTCCGAAGCTGTTTGGCGGATGAAGGAAATGCCGAAGGGGCTCAGCTCAGCTTGATTCTCTGCCAAGATCTAAACAGTAAATCGTAAAACTTTGGCTTAAAACTGAATAAAAATTAAATTTATGGCAGACAACCACAACGCTGATGCATGCATAAAGGGAGTACAACACCACTGACAGGCGACTGGTGAAACACAGCGTTACCGAGCCTTGATCTGTTTTATTTATGTATTTCTTTATGTGTATTTATATTATGTTTTATTGTGGTGTATATCCTAAAATAAAGCAAGCAAAGCATCATGTAACTTTGTTCTAAAAGCTGATGCAAACATAAAGTTCATTATGTTTATTATAGATTTACTAAACTATTCGACAAATTGTTTTTACAGTGTAGCGTTTCATCAGGAGATAAACTCTGCTGCACATTCATGACATTCTGATTATGTGTCTGAGTTCTTTCTTCGGACACATTATCACATTACATCCCCTCACCTGGTGACAGTAACAGGACCAGAAAACCAGCAGCCTCACAGCTTTTACACCGAGCCATGAAAACCTGCTGGATCATACCTAGAACTTTAAATAAACCTTGTTTATTTCCACTTAGAATTTTCAAAATGTATTTTAAAGGGTTATACACTTTGCAATTGATTATTGTTAGAATAAACCAAAATGGCTGCTTTTAATAATTATTTTATCTATCATTTGTATTTTTTTGTTCTTTGTTTTATAAATGTCTGCGTATGTATATTTAAAACATTTTCTGGGTCTTTTGGTTCATTTTAGTGTTTAATTAGTTTTGTATCCCTGACAGAACATTTTGTAACTGTAACTTGTGAAAGTAAAACGTGTTTTGTAACTAATGGGGCTGAAACTATAGTTTCTCACATCTTAACATGCATTGTAAGGCCCTGAAAGTTAAAACAGTGACAATGAAGTAGGAGACATCTGGTGACGAGCAGGAAAAGTTTATAAATGAACAACATTTGCATATTCAGAGATTCTGAAAGTTTTAATGAGATTGAAGGAGGAGATGACTTTGTAAGGATGTTAACAAAGAAATTACACTTTTATTCCGGTAAAAGTATATTCATATATGTTTTGTATCAACATGTGTCTTATTAATTATCTTGCGGGGATCTTTAAAGCTGGAGTCGGTAACTTTCATTAAAATAACTTTTTGTCACATTTGCTGAATCTTACATACATGAGACAGATAATCTGTGAAATAATAAGGTTCCTCTGGTTCCTCCTAGTGCTCCTAATGGCAATTTGGAAAAACCGGGCCTGAATGAAAACAACCAATCAGAGGCGAGAGAGAGAGTTGACTGTTGAGTCTCATTCCCAGGTTGTTCAATGTCAACTCTTTGGGTAATTTTGTCCCAGATTATCTGTCTCATGTACTCAGGATATGTTTTGGTTTTGGAGCTGTTTTATCACCATGTTTGATTTATCTTATGTTAGATTATATTTACGAAACTACAATAGTGTACATCAACAGCATACCCAAATCATCATTTGGGCTATAGTGTACATATTGAGTGGTTTGAGTATACTAAGTTTTGGACATAGTTTGTGTCTTACCTGGAAGTTAAATCTGCATCTTCACCCTCCTTGATTTGTTTCCTGTCCGACAGCCAATCACAGTGAAGCTCCTGGTCAGGTCAGCTGGTGCGGCTCGGTCCATGAGACGATTCGGGACAAACTTTCTCCAGCATTCTGCTGCTGCCACTGACGACACACAGCAGAAAGTCCAAAACAGACCCTGCCCACACACACACACACAGCCAGAAACACACAAAAACACACACACACACACACACACACACACACAGAGCAGTGAGTGTGTGTGTGTGTGTGTCTCTGAGAAAAAGAAAGAAAGAGGCCCATGGATGACTGCAGCATGGAGAGGAATGTCTTAATGACTGTCTGTGTGTCTCTACTGTCAGCCAAATTTCCGCTCATGTATGCATAAAACTGAGTGTGTGAGCAAATGTGTGTATAGAAGTTAGCAAAAGTTTACTTTTAAAGGACATAAATGAGGTGTTTCCTCACTATCAAATAACTAATCCTGGTAGTGCCCCCTATGGGCTGCAGTGTGTATTACATGCCACAGTATCAGTAAGGGCAGCTGTGGCTCAGAGGCAGAGTGGGTCGTCCACTAATCGGAAGGTTGTTGGTTCGATCACCGGCTCCTGTCACATATGTCGAAGTGTCCTTGAGCAAGATACTGAACCCCGAATTGCTCCTGATGCTGTGCATCAGTGTGTGAATGTGTGTGAAAGGGTGAATGTGGCACGTAGTGTAAGAGCGCTTTGAGTAGTCAGAAGACTAGAAAGGCGCTATACAAGTACAGGTCCATTTACCATTTACCATTTACCAAGTGTTGCACACAGTGAGTAGTGGAGCTCAACATGTAGAGATTGTCCTGAGGGTGGCGCTACAGCACAGGTCTTTAAAATCAATGGGGTTTGTCCTCTGAGGAGCAGGAATGTGTCAGGACAATGTGATAAACATCTGTTAAAAATGATTAAAATCAGGTTGTTTTACAAAATGAATTGTATAAATGAAGGATTTCCAAAAGGGTCATACTCATATTTTCCTCTTGTGCATTCACCCAAAGAAACTTTTAACTTTTTATTTATTCATGTAACCATTATATTCTATTTTTTATATAAATTATTATAATATTATTAATATAATAATTATATAAATATCTCCCGACATTTCTCCTAAAAAATTATTCCCTTTATTTAATCATATTCACAATTATTTATCTTCTACAATAGTCTAATTTTAGGCCAGCATCAGCATCAGCCTTAAAAAACATTAGAATGAGACAATAAATGACCTTGGTGTCATCAGTGGAAGCTACAGAAGCTGGAAGTGTGTAAAGAATTTTTTTCTCATGTTATACATAGCAACCACTGCACTTCACTGGCTCCATCATCAGTATCATTATTTCATACATACATACACTAAAATGTATATTTAATATTAATAATAGTTAATATTTCTGGATATATTTATTTATTATGCTAGTGAGTGATAAATACACACTGTATGTAAAGATGAGTTTATATGTGTGTATAAGACATTAAAAGTAAATATTTTAGTGTGTTTGTGCTTAAAAAACACAAGAAGTCTGTCTTTTAACTCATGCAGAGTAACTCATGCAGTACAGTATCGTTGTGTGTGTGTAGGTGTTGGGACAGAGGGGCCACCGCTGCAGCCACCCCTAGCCCGACGAGGGAGACAGTTTGGCGGGCATCCAGGACTGACCGGGGCCTGAGACGTCCTAAAGACTGACCTGAAGGCCCGTCTGTCTCTCTGCATGAGCATCAAACACACACACACACACACACACACACACCACACACACACACACACACACACACACACACACACACACACACACACACACACACACACAGCAGCCAATGGGGTTAGTCAAGGGTGGCGATAAGTGTTTGTGTGTGTGTGTTTGTGTAGCTAGCTGAGTGTCTATGAGCAGTTTTGAATTTGTAGGTGGAGCATGTAGGAGTGTGTGTGTGTGTGTGTGTGTGTGTGTGTGTGTGTGTGTGTGTGTGTGTGTGTGTGTGTGTGTGTGTGCGTGTGTGTATTTGTGTATGAGGGGGCAGGGGTAGTCTTATTGTGTCTCTCTGTCGTGGCTCCCTCTCTTGGACCAATCACAGATCTACAAGCAGATGGGAGTTCTTTTAAACCTTTGAGATGTGTTGACAAGCCTCCATTAACAATAATAACAATAATAATAACAATTACAA